>NC_031994.1:26558929-26586614 GCF_001879085.1 Nicotiana attenuata | reverse complement strand
AATAGGAAATAAAGGAATACCGTTTTCTAGGTGGGAAAGAAAACCCAACAGGTTTTGGAAAAGGGTCTTAACCCTTAAAACTATGCCATAAATACATAAGGTTTTCCACCTAGAGGGAGTAGTAGATGGTGGCTGAAATTTTCAGCCAAGTTTTCCTAGAAATTTCGCCCACACGAAATTGCTATTTCCGGTATTATTTGGGTAACACAGTAGAAGACCGTGGAACGTTCGAGGATCACGATTGTGCGGGTGATGGAGATTCCATTGAGAAGTTATGGAACTGAAGGCTCACGTGGTAGAAGAGATATGTTCACGCTTCAAGAGGTAACCCGTGAAATCTCGTTTATGCTAGTTGTCTAGATTACATGTGATTTTGATACTGGGATTGCTTCCGCTGCTTATTATAATCCATCAATTACAACTACACACACTATGCCATTCATATGGAAATACTGGCATTTTACAATGGTCTAAGGCTAGCACTCAGTTACAACTTAGTTCCACTTATTGTGAAAACGGATTCACATGTATATTGATTCAACTATTATCGTCTAATAATCTAGCTTTCTCACACGTGTTAATGGATTGCAGGCAACTAATGGAGAAGCGGGGCAGCCCACAGGTGTGCCACATCTTTAGAGAAGCTAATGCTGTAGCAAATAAACTGGCCTGCTATGGGAAAGGCAGAGATCCAGCCATGGGAAAAAACGTTTTGATTTTTGTATACCTATCCTCCTTTATCCTTAATGAACTAAAGAAAGACCTCTATGGAACTAGGACTATACGTTCAGTTACCATCATGTAATAACTTCTGTTTGTGCTATTTAATAAAAGCTTCTTTCATTAGCCAAAAAAAAAATACAAAATCTAAAGATAAGGGAAAGGCAAATTTGCAAGGATTCTTAATTAAATTTCAAAGGTTTTTCGAGGTTAGAGGCATCAATGAGAATAATGTAATGACAATGCATCTCATACTTATGCAACAATATGTAATGCTTAATGGTTAATATATAATATTGTCTTTATTTTAAAAAAAGAGAGAATAATATCAAGTTCTCAAAATCCTCATGGATTATCCAATCTTAGTTTGTTAATTGCATTATTAACTTACTATTTCTTACATTTAAATAATTTCATGTGTCTAAGAAGTTGAAACAATTTTGATTGAAACTAATTCATATTTAAAGAGCACATTCATATCTGGTGGTTTCTAAACAGATAAATATAATATAGTTTACGTCCGAAAGAAGACGTGTGTCATATCTGAAATTAGAGTGGACAAGTTTGATTATTTTTGCAAAACGTAGTTTAACAAATGGACTCATATAACCAACCTTTGCCCTAAGAATTCCATTATGGTTACTAGAAATGATAATGCTACTGAAGCTTAAAACAAATAAAACTTTGATGGTACAATACCTTATTAATATTGAATAGTAAAACTGTTTAGCTCAAAAATTATATTCGTATTTTATAAGCTTAAAAACAATCGAAAATATATAGGGGTAAATCGTAATCAAATATAATAAGTCCAAGAGATGATTATTGTTTCAAGAATATTTGTAGATCTGTAAGTGCGTAGTGAAATAGACTTAGCTTAAGAGGGAAGCAATGGTTGGAAAATCAAGAAAGAGATAAGAGATAGAGATAGAGAGAGAAATTGTATTATCCGAGAATAACAATGATGCCTATTACAATGTGGAGGTCTCCTTTATATAGTAGGAGACCTCCCTCGAAATAATCAAAAAGGTACAAAAGTTGGTGGCTTCTACTCAGTAAAAAGGTCAGGCACTAAACGACGTCACTTCTTCTTCACCAACTTGGGCCGTGCCCTCACTCGGGTCGCCCTTATTATAAGGGACGTGCCCATTTGGCGTGGGGGCGTTATGAGCCAAATTTAACCCTATACAGTTAGTCCCTCCGTTCGTTGGAGACGTACTCGATGACCGTCTTCAATGGACGGACATGCACGGTTTGCTTTTTACGGAAATTTGGCCGCGCCCATAGGCGCCTCTTTCAAAGAGCGTGAGCGTGGATAATATTTATTGGGCCGTTGACATGCGACCCCCTTTTTTAAGGTGACGTCACCAGTCACATGCGTCATCATTATTTTTGGTTCCCGAGACTGTTCAGAACATGACGTGACGTTTTGGCTTCCCGCGCCAGTTTCAGAATTGTGCCTCTTCGATTTCCGTGTGCCTCATTCCTATAAATAGAGGAGTGGTTCAAAGAGATTCATCTTTCGAACCTTCAGAGAGTTTCCCTTTGTTTCTTCATCTTTCTTTCTTGCAAGAGTTGTATCGCTTTCAGAGAAATACCATTTTTGAGGATCGTATCTCTCATTACTAACACTTCATTCTTATAAATCGTATCATGGTGAAACGCCATCAAGAAAGCAAAAGGACTAAGGACGGCGCTTCTTCTAGGGTTTCGCCCCCTTCCGATGGTGAAGGGGAAGAAGTGGAGAAGACCCTTGTTCCTTTAATGGTAAATAATGTTTTACCCCGAAGGATTTGAGTGTCCGGAAAGATTTCAATACGACATGCCCCTCTTATCCCTGGGAGCATAGCGAGTTGCTTCAGTCTCACCTGGACGCCATTAGAACTAGATACAACATTCCTGGCCATGTTGAAATGGCTCCGGCCGGGACGGACTATGCCAATGTGCATAGGCTCGGGTTCTGCAGATTCTATGAGTACGCTCTTAGGATCGGATATAGCTTTTTGCTTAACCCCCTGGCAGAAGAGCTTTGCCGCTTCTATCATGTATGCCCGGCTCAGCTCACACCTTACGCCCTGAAGGTGTGTCGAATCCTTACCACGCTGCGGGTGAGGCCTGGACCGTCGTTTCCGTTCACCACCTGCTGCAGATGTTCAGCCCCAGTTACATGAGGGGTACCATGCTTCAATTGAGGAGTCGTGGTAAGAAGAGCTTTGTGGTGAGGGCTGACGACAAAGCTAACCGCGAGTTCTGGCGTAAATTCTTTTACGTTAGGACGAGCCATCTGGTGTCCAATCCCGAAGGGTTTCCAGAGATGTGGAATGCAGGATGTAAGTATTTCTGCATGTAATTTTGCGACGCCTTGTTTTGACTGACCAATCACTCTTTGACTTTCTTTTCTTTTGTAGTGGTGGCTCGCTCACCCCGTCCCGTTGACGACATTAGGTCGTGGGTGGCGGGGTTGATACCGCATGCGGAGAGATGCCGTACTTGGGCTGAGTTCCGAAGATTGTACGGCCCAACTGGTAACAACCTTCCCTGTTTCTTTTCGTTTTGTTTTAGCTTGGAGACTTTTTTACCCGATGTGCTTTTGTTTGGCAGGTCGGGCTGTTTCTACAAAGACGAAGAAAAAGAAAACCGACGCTAGCCCGTCTAGGGTAGAGTCCGACTCCGATGGGGGAGACATATTCGTGGGCGGCTCACCTAGAGATAGCCCCCTTTTGACTCCTCAGCAAGGGGCTACATCGGTAGCTGCATCAGAGGTGGTGCCTGAGGCTGCTTCCGTTGAGATACCTGAGGCCATACCAATAACGACACCTGAGACTGTTCCTGTGCCGGTATCTGAAGTCGCTCCAGCGGAGGCGGCTTCCGAAGGAGAGGAGCCGCTGGAGAGAAAGAGGCGACGACTGATTACTGGCAAAGGAATTGCAACCGAAGGTGCAAGGCCTAGTGAGCCCCGCCAAGAGCCGAGGCCAACTTTCATGGCCGAGGCCATTCGTTCTGGGAGGATGGCCCCTCAGAGAACAGCTGTTGCCGCCCGTTCGGTCCGTGCCTCAAGAGGCGGGTCGTCTTTCGCTGTTAGTGGAGCGGCCGTGGAGATTGAGAGGACGGGCTCTGAATCCGCTCTTGGAGAAGCACCAGGCAGCTCGGCCCGCGTGGAGATGAGGGATGGCAGGTCTACTCGCCGTATCGTGATCCCTGGTGGATATAATTTGTTAGAAGACAGCAAGCAGGCCGCAACGGACATGACCTTGTTGTGTGCGGCTGCGAAGCACGAGACGCTGAGAAGTGTAAGCAACAGGGATCTGTCGAGGCTGGTAGCCGGCTCAGCTTTGCAGGTAGCTTTCAGTTTTTTTTTTGTTTTGTCGTAAAAAATGACCGTGGTACGTACTGACGCGTTTCTTCTCTTCTTTTCAGACCCTCATCTTGGAGGTGGAGAGGAGGTGGCATGAACTAAAGAAGGCGGCCACCTTCACCAAAATGGCGAAGAAGTATAAAGAGGTTCGTGCCAAGCATCAGGCGTTGGCAGACATGCTTAAGCAGGACCCCCAGTTCCGGACGTTCCGTGAGGGCCTTGAGGAATCAGAGGCTCTTTTGAAGAAGAGAACGGCTGAGCTGAAGGAGATTGATGAGCAGCTGATGGATGCTTTGGCTCGAAATATCGAGCTGGAAACCCTCCTTCAGTCAAAAGAGGAGGACTTGGAGATAAGCCGTGGGGTGGTGGCGGAGGCTGCGGAACTGCGGGCCCAGGTCACGGCCTTTACAGCTGAGCTTGATTCTAGGACGGCCGAAGTTGAGGTTCTCAGGCGAACTGCCCCACAGGATGCCGTGCATCGTGAGGAGCACGAGATGTGGGTGTATCATGACGCTAGGTTGGTCGTTTTTGAGGAGTTTTTGGCGGCAGGTCAAGCTTCCGAGGCGGAAGTTGAAAGGCAACGGCACTTGACCCGTGTTGCCCGTGAAGCGGCCGGTTATAGCTCCGACTCGCCTGGTAGGGAGGGCTGTAATTCTGAGGACGTCAACCGTTTGGACTCCAGCTCATGGATTTCCATGGCTTATCAGTATGGAGACGGCAACGGACCGGACGGCGACCCGGCGGGTCGTGACGGGAGGGGTGGTGAAGGCTCTTAGGGCTTGTATGTATATATATTTCTTGTGTAGATGGGGCCTTTTCTAAGGCCAGTTATATGTATATGTTTTGGAGATAAATGAAATATGACTTCTCTTCCCCCTTTTTTTTGTGTCACTATTTTTCTTTCGTTCTTTAGAGCTTTTGTTGCGCTTTTTGTTGACCGTCGGTGTTGGCGGCCCTAGTCGAATTTAGATCGACGACTTTAGTCGTGATGAAATCGACGGCCTTAGCCATAAAGGCAACTTCGACTGTCGTCGAGTCGTTTACCCACCGCAGTTGAATCTAGGTCGACCGTTGGCGGCGATGGCCTTAGCCATAATATAGTTGATGGCCTTAGCCATGTAGGCGACTTCGACTGTCGTCGAGTCGTTTACTCACCGTAGTCGAATCTAGGTCGACCGTTGGCGGCGATGGCCTTAGCCATAATATAATTGATGGCCTTAGCCATGTAGGCGACTTCGACTGTCGTCGAGTCGTTTACTCACCGTAGTCGAATCTAGGTCGACCGTTGGCGACGATGGCCTTAGCCATAATATAATTGATGGCCTTATCCATGTAGGCGACTTCGACTTTCGTCGAGTCGTTTACTCACCTTAGTCGAATCTAGGTCGACCGTTGGCGGTGATGGCCTTAGCCACAATATAATTGGAGATGGCCGTAGCCTTTCATACATTGGAGATGGCCGTAGCCTTTCATACATTGGAGATGGCCGTAGCCTTTCATACATTGGAGATGGCCGTAGCCTTTCATACATTTGGAGATGGTCGTAGCCTTTCATACATTGGAGATGGCCGTAGCCTTTCATACATTGGAGATCAAGCTAGTCCAGTCCCTTATCATGTCGGCCTGGAGGTCGTAAGGAGAGGTTGATATGATAAACTTGTTTCGCAAATATCTCCAAGTGTCCCCTCCGCCGCCTCGTTAAAAACCTCCCCGAGAAAACCCAATTGGGACAAAACTCGGGTAAGGGAAAAAGAGTACGACTCGGGAGACGCCTTTCAGAAGTGGAAATACTTGAGGTGAGTAACGTTCCAGTTGTTTTGGAGCGTTTTCCCTTCCATTGTTTCCAACTGGAATGCGCCTTTGCTGGCTACTGCTGTGATTTTGTAGGGTCCTTCCCAGTTGGTGCCCAGTTTCCCTTCACTTGGGTCTTTGGATGCCAATGTCTTGGCTTTAAGGACATAATCTCCCACCTTGAGTGGTCTTATTTTGGCCCTCTTGTTGTAGTATCTTTCGACTTGTTGCTTTTGGGCCACCATTCTGATATGGGCCATTTCTCTCCTTTCCTCAGCTTCGTCGAGGTCTTGGAGCCTGTTTGTGTCATTTTCTGTTCCACTGGTGTGTGAATATCTTAGGCTTGGTTCGCCGACCTCGACGGGTATGACCGCGTCGGTTCCGTAGACCAACGAGTACGGTGTTTCCCCCGTGCTGGATTTGGGTGTGGTCCTGTGTGCCCACAACACTTCGGGTAGTAGCTCGGGCCATAGCCCTTTGGCGTCCTCGAGTTTCTTCTTTAGTATGTTTAATATTGTTTTGTTGGAGGATTCTGCTTGGCCGTTGGCGGCAGGGTGATATGGCGTGGAAAGTATCCTCTTGATGCGCCATTTCTCGAAGAATTCGGTCGTTTTTTGACCGATGAACTGTCGTCCGTTGTCACAACTGATTTCTTTGGGGATGCCGAAGCGGCATATAATATTTTTCCATATGAAGGCGATCACCTCCTGTTCGCGTATTTGTGCGTACGCACCTGCTTCTACCCACTTAGAAAAATAGTCAGTTAATACTAATAAAAATCGTACCTTTCCCGGTCCTGCGGGTAGGGGGCCGACTATGTCCATTCCCCATTTGATGAAAGGCCATGGGGAGGTGACTGAATGGAGGGGCTCTCCCAGCTGGTGTATCATGGGGGCGTATTTTTGGCATTGTTCGCATCGGCGAACGTATTCTGTTGCCTCCTTCTTCATGGTGGGCCAGTAGTAGCCGGCCCGTATGATGCATCGTATGAGGGCGCGGTTGCCTGTATGGGCACCGCAGCTACCCTCGTGTACTTCTTCGAGTACCGGCCTCGTTTGGTACGTTCCTAGGCACTTGGCCAAGGGTCCGCCAAACGTTCTTTTGTAGAGGTCATTGTTTATTAAGCAGTATCGAGCGGCTTGCGTGCGGAGTTTCTTTGCCTCTTTTTTGTCGGGTGGCAGCGTTCCGTCCTGTAGATAAGATACAAACTGGTTGCGCCAGTCCCAAGTCAAATTTGAAGAGAATACCTCAGCGTGATCGATGGTGGAGTGGAGGAGGGTGACTACGCTTTCTTTGTTGAAGTTTTTAGTGGCCGTAGCCAGTTTTGCTAAACTGTCTGCTTCGGTATTTCGTGCCCTCGGGATCTGTTCTAAGCGGCATTCGTCGAACTCAGCTTTTAACCTGCAGATTTCTGACTGGTATTTTTGCAGTCTCTGTTCTTTGATCTGGTAAGTCCCAGTGACTTGATTTACTACGAGTTGGGAATCGCAGTGGAGGATGAGCCGGTGGGCCCCATACTTGATGGCCAGTTTCATGCCTGTAATAACGGCCTCATACTCGGCCTCGTTGTTAGTCATTTCAGGGCATCGTATGGACTGGCGAATTGTTTCGCCCGTGGGGACCTCGAGGACGAGTCCCAGTCCCGATCCCGATGCATTGGCGGCGCCATCAGTGTAGAGGACCCATAGGTCGTTATTGGTGGAGGCATGTTGTGCCTCAAGTTCTGCTTTTGGCAGGATTTCTGCGCTAAAGTCGGCTATAAAATCGGCCAGAACTTGCGACTTAATGGCGGTTCTTGGAAGATACGAGATGTCGTGCTCGCTGAGCTCGATGGCCCATCTTGCGAGCCGGCCCGATAATTCAGGCTTGTGTAAGACGCTTCTTAATGGAAAGGTCGTTACCACTTTTATGGGATGGCACTGAAAATAGGGCCGTAGCTTTCGTGAAGCTACGACCAGTGCCAATGCCAATCTCTCGAGGTGTGGGTACCGAGTTTCGGCATCCACTAAGGTTTTGCTAATGTAATAGATAGGGGATTGTGTACCTTTGTTCTCGCGAACTAGGACGGCGCTGACAGCGACCTCAGATACGGCCAGATACACCAGCAGGGATTCGCCCGGGCTCGCTTTGACCAGCAAGGGCGGCGAAGACAAGTATGCTTTCAGCTTTCTCAAGGCTTCGACACATTCCTCGTTCCACTGTAGTCCTTGATCTTTTTTCAGCACGTTGAAAAATTTATGGCACCTATCGGATGACCGCGAGATGAATCTGGACAGGGCGGCTATACGCCCCGTTAGCTTCTGTACCTATTTCTTGCTACTCAGCACCTCAGGTATTGCGTCTATCGCCTTGATCTGATCTGGGTTGACCTCGATGCCTCATTGCGATACGAGGAATCCCAAGAATTTTTTTCCTGAGGCTACACCGAAAGCACATTTCTCGGGGTTCAACTTCATCCCGTACCTCCTCAGTATTTCGAAGGCCTCTTTTAGGTGGTCGACATGGTCCTCTTTCTTTGTCGATTTTACCAGCATATCGTCGATGTAGACTTCCATGGTCTTACCGAGTTGTTCTTTGAACATTCTGGTGACCAGCCTTTGGTACGTGGCTCCTGCATTCTTGAGCCCGAAGGGCATTACCTTGTAGCAGTATGTCCCCTGGTGGGTGATGAAAGTTGTTTTTTCCTGGTCCTCTTCGGCCATCATGATTTGGTTGTAGCCGGAGTATGCGTCTAGGAAACTTAGCAGCTCATGCCCCGCGGTCGCGTCTATTAGCTGGTCAATGTGGGCAGTGGGAAGGAATCTTTTGGGCACGCCTTGTTCAAGTCGGTGAAGTCTACACACATTCTCCACTTCCCATTCTTCTTTTTAACCATGACGACATTGGCGACCCATTGGGGGTACTTTGATTCCCTGATGGAGCCGTTGGCCAGAAGTTTGTCCGCTTCCTCGCCGACCGCTTCGTTGATTGCGGCGTTGAATTCCTTCTCATTTGCCGCACGGGCGGGTGTAGCGGGTCGACGTTCAGCTTGTGAGTGGCGATTTCTCGCGGGATCCCCGGCATATCTGAATGGGAAAAAGAAAATAGGTCTGCATGGTTAGATAAAAATTCACGATACTTACTTGGATTTGAGAGGCCGTGCCCGATGTAAGCTTTCTTTGTAGGGTCGTTGTTTGTCTAGTTGGACTGGGTCGAGATCTTCGACCGTAGCCTTACAGGCTTCTATGACATCAGGGTCTTTAATGGCGTTCTCTGTCGGGTAAACCTTAGTCCCCGACATAGCTGATTGCTATGCGTCTGCGCTTGCCCCTTTAAGCTGTTTGGTGTGGGCGCAGTCTTGAGCTATTTTATAGCATTCTTGAGCGGTGCGAGGATCGCCTCGAATGCTGAATATTCCCCACAGGGTGGGAAATTTGATCATTTGGTAAAAGCTCGACGGGACCGCTCTTATGGCATGTATCCACGGTCGTCCGATGATGGCGTTGTATGCCGTTTCCTGGTTCATCACGTGGAAAGTTGTTTCCAGCGTGACCCCTCCCGCTAGGACGGGTAGTGATATCTCCCCAGAGGTTCGTTCTACTGCATTATTGAAACCAGTTAGTGTTATGCAGCGCGGTATTATCCTATCCTCGAGTCCCATTAGTACGAGGACCCTCGGGTGGATAATACAGGCGCCACTACCGTCATCGACCATAATTCTTTTAACATCTGTATCTGCGATACGTAAGGTGATAACTAAAGCATCGTAATGAGGGAAAGACAAACCGTCGGCATCGGACTTATCGAAGGTGATACTATCTTCGAAGTCGTCATACCGTTCGTGGGCGATAGTTCGCTTCAGCTTGTGCGTAGTGGTGAACTTGACGTGGTTGATCGCCGAGTCATCGCCGTTTCCAATGATCATGTTGATCGTGCGTGTTGGTGAGGGCGGCTTTGGTGGCCCGTGGTGCTGCTCCCGTCCACGTGCAAAGTTGATTTTTCCTTTGTCACTGAGCAACTCTCTCAGGAACCCTTGGTTCAGCATCCTGACCACCTCTTGCCGTAGACCTATACAATCTTCGGTTTTTTTGCCCTCCTTCCTGGTGGAACTCGCACAAGGCGTTTGATTTTCTGGTGACGGGGTCCGACTTCATCTTTGCCGGCCATTGCACCTTGTTGCCCAGCTTCTCAAGTGCGTACACTATCTCTGAAGGGGACATACAAAAATTACGGGCAGATAATAAAGGGGGCATACCTCTGTCGTTTCATAGTGGAGCGACGTGTTGCTGTAGTGCGTCCGCGTGCCTGGGTGGCGGTGGGTGAGAGGATCTGATGTAGGGTTGGTGTCTCTCCCTATTGGGACGTGGGACCTATTCCCGTCGTCCTTCATTGCGTCGATCCCTTCTGATTTCTGGATGTATTGTTGTTAGACGTTGGGTCGGCCCGTTGAGGTCGTCCTCATCTGCACGTACCTCAGCGTAATAGGCGTTGTGAATCTCTTCCCACGTGGTGGGCGGGTACTTCATGAGGCGACTAAGTAGTTTTTTGGTTGCCCTTGAGCCGTCCCTGCTTAACCCGTTTTGGAAAGCAACTACCGCCATGCCTTCCGGCACGTTCGGTAGGCTCATCCTTACCCTGTTAAACCTAGCTAGGAAGTCCCTAAGTCCTTCCCCTACGGTTTGCCGAACAGCGAAGATGTCGTTGACCCTTGCTTCTGCTTTCTTTACTCCTGCATGGGCGGTGACAAACTTGTCCGCCATCTCCTCGAACGTGGAAATGATTTTGGCCGGTAGCTGGGAATACCAGGTCAGTGCTCCTCCTGTCAGTGTTTCGCCGAACTTCTTCAGCAGCACAGACGGTACCTGTTCTTTTGATAGGTCGTTACCTTTTACAGCAGTGACGTAGTGGATCAAGTGGTCCTCGGGGTCTGTAGTTCCGTCGTACACTCTCAAAATAAGGCGGCATTTTGAATGTTTTTGGAATGGAGTACGGTGCAGCCTCTTCCGTGTAGGGTTGTTCAACAAACCTCCCCACGTCACGCTTTGGCAGCAGTTTGGGGGCACCAGGGATTTTGTCCACCCTCTCCTGATGTTCCTTCATCTGGTCACGGAGTGACCTATTTTCGTTTTTCATTTCCTCCATCTTCTTGAGGATGGCTGTGAGCGTGCCACCGTTGGCCCGAGTGTCGAGGAGCGCGTTGTTTGCTCGTGCGATCTCGGGTTCACCTTCGACTGCAGCAAGATCTGCGGTCGGCCTGCATCTGACATTGTTTTGAGGTGACTTCTCAACCAAGCCGCTTAGAGTGCTCGTCAACCACTCTTCCAGTAGTTTCCTGACCTCCGGGGGTGCTTCTTCAGAAGCGGATGTAGAAGCGCCTTTTTCCCGCAAGATCGTTAGATCTTCGGGTGCTGGAGGTGGGATTTCTCCGCTTGTGGTGGTGCTAGGGGTTGCAATCAAAACCCCATCTTCACCGGCTTCATTGAGAGGACCGATGAGATTGGTTGCAACATCTGCTATTGTTTTCATTCTTGCGTTGTTGTCAGCCATTTTTCGTTTTTGTGTTGTAAAGAAAGGTTTTCGATGGTTCTCTAGGTGCAAACTATGGTTTTGATTCTCGAAATCCCCACAGACGGCGCCAAATTGTTTAGCTCAAAAATTATATTCGTATTTTATAAGCTTAAAAACAATCGAAAATATATAGGGGTAAATCGTAATCAAATATAATAAGCCCAAGAGATGATTATTGCTTCAAGAATGTTTGTAGATCTGTAAGTGCGTAGTGAAATAGACTTAGCTTAAGAGGGAAGCAATGGTTGGAAAATCAAGAAAGAGATAAGAGATAGAGATAGAGAGAGAAATTGTATTATCCGAGAATAACAATGATGCCTATTACAATGTGGAGGTCTCCTTTATATAGTAGGAGACCTCCCTCGAAATAATCAAAAAGGTACAAAAGTTGGTGACTTCTACTCAGTAAAAAGGTCAGGCACTAAACGACGTCACTTCTTCTTCACCAACTTGGGCTGTGCCCTCACTCGGGTCGCCCTTATTATAAGGGACGTGCCCATTTGGCGTGGGGGCGTTATGAGCCAAATTTAACCCTATACAAAAACAATTACTATTTGTTTTGCTATTTAAAACATGCATTTATCTTAAATATTAGTAAAAAGTACTCCCTCCGTTTCAATCGGTGTGATAATTTTTTTATTAATCAACTCTAAGAAGAATGATACTCCCTCATTTTTAATTCATGTGAACTCAATTGTGCCACGGTTAAGAAAAGAGAAAAGACTTTTAAACTTATGATATAAAATGAGACACATATATATAATTTGTGTGGATATAAATCATTGCATAAAGGTAAATTATTTTCAAATAAGAAAAGAGGTCATTCTTTTTTGCACATACTAAAAAGAAAATATGTTCACAGAGGGAATATATTTTTGTATTTGAAAATAATTTAATTTTATACTTTTTATTTTATGCTTAATGAGAAGTTCTTGTAGCCACATAAATTGAAATTTCCACAATAGCTTTTATCGTTTAGAATTTAAAACTATACTAATATTTTCTCTTAAATTTCATGCCAAATCAAATTAGATTGCATAAATTAAAGCAGATATAGTAATTTTTTTCCTAGACAAACATAACCATAAAGTGGAAGTGACACACGAGCAGGTCTTTGCTGGCTTCTCACCTGTCAGAAATCCAACGTTGGATTCACATCTAGACCACTGTTTTTGGTAACTAAATAGTAAACCCCTCAGAGTGGACCCATTTGACCTTCCAGTATATATAGCTACTACTAATCACATTTTTGTTCTACATTGCTTCACTGAATCAATAATAACTGAGGCTCCATATATAATCTTTTTGTCTGCTTTTCGATTTGTTCAACGAGTCAATACGTGGAAAAGATTAGTGGACTCACTGTAAGTAAGCTGTTAATTTTCTAATTAATTCATTTCCATTTCTTTTTTATTCTTATTTTGCATGGTATGCGTGAACTCATTGAATTAATTACCATCTGTGTACCTTTTTTTGGGATCCCATTCCATAGGTCCAGAGAGTCTGGAGCTCTTATATTTATGCTCAAAAGTCCTTTTTTAACTCTAGAGTATGTGAATTATCAGATTTTTTATTTTTTTAAAAAGGTGGTGTCTTTTTTATCTGTATATGACTTTTGGTACAAGATCTCAGTATAGCAGTGGAAAAAAAGGAGAAAAAGATGAGTTTTGTGGTGAGTCAACTTGTTTCATCCTCTAGCTTTTTTGTTGGTTTGTGTATGTAGATACTCAAAGTTATCCATCACGATGTGATGAGGTGATTAAAACTCTTCTATCTTTAATTAGAAATACAGTTTTAAGTTTGAGAGTATACACTTTTTGATAAAACCTGTTTCATCTCTTAACGAACCTATCTAAATTTAATAAAAGAAACATTTTATCCTTTAACCAACTTATCTGAATCTAAATTAATCGAGTCAATAGATTTGAATACCTAGATAGTGCAAAGTCCACATGTTCATTGTTTTCTACATCTTTTTGGCTATTAACTTTCGTTTCCATTTGGCTTTACTTTTCCTCTGCCCGTATTAGACCCTATGGCTTTCCTAATTTCTTGGACTACTTCACCATCCGTGATAGCTATGAAAATTGGTCAACACCCACATCTCTTTCCTGGCTTTCTGATCTGGCGTTTGCTTCAAAAGTTGGTGAGGAAATTCTTTTTTCAGTTTTAGAAAAATTGGAAACCTTATCAAATAAATAAATAAATTTATTCAACAAAATGTCATCAAATTTGGTTTCACTTTAAAAAATGAAAAGATTTTCACGTTTTACGGTTTTTACGAAAAAATGAAAACTTTTTTCTAACACCTTCAGGTTGAAAAAAGCTTAAAATCTTTTATATTCTCTCCGTCCCATTTTATGTGACTTGAGCCGAGTACGAGGGTCAAACTAACTACTAACTTTTTCTTTATGAATTTGGATGTAAAAGTTTTAATTTTTTAAAAATAAAACTTAGTACATATTTAAAAACTATAAAAACAAAGTTAGTCACAACAAAAAGAAAAAAAAATATTTACAAGTCACAATAGTTAACGACCGAAAAAAAATTGTTATACTCTCCAAGTAATAACTGGTCACCTAAAGTGGACAGGAGGGATTGCCATATTACTAGAATTAGGACCTCAACATTACAATATAATTCTCTCTTTATATTCTCTGGATATATGTCTTTGCTTGTAAATTTAGTTGGCAAAAATTATGGAAAAACCAGAATTAAGTCTCAAAAGATTGCTTCTCATCTGTTCATAACTTGATGGACAGAATTAGGCAATACAACCATTATACCAAAAATGTTACTGCTTCTTACTGTTTCTAATATATTCAGTTGAATTGGTGCAGAAACCAAAGATGGAAAGTCACAGTGACATGAGTGAGAAAGGTGAAAGTTCGAATAATGTGGTAATGGGTAGGCCTAAAGAGGAGGATGAAAGTGAGAGCAGGTTCAATGGTGACAACTTCTTAAATGGCGTTGCTTCTGAAGATGAACCGGACTCTGTTCTCAGTAATTCATCAAGGAAAAGGAAATACAGCAGGCATACTGCAAACCAAATTCTAGAGCTCGAAACGTGTGTATCATTTCAATTTCTTTTTTACTTGTTAGTTTTGTTTATATTAGTTCCAATTTTTGTTCATTTGTCTGTCACAGTGCTTTCAAGGAGAATCCACATCCTAACGAAAAAGTAAGACTAGAACTTGGAAAGAAACTGTCTATGGACAGCAAGCAGGTGAAGTTTTGGTTCCAGAATAGAAGAACCCAAATGAAGGTAATGGTGTTATATGCCTTCTTTACTTAAGTGCCTTGTGTGAAATATGTTTGGTTTAATAATGGGATTGAATTATGCGCTGTCGAATCAGTCACAATTGGAACGCCATGAAAATGGAATGCTGAAACAAGAAAATGATAGGCTCCGCATAGAGCATATTGCAATGCAGGAAGCCATGAAACATCCAATTTGCAATCGTTGTCGTAGTCAGGCTATTATTGCTGACATCAATGTTGAGGAGCATCAAACAAAGATTGAGCATGAACGGCTGAAAGAGGAAGTCAAGAGGATCAGTGTCCTGGCCGACAAACTTTTGGGGCCTTTATCATCCTTGGAAGGATCAATGGCTTCCGTTATAGCAAATCCTGCATTTGGACTTCCTGAGGGAATAAATGGCTTCGGTGGTATAAATTATGCTAACGCTGCATCGCCAATGGGGCTTGATTTCGAAAATGGTCTGTCAAGTACTCCGCCAGTAATTATTTCCACAAGCTTGGCTAATGTAGATGTATCATATGATAAGTCAATGCTGATGGATCTTGCTTTGGCTGCGATGAACGAGCTGCTTGGGCTAGCTGAGATTGGTGAACCGCTTTGGGTTAGAAGCTTGGATGGAGGTGGAGAAACATTGAATCTTGAGGAGTATGCTAGATCATTTACACCATGTACGGGCATGAAACCTGGACATTTCGCAACAGAAGCAACTCGCGCGACTGGTACAGTGATTGTCAACAGCTTAACTCTGGTGGAGACATTAATGGACATGGTAGGTTCTTCGTCCTGAATTCAGTTAAAACCTTCATCCCGTTTACTACTTGTTGGGGCGGTGAATAATTGTTCTTTCGTTTTTGCTTTGATGTTTAGTTCTATTCTTACCTTTACTGTGTTTGACATATTATTTCTTTCCTTTTTGTTTTCGTGGTGCTGCAATTAGTGACTGCATGTTTTTTGAATCAATTAAGTCAAGAAAACAAGTTAGGTGTTGGCCAGTTATTTCTTATTTCTTCCTATATATGTAATGTGCTTTTATATATGCAGAGTCGATGGGTGGAGATGTTCTCATGCATTGTCGGGAAAACCTCTGTTGTCAATGTGATTCCAGGTAGCACATGTGGAAGCTGGAGCAGTAATCTGCAATTGGTAATTCGTTTTTCTTACAAATTTTCCGGAAGTCACATATCTTTTTTTGTTCTATTTTTTTTTTTTTTTTTGCATGAGGTAAGAGCTTGAAAGTATATATTGACTTTGCAGATTCAAACTGAATTCCAAATTATTTCTGATCTGGTTCCTGCTCGTGAAATGAAATTTCTCCGCTTCTGCAAGCAACACGCTGAAGGTGTCTGGGCTGTTGTGGATGTGTCTGTTGACACAATCCAAGAAAGTTCACAACCTCGTGAAATTGGGAATTGCAGGAAGCTCCCTTCTGGTTGTATTGTGCAAGATATGCCTAATGGTTACTCTAAGGTAATTCAAAGTTGTACTCCGAGAACCTGAACAAATGCTTGTGATGGTACAGATGCTTTTTACTCTAAGATGCTTGTGATCCGACCCCTTGCTTAGGTTGTGTTTGCTATGCATTAGTCTTCGTGACCTGGATATACAAATGTTTTTTTGTCTATCACATAATCTGGCTTATACTTTATTTTATCAAAAATGAATGACATCCTTTGGCTTTTATGAAATCAGCTATTTTTGTTAAGCTTGGCTTCCAAGTTCTGTTGAGATTGAGTCCTAGATTTGGCAGCTGAGATGTCTCCAACAATGGGCGTTTTACTTTTATGATGATTATGTCAATATTTCATGCATGCTCATACTTTTCTATCTAGTGATTTTATCAAAAGGGCCTGTAAAATTGATAGTATAATATTTTCAGGTTACTTGGATTGAGCACATGGAATATTATGAAAATGTAGTCCACCATTTGTATCGCCCTCTGGTCAGGAATGGCCTGGGGTTTGGCGCACAAAGGTGGATGGCCACTCTGCAAAGGCAGTCTGAGTTCGTGGCGATGCTGATGTCTTCTGTTGACACCCCAGGTGATCATCATTGTGCCATTTTCTTTGACACTTTGGAATTTAACTTATAAAAAACAAACCGGTGGGTTCTGATGAAGTTCCATGTGCGGCAGTTGTTTGTTCAAGTGGTCAGACAAGTATGGCAATGCTGGCTCAGCGCATGACACGCAACTTTTGTGCTGGGGTTTGTGCAACCATTCACAAGTGGGAATCAATCCAACAAGCAAATGGAGAAGATGCAAAATTGATGATGAGGAAGAACATTGGTGACCCTGGTGAGCCTATTGGTGTGGTGTTGAGTGCTACAAAGACCATCTGGTTGCCGGTGAAACAACAACGTTTGTTAGACTTCCTGTTGAATGAACAAACAAGGACTCAATGGGATATTTTGTTCAAAAGTGGTCCTATGCAACAGATGGTCCATATTGCCAAGGGTCAAAATATTGACAATAGCATCTCTCTTTTCCGTGCTAATGTGAGTGATTTTGGAAACATGACGAAATTAAAAAGTTCTAATTGCTGTGTTCTAAATAAGATTTTTTTTGGCTTGGATTTGCAGGGGGATGCAATCAGTGACAGTGAAAACAACATGCTGATTTTGCAAGATACTTGCACGGACGCAACAGGATCCCTTATAGTATATGCAACAATTGATGCTGCAGATATGGATGTGGTGATGAATGGAGGAGATTCTTCTTCAGTGGCTTTCCTACCATCTGGAATTGCGATAGTTCCTGACTGTTTTCAAGATTATACCGGGGCCAATAACTGCGATATTGGAACTTCTTGGGAGAAAGATAATGGCTTTAGCGGTACTGGATCTCTAGTGACTATCGGGTTCCAAGTATTGGTGAATAGCTCGCCTGCTGAAAAGTTATCTATGGAGTCAGTCCAAAAAGTAAATAACCTCATCTCTCATACAATTCATGGTATCAAAGCTGCTTTCAAGAGCAAGTGATACTCCAAGACTAATTGCTATCTGTTGGTTCATTACTTTTTTTGTTTGTTTTGAGTCTTTGCTTCTTTTTCTTTTTTTTTTTTTTTTGGGGGGGGGGGGGGGGGGGTGTTTTAATATCAAACTTTATGTGTGTCAAATACATCAAAAATAAGTCAGTGCATGTTATGAGCTATATGTATGGTTATAGAAAAGGTTTTGGAGTCAAGAACGAACCGAGCTAGCTCTCTCTAGCTATATAGTATGTGTTTCTGTCGGAAGATGAGACAATGGTGTTGTTTCTTGTTCGAGCCCTGAGTAATGTCTGTTGTCATTTCAGTGTTAATGGTAATATGATATTGTGTCTTACTGTTTTGAGTTTACCTAAATCTTCTCCTTTTTCAGTCTACTGATCGTTTGATTTTTGTTATATTATATATGACTGGTACGTCTTATTCTCCAGCCAATTTCATAGTAGAACGACTGGAAGTTATAGCAAAGGTCTGAATCACACTTTTTGGTGGTAAATCAATAAATCATACCATTTGAGAATGATGTTTTGAGAATATGAGTGGTGATAGTTTTCGAGGTTGACACTTGACATTATGAATACTGAAAACAATTTAAAGCTAACAAGAGTTAAAATGGTTGTAAAAAAAGGAAAATAACTTATGAAATTTCAGTAGCTTAAACCTTTTCATTACAGAAATTCTCGAGGAAGGTGACATATTTCCAACTGTAGCTCATATACTAATCATAATTTGAACTTAATTAATTATCATACTGGTATTTATCATTTTGTGCGATTCTGCTCGATCGAGTTGGTTAAATAGGATCTGAAATTACGCGCTAAAATATGAAAAGTTTCTTGCTCATACCAGATCAAATCATAAGAAAATTGTCTCTATAAGAAAATTGTTTTAAATCTAATTTTGTAACTGAACAAACTATAAATAAGTAAACAAAATAATATTGAGTTAGATGGGGAAACTCATTGCAAATCCAAATTGACCTAACTCAATTTGATCCAAGTAAACATGAATCGTCAGTAGAAGATGTGAGGGTTTAGGTGATTCTTCTTTAAAATTGGAAATAATTATACATAGATATGTGCAAAGAAACAGTTGGGATCTCTTGCAAGTTTATGTGATATTACGCTCAAATGGAATCTCTTGTTTTTTATGCAATGGGGACTACATTGGTACATAAATCTCATAATTACGAGTGTCTGTGTTGAGAAAGGGGTAACTTGAGTGTAAATTAGAAAGGGCAGATTAATCATTTCACATCTGTTAATTAACGAAAATTAGGATTCCATAAGTTATTTAATTACCTAACTATATATTATAAATATCTCATTTTGAGAACACACGAAATAATTCATTGTCATTTCCTTCTGAACATTTCTTCTCTCTAAACTCTTTCTAGTTCATCTCTCATTCTTCTTCCTCTTCTCTAGGATTCATACCTTGTTAATTCTCAATTAATCTCATGGTATCAGAGCTAGGTTGTGATTGTCCAAAATTTAAGGATTTTGTTGTTTATTTCAGAAACTAAAGTTGTATCAGTTTTTAATGGGACTTAATGACTCATATGCTCAGGCTAGAAGTCAGATTTTAATGAGAAGCCCTGTACCCACAGTTAATCAAGCCTATGCTATGATAGTAAGTGATGAAGGTCAAAAATCAATAGCAGCTACTACAGGGATCTTAGGAGCCAATCCTGCAATTATGACAGGAAATTTTGATGTAGTAATGTATTCAAGAACCACAGGAAATCAAAGGTTCAAGAAAAACTATAACATTCAGTGTGAATTCTGTAAACTCAAAGGACACAGTAAAGAAAATTATTATAAAATAGTGGGATATCCACCTGATTACAAACCAAAGAAGAAAGGGGGAGCAGGAAATAATGCAGCCTACAATGTCATTACAGACAATCCAACACAACAGACATACAATGAGTATGATGCTGCAAGGGTTCACCTGCAGAATCTGACTATGAATACAAATCAAGCTCCTACAACTACTGAGGACCAATGGTTCGTAACAGGTCTAAATTTCAATCAGCTGAATCAGATGGCAGGGTGTGCATTCTCTAGAGAGCAATATGATCAATTTCTTTAACTTCTCAACAGGACAGGGTCTAGTCATACTTTAAGCACAATGTCAACTCCTGCAGCAAGCAGGTATTAGTTGTGCTCTGATGGCCTCTAGTAGTCTACAAGATTGGATAATAGACACAGGAGCCACTAACCACATGGTAGCTGATATGAGTATATGTTAAAAAAGTCAACTATCCTTCAGTCTGAAAACCCAAAGAAGATATTTATGCCAAATGGAAATATTTCATATGTTACACATACTGTTGCTAGCACTCTATCATATGGGAACACAATTACTAATGTGTTTTATGTTCCACAATTTAAGTTTAATCTGTTATCAGTGTCTAAACTAACAAAGGAATTACAATGCTCAACAGCCTTCTTTCCTGGTTTCTATGTATTTCAGGAACTCTTCAGTGGGAAGGTGAGGGCGATAGGTAGAGAGGATGATGGACTTTACATACTTGAAAGACAAGTTGTTGGAACATCTTTAGCAGTAACAGAAGGAATAAAGGACAAGGATCAGACAATTTCAACTACAACAAAGGATATTGACCTATGGCACAGGAGGTTTGGTCATGTTTCAACTACAATTCTTAAGAAGTGATAGGTTTTCAATGTCTTTGCCTTATGTTTTGATGATCTAACAAACTTAATGTCAAGGGCCAAATGGGGAATCTAACTCACTTGGACTACACTGCATTTAACGGATTCCAGCTAAACGTGAACTGCTACAGCTTCAGGAGCTAGGGAACTAAACAAGGAACTGATACCCTTGTGGTTCCTTCATAGCAGTACAAAGTCAATTGGACAGAGCTGGAAATGAAGTGACTGCCTGCACTGTTTCTGCCGCACTGTACTGTTTCCAGCGCCCACTCATTCCCTGACCAACTAAAGTACTTACATCATTTCAAGTGATGTGATCAGGTTGTTCCAACATGAGTTTATATTGAAACATTACTTGAATGTTTCAATTTCTCATTCAAGCCTTTCGAAAAACAGAGAAATCAATCCTCACGAGCTTGAAGAACAAAGTTGAACGCAACTACGGACCAGTTCCTAAAGTTAGCATGTTATTGTCCTTAGTTGAGTTGTAACTTTGTGATTGTACTTATTGTATCTCCTAAATTGCTTACCTAGAAGCGTTGATTAGGAATCCTCTTGTAAAATCCGTAAACTCTTTTGAGTTTATGTTGTGACTAGGTTTAGTCATAAGCAAAAGCCTTTGTAACTGTAGAGTGACAAAGTGTCTTGTGGTGAGAGCATCACAAGTTAGTAAAAGTCTTTGTAACTAAGGAGTCACAAAGTTACTTGTGGTAAGAGTACCACAAGTTAGTTGAGTTAAATTCTTTGTGATGGAGTCATTACAAAGTGGCTTGTAATAGATTTTTACAAGTTAGTGAAGTTGAAAGCCTACTGGTGTAGGTCGTGGTTTTTGGTCCCCTTGTGTGGGATTTTTCCACGTAAAAATCCGGTGTCTCATTTACTTACACCTATTAGCATTCTCAGAAGAATCTCGTAGTGGACCAGGTACTCTACTGTTTGGTGGACTCATACAAACTAACAATTGGTATCAGAGCGGGTTCCTCCTATCAGGCTAACACCTAGGAAGGATCCTCATGGCTGCTCCACCAAATTTTGAAGAAGGTCAATCTACATACCGACCACCCAGGTTCAACGGACAATACTATGGGTGGTGGAAAACAAGAATGCATGATTTTATCACGGTTGAGGATTCTGAGTTATGGGATATTATATGCGATGGTCCTTATGTTCCAACAAAGGTACTTGAAGAACTTCCATTTTCAATGGCAAAAACCAGTAAAGAATACACTGACGCAGACAAGAAAGCTGTGGAGAAGAATTTTCGTGCCAAGAAAATTCTAGTATGTGGAATAGGACCTAAAAAAAACAATAGAATCTCCGTCCGTGACACTGCCAAGGAGATATGGGAATCTTTGCAAATAGCTCATGAGGAAACCACACAGGTAAAACAGTCTAAGCTCGATATGCCCACTACCGAGTATGAACTCTTTAAAATGAAGGACGATGAATCCATTCAAGATATGCACACAAGATTCACTTCCATCATAAATGAGTTACACTCACTTGGTGAAATCATTCCTAGAAACAAGCTAGTGAGGAAAATCCTCAGCATTCTGCCTAGCGCTTGGGAAAGCAAAGTGAATGCTATTACTGAATCAAAGGACTTACAGGAGCTGACCATAGAAGAGATGATTGGAAATTTGAAGACCTACGAGATGAAGAGGAAGATAGACAGTGAAAGAAGAAAACCAAAGAAGGAAAAGAACCTGGTACTTAAAGCTGACAACAATGACTTAAGTGATGAAGACGGTGACATGGCTTACTTAACCAAAAGATTTCAGAAGATGGTCAGAAGAAATGGAGAATTGCTAAAAAGGGACAGCTCTAACAAACCAAAAAACTATGATCTTTGTCATAAGTGTGGGAAGCCTAGACACTTCATAAAAGACTGTCCTCTCTTGAAGCAAGAATTCTCCAAGAACAACCATGAGAAAACAGCTAAGACCAACCAGGTTCCTTTCAAGGATTTCAAGAGAAAAAGATCTGCTGACAAAATGGTGAAACGGGCTCTTGCAACATGGGGGGATTCCTCTAGTGAATCTGAAGATGAACATGATGCTGGTGATAGTTCCATGATGGCGGTTGAAGGCGAGGAAATTGAATATGACTCAACTTTTGCTTTGATGGCCCAATCAGATGATGATGAAGACGATGGCAACAAAGAGGTAAACTTCAGGGATGTTCAGAGAAATCTGAAATCCTATTCTCCAAAAAAAACTCATGTCTTTAGCTAATGTATTAATTGATGCATATCATAGTCTTGTGGAGGATAGGGATTCTTTGACCTTAGAACTAGAAGAATCTGAACAAACCAGAGACGACTTAGTGGCTGTAGTTATTGACCATAAGGAAACCATTAAAAACTTCAGAAAAGAAATAAAATGATTTTTTGGAAGTAAAATACAGACCTAAGGGAAACAATAGTGAGATCAAGGACTAAGTTAAAACCTGAAAATTCTGGAAAGGGAAAGGAGATAGCCAGTGAGGAACACATTAGGCTTTAAAATGAGGTGAAAGCTATGAGAACTAGGATGTGTGTTGAAATTGAGAAAAAACAAGCACCTCCAAACTGATCTGGAAAGAGTAAAGAATGATCTTGAAAAGTCCCTAAAGTGGACCTGGTCCTTAGAAGCTACCACTGCCATGCACACTAATGATGGTGAAAACAGGCAAGGAATAAGGTTCCAAAGGGAGAAAACTCGTCACAACCCTCACAGCAAGTACTTCACTGTCTCTAATAACTGGCCTTGTACCCAATGCGGGAACAATTGGTACTTCAAAGAAAATTGCCAGGCCAGGGATCAATCTGTTCACAAAAACAAAGTGCTTGCTAAAAAGGTGACTACAAAAGAGGGACCAGGTTCCATTCACAAAAGACGCACATTACCAGCATGGACTAAGAGAACTCTTATTCATCCTCTTTCCTACTACAAGGGACCCAAACTTGCTTGGGTTCCTAAAACTAACTCTTAATCTCCTTGTGCAGGGAACAATGAAAGGAAGCGGTCAACAATGGTTCATGGACAGCGGGTGTTCAAAGCACATGACTGGGAACACCATGGACTTTCTTTCACTAAAAGCCCTGCAAAGAGGGAGTGTATCCTTTGGCAATGGGAAAAGGGGGTACATTCTTGGAGTTGGAAAAGTCAGGAAGTCACTCACTCATTCTATTGAAAATGTGTACTATGTAAATGGCCTTAAGTACAGTCTCTTGAGTGTCTCTCAAATCTGTGATAAAGGAAACAAGGTGGAATTCTTGTCCAAAATATATACAGTCACTGATCTGGTAATCGGTGATGTAGTACTTGTGGCCAAAAGATACAAGAACATCTATGTTGCTGATTTCGAGTCCTTACAGAGTGGTGATCTGAGTTGTCTGAAAGCTGTTGATAATGATGCTGAACTATGGCACAGAAGACTGGGCCACGCAAGTTTTACTCTTCTGAACAAACTAATTTAGAAGGACCTGGTCCATGGTCTGCCTATGACAAAATTCAAGATGCAAAAGTTTTGTGATGCATGTGCTAGAGGAAAATATGTGAAGTCCTCCTTTAAGTCTAAAAGAGATGTGAGCACCTCAAAGCCACTAGAGCTTCTGCATATGGACCTATGTGGCCCTATGAGAGTGCAAAGCAGAGGAGGAATGATACATTTTTGTGATAGTGGATGACTACTCCAGATTCACATGGAATCTATTTCTCCGAACTAAAGATGAAACCGTTGAGGTGTTTGTGGCTTTTGTAAAGAAAATCTAGGTGAAGATGAAGTCTAGAGTCGCATGCATTAGATCAGATCATGGGACAAAATTTGACAATGTCAAATTTGATGAGTTCTGCAATGAAAATGGCATCACTCACAACTTCTCATCTCCCAGAACTCCCCAGCAAAATGGAGTAGTAGAAAGGAAGAATAGAACTCTGGAAGAGATGGCAAGAACAATGCTAATCGACAATGGAATTGCAAAGAACTTCTGGGCTGAAGCTGTCAACACTGCCTGCTACTTGGTGAACAGGTGCATGATCAGATCACTTCTGAACAAAACCTCCTATGAATTGTTGAATGGAAGGAAACCCAAGCTGACTCACCTAAGAACATTTGGGTGCAAATGCTATGTTCTCAATAATGGAAAGGATCAGCTTGGTAAATTCGATGCCAAGAGTGATGAAGGAATATCTCTGGGCTACTCTTCTCAAAGCAAGGCTTACAATATATATAATAAGCGGACTCAATGTATGGAGGAAAGTGTTCATGTTATTTTTGATGTGTCTTATCCATCACGTGAGAAGAGTACTGAAGAAGATCAAGATGGAGAACCCTTACCAGTACCTGGTGAAGTCATTTACATAATAAACGGAAAGGCAGATATGATGAGTCAAGTAAAAGAGCTGAGTGAAGACAATACTTCCTCATCTTCAATGGAACCAAGTACTTCAATTACAACCACTGAAGCTAAAGAAAGAGTGGTTGATGCAGTTTAGGGAACTCCACCAGCACCTGAGAGAAGAACGGAGGAAAACCAGCCAAACACACCCACATCCTCTCAAAATGAACCTCAGACGTCTAACTGGAGACACCAAAGCTCTCATTTGATAGATAACATTATTACTCCTCTAGATTCCGGAGTACAAACCAGGTAAAGAGCTAGAAATTCACTTGCCTTCTCAGCTTTTCTATCTCAGATAGAACCCAAGAATATCAAGGAAGCCTTGAAAGATGCAGATTGGATTGTAGCCATGCAAGACGAGCTACATCAATTTGAAAGAAACAATGTTTGGCACCTGGTACCTAGACCCTCAGATCGAACCATTATAGGAACTAGGTGGGATTTCAGAAACAAGCTCGATGAACATGGAATTACCACAAGGAACAAGGCCAGGCTAGTAGTTCAAGGCTACAATCAGGAGGAAGGGATAGACTATGATGAAACGTTTGCTCCGGTGGCTCGCATGGAAGCTATTAGAATTTTAATCGCTTTTGCATCTCATATGGAATTCACCTTGTTCCGAATGGATGTCAAAAGTGCATTTTTGAATGGACTTCATAAGGAAGAAGTTTATGTGAAGCAACCTCCAGGGTTTGGATTTCATGAACATCCTGAATATGTTTTTAAACTAGATAAAGCATTGTACGGGCTAAAGCAGGCTCCTCGACCCTGGTATGAAAGGTTGTCAAAGTTCCTCTTGGAAAATGGCTTTAAAATAGGGAAAATTGACAACACTCTGTTCTTGAAGAAATGGGGAAGGAACCTGCTCATTGTTCAGGTCTATGTTGATGATATCATTTTTGGGGAAACAGTTGATTCTCTGTGTGAAGAATTTGCAAAACTCATGGGAAGTGAATTTGAAATGAGCTTGATGGGGTAACTGAACTTCTTCTTGGGTCTTCAAGTAAAACAGTCCCCAAAGGGTATATCCATTTGTCACCAAAAATATATCAGGGAGCTCTTGAAGAGGTTTGACATGGAAGCATCAAAGGTGATAGACACTCCCATTGCTACTGCCACTCGACTGGACATAGATGAAACTGGATCTCCTGTGAATCAAACCATGTGTTGATACCCAATTTTTTCCTAAGTATTTTTATGTACTCAAAAATATCCTCAAAATAGCATATACATGCATATATAAGCATTCCCAAGAGTTTTGGTATTTTTCCTTATTTTAAATCAATTTATTGTCTATTTTAACAGTACAAAATCCAATAATTATTCCCAAAATTATCATTTTTGTGAATAACTTATTTTATTCTCATATTTACACCAAATATAATTAAGGTAATTTTTTGTATATTTTTACAAATTTGTTTGGTATTTTTAAAGCTAATTGCATATAAAGGCAATTATAGCTTATTTTACGATTAATAGTATTTTATAATTGTAAAATTAGTTCTAATATTTTTAAATTAATACATATGTATTATTAATTGGTTCAGAATTTTCAATTTTCTTTTAAAATCATTTTCACTATTTTTATAAAATAACAGGGGAAAAACTGGCTATTTCAATTTTGGCCACATTTCATTTCAATTATAGCCTCAATTTCTTTTTAATCTTAAACCCAATTGGCCCCAATCCTAATGCCCAATTGGGCCAGCCCAATTCTAGTTTAACTCAACCCCTGACTCATTAAACTAAACCCGCCCGGGATCCCTTTAAATCCAGGCTGTTGATCCTTTTGATCAACGGCCACAAATAACCCTTTCCTTTTTAATTCCAAACGACCTAACCCTAACCCTCATTTCTCTCAGACAGCCGCCCCCAAACTCTCTCCTTCTCTCAAACGCTCCCTAGCACTCGAAACCCTAATTGCCTCCGCCGTCTTCTCCGAGCAATCTCATCGGAGTCCATGGCTTCTCCGGCCATGGACATCCTGTGCTTACCTTCCTTTCCCCCAAACCCTGGTTGTTCGAGATTTCGAGGCCTGACCTCGATATAGTCCGTTCAGATCCGTTGTAGAGCTGTGGTTCTATGGCTTCTCCGGCCATGTCCCGGTGTGTTCGAGCTTTAAGAGCCTAGCTATGGCTCAGATCTGTTCACCCTTTCCACACCTTCTCATTTCTAGGGTTTCTCAGAAACCCTAAACTATTCGAGGTTCTTTCTTTGTTTATTTGCCTATATCTGTGTTGAACCTATGCTATATTTGACGTTTTGAGTGTTTTCCCCAAATTTCCTTTTCAAAATCGTTGGTTTTTCAAAATTAGGGTTTCTGAAAGTCTTTCGATTCTTATTGTTCTTTTCTTTTAGATGTTTGTCTGTATTATGCTCGTATATATTCCTCCTCTATTACGCATGTATTGTCTTTCTACTTTTATATGTATGCTCACATGATTAGTCTGTTTTTCTCACTCTTCTACCATGCATATTTACTACTGAGTTTCTTGATGTTTTGCTTTCCTGAACTATGTTCGTGTTCTTGTTAAGCATGTTTTGATTGTATTTGCCTGATTCTCATGAGACTCCTTGAGTCTGTTCACTTGCCTTCTCGTTTCTGTGTTTGATTCGATGGGGAAACCCTAGAATTTGGGGGTTTTTCTTGGTAAATTGAATTAGGGTTCCACTTTGGGAACCCTGTACCTTCAGACTCACTATGAGTCTCTGGTTGAACCCGTATTCTTTTGTTTACGATTCTAAACACTTCAATGTTAAACTCTTCTGTATGAATTGTTTGCTTTATATGCAAGAAGCTCCTCTTCCAAGGTTTTTGGTGATTGCTTGATTGATTTTGGATCCCTTTGATAGGGTCTTGATTGATTGCCACTGATTTTCTTTGGTTAAGCCCTCTTTACCTATTTCCGGTTTGGTTCATTCGATTTAAACTTAGTACTTTGATTTTGTTAATTGTTTGATTGA
>NC_031994.1:26538079-26557956 GCF_001879085.1 Nicotiana attenuata | reverse complement strand
ATTAAATAATTACCTCTTCTTACCAGTTCTTAACAGACTTTTTAAAATCAGATATAGATATCATAGGATTCCGCATCAAGTTCGTTTGATTCTTCTTAAGCAATAACAATCTGTTAACTGGTCTCTAATGTCTTAATGTTTTCAGCCTCAATCTTTTGACAAAACTCTTTTGAATCAGTATACATTTTAGTTCTTCAAATCAGCACCTCTTCTGAAATGGTTTCTTTCTAAAATTCTGCCTTAACATTTTCCAACTAAGTTTTGGTCTTCCTGAAATTGTCTTTAAAACAGTTCTGCAGTTTACTCTTTCCTTAAGTATTTCTGACTCTGGAACTCCTTTTATGGTTTATACTCATGATTCTCTTAAAACTTATTTCTAAACTGACTGCAGTCTATACTTTCCGGCATTAGACTACTTTTCTAGAACCAGTACTTTCTAAATCACTCGCTTAAAATACCTTAAGTTCTGACAATTGGATCCAAGTTGCCTAATGTGGGCTTCCTGTCTAAACGTATGTATCGAACCAGTCCGCTCGCTGCTTAATTTTTAATTTTAATGACCAAACCAGTATGTGTAAAGGCATGCTAAACTATATGTTATCTGATTTACGGGGTTTATGTGAGCCTTACCTGTTTGTCTGTTCATTCCCCCTACTTGTTACTTGTTTTTGAATGTCGATTAGAATTTTTGTCCTTTAAACTCCATAAAGGCCCCCATCCCCTTCTTCCCCTTTTAGGATTAGAAGTCCTAATGCCCCGGGACTGATAGCTTGGGACGGGTAATAGCATGCAATAGGCAAACGATACCATTCCGCGCTCCAATACCTTAACAGGGTGGGAAAGGGTAGACATGGAGATGATGATTACACGATAAAACTATGCGTACAATTGAGTACCAGTGTTGTGCGAATGATCTATGTAATATATAAACCTAGGACCCCCCTCCCTCTTTATTAGTTTTATAATTTTCTGAATCTTAAAAAGCTGTTGCACTTTCGACTTCTGTTTTTCACATAATTTTAAGATTGTTCGCACTAAGTACTTGACTTCTTCCTACTTGCACTTTTAACTAAACTGCTCCTTTCCTAAAATTCAACACTTTTTTTTTAACCTTTTGTGCTCCTTATTTGTAATAGTTTTCTCGTATTTGCAATGCTTGCTTGTTTACTTGTTTGTTTGCATTCAAAGTCACAATTGTAGCATGGCCGGGAACCACACTAGTGGATCTTGAGGGGTGCCTAACACCTTCCCCTCGAGATAATTTCTTGCCCTTACCCAAACTCTGGTTCTTCATCACAAATTCTTCCTTAAAATGTCCTAATGCACTATAATCATTAGGTGGCGACTCTTCAAGCTAAAAAACCCAATTCTCGCAATGGAATAGAGTTGTCCTCCCGAATGTCGTATACCCGATTCCGAACTCCATTTTGGAAGAAAAAGAGGGCGTCGACACCATGTAGAGGCATTATTGGGTCTCTCCTCTATCTCACTGCCAGCAGACCTGATATTGTCTTTAGTGTGGGGCTATGTGCAAGGTTTCAATCAAATCCCAAGGAATCTCATTTGAAGGCTGCCAAAAGAATAATGAGATATCTCAAAGGAACACAGGACCTGGTTCTGTATTATCCCTCAGGTGACAGTTTTAATTCATTGGTTATGCTAATGCAGACTGTGCATGTTATCTTGTGGATAGGAGAAGCACTTCCGGAATGGATCACTTCTTAGGTTCATGTCTTATCTCTTGGGGCACAAGGAAGCAAAATTCAGTGGCTCTTTCAACAGTTGAAGCAGAATATGTAGCTGCAGCATCCTGTTGTGCTCAACTTTTATGGATCAAGTAGCAACTGGAGGACTTTTGGATACTCACTGAGAGTGTGCCCCTTCTATGTGACAACACCAGTGCACTCAACATGGCCAAGAATCCAGTTCAACACAAAAGGACAAAGCATATTGATGTGAGGCATCACTTTCTGAGGGACAATGTGGAGAAAAGGCTGATATGCAAGAACTTCTACAGCACAGAAGACCAAATTGCAGACATTTTTTACCAGGGCATTAAGTAGGGAACAATTTGAAAGAAACATAGTGAAGTTGGGGATTTTAAATCCCAATTGAGAACCTGATTCCTCTTTATCTGGCTATGAAAATCACCTTCAAGAAATAACTAGCTAAAAGTGTTTTATGGCCATGTCTAACGTCACTTTAATACCATTGCAAAACACGCATGATGAGTATAGAAGCTGTAGATGCAGTGCATGAATGATAAAAGAGGATTGATTCTTTCAAATAAAAGGTCAAGAACCTAGTTCTTGTACCAAAGTTTAGTAGTTCTGTGCATCCTTTATAACACGTCTTAAAAAAGGGTACAAAACACAACTGCCATGTCATTCAACTTTTCAGATCCTGCTGTCACGTCTCTTCACTTCAAATCGTTCCGTCTCCCTCTGAAACGTTGCACTTTTCCATGCCCAACCGCCATTTCAGAACCGGTGCCTATTCCTCTCTCTTCATAATTATCCTCTCCTCATAAGAAACCCTTTTCTGTTCTCCCTAACCATAAGTCCTCCATTAGAATTTCCCAAAAAGCATTTTCACACCACTTTTCAAATGGCTGAGACAAACTCCGACCTCCCTGCCTCAGTCGTACCTACTACTAATAAACCTATGGAGACTTCCGTTCCTACTGAGCCTTCCTTACCCACTCTTACTCTTCCCTCTAAAGTCACACCTCACCCAGATTCCCCGTCTCTCTCTATTTCAGAAACCCTTAAAATTGTTGCTCCGTCCTCTCCATCTTCTGAGGTTCCCACTAGTCAAAGACCAAGTGGAGAACAAAGTCAAAACCCTGAGGTCACAGAGAGTTCTGCCATCGTTGCTACCGATTCTGTGGTGGCAGTAGTACCAATTGAGAAAGAGAATGTTGTAACCGTCTTTGTGGTGTCTGCTGATGGTGTACTGCATGAGATCATCTCTCAGAAAAGCGAGGTACAAGGTGTGGGGGACGAAGGGGCCATTGTAACTGTTGAAGGCGATGCACTAGCAGATACTACTGGGCCCTCACATGAGGAACCTGATCCCTCTCTAGAGGACCCAGGTCAGGGCTCTCATTCCCAGGACAGTTCTTTTCCTACATTCGCTGTTGTGCCCTTGGAAATACAAGTACCTGAAATGAGGTCCAGTGATGAGGAGGACCTAGATAACGTGGCTCTTGATGCGTTCATAGTTAAGCGGAGGGTTGTGTCCACTCCTGAGTCTGGAACCAAACGACCTACTACCAGGCTTCAAGCTAAGGTGGCCTACGATTCTGCCCTTCAAAAGAGCAAGAAAAGTAGTAAGAAGAAAAGGAGGAAGTTGGTGAAAGACAGTGTACTCGTAAGTGATGAGGCGATCCCTGTAGTAGAGGTGGAAGAGGAAACTCCAGATGAACCTGGTTCACTGGTTAGACGGTCTCCGAAAAAGAAGAAGCCTGCTTCAATAGAGAAGGGGTCAACCTCTAAGTCCAAGTTGAAGGAGGTGGTGAGTGAGTTCTCGATGTCTGATGAGGATGTGCTAGTCAGATCCAAGGGAAAAGGAAAATTAAGTGGTGAGAAGTCTGGCAAACGCAAGTCTGAAATTGTTGAGGAACCTGGTTCTGTGAAGAGAATGAGAAGTGAAGTCAGCCTTGGCTCTGAACGTCTTAGGCACCAAAAGGTTCTGTTGGGTCGTACATTTGACCCCGCAATCTCTGAGATGGCTGGCATGCGACAGATTCTTGAAATGGTTGAGTTTCAACGATGGGAGCATCTATTTCAAATAGATGGCCCTAAGGCTTATGAAGATGAGGTGCAGAGCTTCTTTGCTAGCCTTTTTCCCGTTGAGACCGACCACATCTGTGCTTTGGTGAATGGAGTGGATATAATGTTTGATGTAAAGCTGCTTGGTGAGATTCTCAAAGTTCCTACAGCCGGTGTGTCCAGTGTAAAGGATGTCTGTCAGTTTAACTTCAGAAATGCCGTGGTAAAGGACAATGCAAACCAGAAGGGGGACCAGATCCATAAGAAGGCGTTACTCCCGGTCTATCAGCTGCTTTTTGAATTGGTCAACAAAGTTCTATTGCCTCAGCTGAGAGGAGGTCTGTGACCTCTAAGTCTGACCTGTTCTTGATGGAGCAACTGGACAGCTTTAAACCTGTAAGCCTGCCTGCTATTATGATTGAGCACATGTTAAAGGTAGCCACCTTCAAGGATGGGAATCATGGCCTTCCCTACGGGTTTTTGCTTACAAGAGTATTTCATTTCTTTGAGGTGCCATTGGGGCAAGGCAAGGTGGGGACTAAGAAGCAGACTTTCTCACAAACTACTTTGGAAGAATGCGAATGCCTGGAAAAGAATGGGGGAGTAGGAAGTACATCAACCGTCTCACAGCTAATTAACGCTCAGAATAGTGCAATTGAGGAAATTCGTCGGTTGAAGGCTAGGAATGCTATCCTGGAAGGTCAGCAAGACCAAGGGGTTCCGGTTCAAATGATGAAGTAGCTCGTTTGGCAAAGGAGAATGACGATCTCAGGGCGCAAGTAGAGAACCTGAAAGCAGAACTGCTCAATGAGCAAAAGTCGGCCAATGCCCGAATAGACCTTGTTCTCCAAACACTTGCTGCAGCCTCCAAGCTTCTACTCCTAGTGTCCCCTAAGTACCTCTTCAGTGACCAGATTCTGGAAATGTTCTTCAGTTTTCTTTTGTTCTTGTTGTTCTGGCAGTTGTTTTGTTTTGTTTTTTTTATGTGGTTGGGATAGAACACTACTGCTCCCGCTTTAACAGTCCAATGTTGTCTTTTTCTTTTTAAGCACAGCATATTAAAAGTTTATCAATATAAATTCTATCCTCTTTTATTATATTAGTGTTTTACTTCTATGTTTCTATTCTCTATAATGCACATATGTGGCATGAGTTAGCTTGGCTGGACTTCTTTGTGTTGTTCTTCTGTTTGTGTCTTTTTAATGATACCAAAAGGGGGGAAATAATAGTAAGGGGGAAACATAGTAAGGGGGAAACATGTGTAAGTAAGGGCATAAAAGTGGCATAAAGTCAGGTGTAAGTAAGGGCATAAAGTCAGGGGGAACTTGTGCTCTCCTGTTACTTAATCTGGTTCTCTTAGCTCTAAATCCATGTTATCATTGTTAAGTTTGTCATCATCAAAAAGGGGGAAACTGATAGGTTTTCAATGTCTTTGCCTTATGTTTTGATGATCTAACAAACTTAATGTCAAGGGCCAGATGGGGAACCTGACTCACTTGGACTACACTGCATTTAACGGATTCCAGCTAAATGTGAACTGCTACAGCTTCAGGAGCTAGGAAACTAAACAAGGAACTAATACCTTTGTGGTTCCCTTATAGCAGTACAAAGTCAATTGGACACAACTGGAAATTAAGTGACCGCCTGCACTGTTTCTGCCGCACTGCACTGTTTCCAGCGCCTACTCATTCCCTGGCCAACTAAAGTACTCACATCATTTCAAGCGATGTGATCAGGGTGTACCAACATGAGTTTATATTGAAACATTACTTGAATGTTTCAGTTTCTCATTCAAGCCTTTCAAAAAATAGAGAAATCAATCCTCACGAGCTTGAGAACAAAGTTGAACGCAACTACGGACCAGTTCCTAAAGTTAGCATGTTGTTGTCCTTAGTTGAGTTGTAACTTTGTGATTGTACTTATTGTATATCCTAAATAGCTTAGCTAGAAGCGTTGATTAGGAAATCCTCCTGTAAAATCCGTAAACTCTTTTGAGTTTATGTTGGAACTAGGTTTAGTCATAAGCAAAAGCCTTTGTAACTGTAGAGTGACAAAGTGGCTTGTGGTGAGAGCATCACAAGTTAGTAAAAGTCTTTGTAACTAGGGAGTCACAAAGTGGCTTATGGTAAGAGTACCACAAGTTAGTTGAGTTAAATTCTTTGTGATGGAGTCATTACAAAGTGGCTTGTAATAGGTTTTTACAAGTTAGTGAAGTTGAAAGCCTACTGGTGTAGGTCGTGGTTTTTTGGTCCCCTTGTGTGGGATTTTTCCACGTAAAAATCCCGTGTCTCATTTACTTACAGTTATTAGCATTCTCAGCAGAATCTCGTAGTGGACCAGGTACTCTACTGTTTGGTGGACTCATACAAAATAACAGTGGGGTTGAGGATAGGTTGATGTAGGCCAAAGAAGTATTTGGAGAGAGGTGATTAGGCATGACATTGCACAGCTTTAGCTTATTACGGACATGACCCTTGATAGGATGGTGTGGAGATTGGGAATTTGGGTAGAAGGTTAGTAGACATGTGGGAATATCTCCTTTGCATGATGATAGCATTAGTATTAGTCTCATATTTTCATACCTTCTTATCAGCAGATTCTATTCTATATGTCAGTTCTTTCGCTTCGATTATCACTGTGTCAACTTATCACCCTATCTTCCTGTTATTACTACTTGTCGTGTCGTTTCTTTTTTATTTTTCCCTTGAGTTAGGGGTCTATAGGAGGCAACCTCTCTACCTTCATAAGGTGGGGATAAGGTCAGCATATACTCTACCCTCTCTAGCCCCACTTTGTAGTCTTATACAGTATTTGTTGTTGTTGTATATAAAGTAGGATGAATTTATATTTCTTCCTCGTGCTTCATAATTACATTAATTTATTTGCGGCTTGCATGTTTAAGTGGAAATGCGTATTGATTACCTAACTATAGTTAGACCATAGATTTTTTATTGAGATGATATATTGTTATTTAATAAAAGTTAGTTAGTTATGATAGTTAGTTGGTAGTTATGTTAGTTAGTGTGATAGCTTGTGATAGCTGGAAGCATAGTGGACTGCTTTGTGTGTGTGTATATATACGGTGTTGATATCAATGAAAGACTTAAGCTTCATTTCATCAAACATTTCACTCCTTCCTCCTCTTTCTTCTAATGCTTAGTTCTAGAAGCTTCACTGTTCCACCATAGCAGGGATGATCGAGCTCATTCTTGTTGACTTTCAGTGTCAGTTTTGACATGGTATCAGAGCGAAGTTAATCCCGCATATCGACTTTCTTTCTCAATTCATCTCGTTGTTCGATTTTGTTCGATTTCGAGTTTTGCCCTAATTTTTGGGGGTTTCGTTTGCATGTCAGTAAATTGCTGTCAGAAATTGTGATAATTGAAATCCTTTTGCTTTTCTTCATTGATTTTACTCAATCATGGCTGTTGTTGACCAAAAGAATTCGATCGGAGTGGAGACTAGTGCTACTGTTACTGCACGAGGCAAAGGCATCGATCCAAGTGATCCTCTGTATCTTCATCTGTCTGACAATCCCGAAGCTATTCTCGTCTCAACTGGTTTTGACGGAACAGGGTACAGGTCTTGGAGAAGGAGTGTATTGAGGGGATTGTTTGTGAAAATAAAATAGGATTCATAAGTGGCGAGTGCAAGCAACCAGATCCTCTGTCACTACACTCTCGCCAATGGGAGCGATGTGATAATATGGTGACATCTTGGAGCCTAAATTCCCTTTATAAGGAAATTGCAAATAGTGTAGAGTATGCGTATGATGCTGTTCAACTTTAGAAGGAGTTGGAGGATCGTGATGACCAAACTAATGGAGCTATATTGTATCAATTCGAAATTAACGACCTTTCTCAAGGAACTCTTGATATTACTGCTTACTATACTAAATTGAAGAAGCTTTGGGAAGAGCTCACTACTATGAGCAAGAGGACTCATGTAGATGTACCTGTATATGCGGTGCAAAGGAGAGCATGTATAAAACTGAACAAGATAGGAGACGGATACAATTCCTTATGGTATTGAACGAGGTTTATACTATAGGTTGAGGCGGCACACTTATGATGAGCCCATTGCCAAGTCTAGCACATGCTTTTTCACTTTTAGTTCAGGATGAGAAGCAAAGAGAAATCAGGCCAGTCAATCAATTATCAATTTAGTCAACTTTACTAAACGTGAATACATGAGGACAAGGTTTCTTCATGACAAATTTTCCTGCAAACAACAATTACAATGGTAATACTAGAGCTCGACTCATATGCGACTTTTGTAAGAAGCCAAGGCATAGTAAGAAGAGATGTTACAAACTACATGGTTTCCCACATAGTGGTCAGAATTTTGGGCAAAACTTCACTTCCAGACACTTTCAAAATGGTCAAAATCATGGTCAGAATCCCAGATACAGTAAAGGCAAACCAATTGATAGAATATAAGGGTCCACCAAACTCTATAGGGAACCAGGTTCTCTATCAGGTTCAACAGTACACATACAACAACAGCAAATAAATGACAAAAGGAATTTTACATGGAAAATTCCCAGCCTAACGGGATTAAAAACCACGACCTACCCTTGTAGGATTTCAACTTCACTACTGAGCAACTTTCAGATTACAACCTATTCAACCTAGGACATAAACTCTTAATCCCTCACTAACTTGTAATACTCTATTACAAGCCACTTTGTAATAACTCTATTACAAAGACTTTACAACATGACTAACTCTAGCCAAGACTCAAACACATTGGTTTAAGGTTTACAAAAGGGGTTCCTATAGAATGCTTCTAAATAAACTAAGTAGAAATTACAAGTAAGAACTTCAACAAAGATACAACACAACTAAGGACATATAATAACTCAATATGGGGAACTGGTCCGTTGCTATGTTGTTCTTTGTTCTTGATGCCCTTGAGAATCACTTGCAAGATTGACACACACTTGAGAGAATGCTTGATGAGTTCTGAATGTGCAAGTGATTTGTTTTACCTTTGCTTGAAGTTAATATCTCATTTGTGACATCACTTGGATGATTCAAGCATGTTAGGTGAAGGGCATTCCCCATAAAGTTGACTATTGCACAGTTTCTGCACTGTACCGTGTGCAGGTAGCAACTTTTCCAGCTGGAGAGTTGACTTCGTACAGTCACCTCAAGAAGTGGTAGGGACCTGTTCCCTCAGCTGTTCCTTCAACTCTGGATATTTGAAACATATCCCAAACTGGAGACTTGTTGATCTTTATGTTCTTGAGGATGTGTAACAGGTTCCTTATCTGGTTCTTAACAGTAAGTTTGTTAGATCGTCAAAACATAACATGGATACACATATAACCTATCAATTTCCCCCCTTTTAATGATGACAAACTTATAATTCAAGTTCCCCCTAAGAACCAGAATGACATTCTCATTTCCTGTATTCCCCTGAATCTGTTCCCCATCTTGATCCCCCTCAATGATTTTTCCCTCTTTTGGCATCATAAAAAGATCAGTAACATGCAATAAGCAAAAAGAAGTCCAGCTCAGTTAACTCATGACATATGTGTGCACACAAACATGACTAAAAAATAGAACATAAAAGCAAGGCATGCACAGCAAAATGAGGAAGCTTTCATTAATTTTGGATAATTAAGCAGCGAGCAGTTCCATTGTTTCCAAACACATCCACAAAATAAAAATAGCAAAAACAAAAGTACCAGTCATAAAACATCATCAGAAGTAGAAGACAGACACTAAAAACATAACACTTGGGAAGGGGATATTTTTATGGAGCACTGGAAGAGGAAAGGCCCAGATGAGGAGGCAGGGGTTGTAAGAAGGATGTCCATTTAAGCATTGGCTGACAACTGTTCGTTGAGCAGTCTCTCCTTCAAGTTCTCAACCTGTTTCCTTAGGTCGGCATTTTCTCTTGTCAGACGGGCAACCTCTGTCTGCTGGAACCAGGTGCCTCCTAAACCTGACTGAGCTGACCTTCGAGAATGGCATTCCTTGCCTTCAGCTTCCTTATGTACTCCCCCACATCACCTATTGGTTTTTTAATTTTTCCTTGCCAGCGTCCTGGGTATCACCAACCTTGGTCTTCTTGGAGGAACCGGGTTCCTTATTGGCATCAACCTTCCTTTTCACTAATTTTCTTACACTCTTGCCTTTCTTTGCAGATTTCCTGGAGATCTTCTCAGCAGACTCCTCCGCCATTTTTTCACAGGACTCCTCAACCATTTTCTTATCCTCTTTCTCACCCGATTTTTCACCCTCAACCTTCCTCAACTCATTTTCACTCACAGAGGACTCACTCTTGGACTTTGGAAAAGTAAGTTTCTTTGAGGACTTATGAACCAAGGGAACAGGTTCCTCTTCTACCTCATCATCCACATTCATGACTAGTGCAGGAGCCATTACCTTCTCATTGACAACCTTTCCATCTTTCACCAATCTCCTCTTCTTCCTTTCCTTTTTTTTTACTTTTCTTAAGACGGACTCAAGTTCTTCCTTATTTTGCAACCTCGTTATGGGTCTCTTAGACGACGACCCCTATGAGGTGCCTTTCTACTCCTAGAACTAATAAAGCTCGCCTGAGCCACATTATCATAAACTTCTTCTTCACTATCCTCCTTCTCCTCCTCAAACAAAGATCGCATCTCAGGAACTGCACTTGTTAATGGCTCAACATAGAAATGAGAAGAGGGAGAAGGATCAATACTGACCTGGATTTCTTGTTGAGAACCAGGGGTTTTATCCCAAGTGGAAGCAGAGGGCTCCTCTTGGGCGGAGGGATCAGGGTCCTTAATTGTTTCCCAGTAGTAATGTTAGGTGCCAAAGTTTTGACAGGCACCAGTTCCCTACCCTCGACCTCTGCACCATTTTCTTCTTCCTTGAGACTCAGATACAACCTTATAACCTCCAACCAGAGTTCCCCTCAGCAGCTAGTGACAGCATATTTTCTTTAGCTTCCTGTTCTTGTATATGATTTTTAGACATGGTGGAGTGTAGTGGGTTGAAGAAGAGATTTATTTTTGGTTTGAAGAAGAAAAGAGGAATTTTGGATTCTTTGATGTGAACAGTTATGAAAGTGACTTAGAGAGGAGTTATTTAATAGGGGTGAGGAACCAGTTAGGAATGGGTATCAATTTTGGGTAGTCGGGTTGCTTCAGATGAGACGCTTGGGTTCAAAAAGCGGGAAAAAGGGAAAGTGACAATTTAATGATGTGGCACAGTTTCAGTCGTTTATAAAATTGTGCATGAGAGTACAAAGGAACTACTAACATGTGTCAAGGAAACCAGGTTCCCTGAAAGATTTTACAAATGTAAGCCTCATCCTTTGACAAACGTGTAGTGCATTAGCTGCTTGTTTGCTCTGTAATCGTCATGTGTGTCTACCTATAGCTGTATAGAGATGAGTTAGACTTTGCCAGAAAACACTTTTTAACTAATTTTACCTGTACATTTCCTTCATAGACAATCATTGTGGGACCAAGTTCTCAGTTGGGTTTTATTAACCCCAGTGCGAGGCGATTTCTTTCAAAATGCTCTCTGCTCAGGGCTTTGGTGAATATATCTGCAATTTGTTCTTCTGTGCTGCAGAACTTCATGCATATGTGCCCTTTCTCAACATTGTCTTTGAGAAAGTGATGTTGCATATCAATATGCTTTGTTTTCTTGTGGTGAACTAGATTCTTGGCCATGTTGAGTACACCACTATTGTCACATAGTAAGGGCACGCACTCAGTGAACACATCATAATCTTCCAGCTGTTTTTTGATCCATAACAATTGAGCACAGCAAGATGCAGCAGCCACATATTCAGCTTTTGCGGTAGAGAAGGCCACTGAGTTTTGTTTTTCTTGTAGCCGTGAAATCAAACATGAACCCAGAAAAAGTGCCATGCCAAAAGTGCTTTTCCTATCCACCAGATACCTCACATAGTTAGCATAAGCATACCCTATTAAGTCAAGGTTATCTCCTGAGGGATAGTAGAGAACCAAGTCCTGCATCCCTTTGAGATATCTTAGGATTATCTTGGCAGCTTTCAGATGAGATTCCTTTGGATTGGATTGAAACCCGACACAAAGACCCACACTATCTACTTGCTGTGAGGTACAGAAGTGACCCTATGATACCTCTATACATGGTTTGATTTACATGGGAACCAGGTTCATCCATGTCTAGACGAGTAGCTGTGGCGATGGGAGTGTCAATGATTTTTGATATCTCCATGTCAAATCTCTTCAGCAGATTCTTGATGTACTTCTATTGACTAATCATTGTCCCATTGGGAGTTTGCTTTACTTGTAAATCTAAGAAGAAATTCAGTTCCCCCTATCATACTGATTTCAACTCACTTCCCATGAGTTTTGCAAATTCTTTACGTAGAGAGCCAATTGTTGGTCCAAAGATTATGTTAAGGAATTTTGATAACCTTTCATACCAAGCACGGGGAGCCTTCTTTAGCCCATACAAAGCCTGATCGAGTTTAAAAACGTGCATCCAAACTCATCAAGTTTGTTTCTGAATACCCACCTAGTTCCTATAATAGTTTTGTCAGCAGGTTGTGGAACCAGGTTCCACACACTATTCCTATCAAATTGATGGAGCTCTTCTTACATAGCTGTAATCCAGTCTGCATCGTTCAATGCTTCCTTGATAATCTTTGGCTCTATTTGAGAAAGAAAGGCTGAGAAGGCAAGTGAGTTTCTTGTCTTTGATCTGGTTTGAATGCCTCAGCAGCTGGAGTTCCATGTACAGTATCCACAACTCTATTTTCTGCTTCAGATATTATGATTTAGGGACAAGGTTCCTCTATGTCGGCTGGAGTCTCATGTTTAGTTCTGAGGAACAAGGTCTATGTAAATCTGGAGTAGTCATCCACAATGACAAAAATATGTACCTCTTTCCTCCTCTACTTGCACCCTCATAAGTCCACATAGATCCATATTGAGGAGATCAAGTGGCCTTGAGATGCTAACTTCCTTTTTGGGCTTAAAAGAAGATCTGACTTGCTTTCCTTTTACACATGCATCACACACCCTGTGATCCTTGAAGCTTGACTTGGGCAAACCACGAACCAGGTCCTTCTTGACCAATTTGTCCAGCAGCGTGAAACTTGCATGACCCAACCTTCTGTGCCATAGCTCAACATTATTATCAACTGCACTCAGGCAGCTAAGATTCCCATTTTGCGAGGACTCAAAGTTAGCAACATAGATGTTTTTGTATCTTTTGGCCACTAACATCACTTCACCAGTCACAAGATTTGTGACTGTGCATATTTCAGATACAAATTCCACATTGTTACCCTTGTCACATATTTGGGAAATACTCAACAAGCTATACTTCAACCCCTTCACGTAGTACATATTTTCAATAAAGTGGGAAAGAGATTTCCTGATCCTTCCAACTCCTAGAATATATCCCTTCTTGCCATTTTCAAAGGATACACTCCCTCCCTGTAGGGCCTTCAGTGAAAGGAAATCATTTGTACTTCCAGTCATGTGCTTCGAGCAGCTGCTATCTATGTACCACTGTTGACTGCTCCCTTTCACTGTTCCCTGCACGAAGAAATCAAGGGTTAGACTTAGGAACCCAAACAAGTTTGGGTCCCTTATAACGAGGAAAGGGTGAATGAGGGCTCTTTTGGTCCAAGCAGGCATTATATGTTTTTTATGTGAAGGACCAGCTTCCCTAGCAGCAGTTACTTTTTCAGCAAAAACTTTGTTTTTCTGTTGAGACTGAATTCTAGCCTTACAATTTTATTTAAAGTGCCTAGTGTTGCCACAGTGAGTGCAAAGCCAATTGTCAGGTACAGTAACGTACTTGCTATGAGGGTTGTAGGGAGTCTTTTCTCTTTAGAACCCGATTCCCTGCCTGTTTCCCCCATTGTTTGTGTACAAGGCAGTGATAGCATCAGAGGACCAGGTCCACTTAAGTGATTTTTCAAGATCACTCTTCACTCTTCCTAGTTCTTCCTGAAATTGTTTATTTTTCTCAAGCTCGGTACACAAACTAGATTTCACTAATCTTATCTCATTTTCAAGCTTAAGGTGTGCCGCACTTGCAACTTCCTTTCCCTTTTGAGTGTTCACAGGCCTATTTTTCCTTCTTAGTTCCTCAACTGTTTCCTTTAGGTCTACAACTACTACCAATAGGTCATCTCTCTCGTGCTCTATATTTGCAATTCTCTCAGCCAAGGTATCTTTTTCCTTTTTAAACTCTTAATAGTCTCTCTTAGATCAACTATAACCACCACTAGATCATCTCTCTCGTGTTCTATTTCTCCTAGTTCTGTGGTTAGCACATTTTTATCATTAATGAGATTGTGGTATGCATCGATTGGCACATTTGCTAATGACATGAGTTTTTAGGAGAGTAAGATTTCAGATTTCTCTTAACATCCAGAAAGTTTACCTCATCGCCGTCGTCATCAGATTGAGCCATTAAAGCAAAGATTGAATCATACTCAGTTGTTTCATTTTCCACTGCCATCATTAAACTACCACCATGGTCATTTTCTTCTTCAGATTCGCTACAGGAGTCTCCCCATGCAGCAAGAGCTTGCTTTACACATTGTCAGCATCATTCTTCCTCTTGAAGCGTTTGTCAAGAACCTGGTTCCTCTTGGCTGGTTTGTTAAAGTTGTTATTATACTGATCTTGCCTTAGGAGGGGGAAATCCTTGATGAAGTGTCCTGGCTTGCCACATTTATGACAGAGGTCATAATATCTTGGCTTGCTAGAACTTCCCCTTTTTGGAATGCCTCCATTCCTGTGAACCATCTTCTGAAATCTTTTTGTCAAGTAGACCATGTCCCCGTCTTCACCACTCGAGTCATTGCTGTCTATCTTGAGGACCAGGTTCTTCTCCCTCTTGGGCTCTCTTCTTTCATTGTCCTTCTTCTTCTTCTTCATTTCGTAGGTTTTCAAGTTTCCAACAAGTTCATCCATGGTCAGTGTCTGCAAGTCCTTAGCCTCCGTAATGGGGTTAACTTTGCTTTCCCAAGAACTGGGCAGTACATAGGATTTTTCTAACAAGCTTGTTTCTTGGAATACTTTCTCCAAGAGAGTGAAGCTTATTGATGATGGAGGTGAATCGAGTATGCATATCTTGGATGAATTCTGCATTTTTCATTCTGAAGAGCTCATATTCTGTTGTGAGCATATCAATCTTGGATTGCTTCACCTGTGTTTTTCTCTCGTGGGCTGTCTTAAGAGCCACCCATATCTCTTTTGCTGATTGACAAGCTATCCTGTTATATTAATCAGGGCCAATTCACACACAAAAATTTTCTTTGCACAAAAATTCTTTTCTATGGCCTTTCTATCAGCGCCATTGAATTCCTTCCTCATCTTGGGAATGGCTACAACTGGGTCGCCAAGGTTCTTTGTTGGGACAAAGGGTCTGTCACATATGACATCCGATAACTCAGAATCTTCAGCCATGATGAAGTGGTGCATCCTAGTTTTCCACCACCCATAGTATTGACCGTTGAACCTTGGAGGTCTGTAAGTAGATTGGCCTTCTTCGAAGTTTGGACGAGCGGCCATGAGGATCCTTTCCAGGCGTTAACCATATAAAAAGAACCCGCTCTAATACCAATTGATAGAATTTAAGGGTACACCATACTCTATAGAGAACCAGGTTCTCTATCAGGTTCAATAGAACACGCACACTGTAGTAAGTAAATGACACAAAGGAATTTTACATGGAAAATTCCCAGCTCAACGGGATTAAAAACCACGACCTACACTTGTAGGATTTCAACTTCACTACTGAGCAACTTTTAGATTACAACCTATTGTAACCTATGGAAGAAATGTGAGCCTGACTGAAGAACAATATAGAACATCTGAGCCTTCTTCAGCAATTACATGTGGGAAATGAAGATGCTGGGAGGCCCTTAGGAAGTTCGAATTCTGTCTAATGCCTGTGCTGTCAACTTTGCAGTTATGATAATATGCACATCCTCCATTGATTTTGGTAAACTTTCGTGTAAATGCTTCAAATCCAAAACTGATACATGGATATTACATTCGGGGGGTCCCAATCACATCACCTTTAATACATCCCTATTGTCCAACATCAAGGTTTTACCTTACCCTCTCCTAGTAGTTCAGCCAAATGGTTATACAGTCAAAGTATATGAGATTAGAGAGGCTATTCTTATACCCAAAATAGTCTTGTACAAAGTCCTTTTAGTCCCTTCCTTCAAATTCAATATTGTGTCATTTTATTGGTTAACTAAACACCTCAGAGGTATAGTGTGATGACTCTATAGGTCATTTTGAGTTATATACTTTATTTCTGTCTTCCAAGACCTCAATTAGCTCTGTTTAGTAATTTTTAATTTGCATGCACGGTCCATGTCATTTTTGGAAACATTTTATGTGAAAAATTGAAGGAAATGTGACTTTTAGCCTAAAAATGATTTTAGTTAACTACGGTCAATCTTTTGTATAAACGGACCCGGATCAGTGTTTTGACGGTCCCGACGGGTCCATATTGTGATTTGGAACTTGGACGTATGCCCGAAATTGAATTCGAAAGTCCCTAACTTGATTTAACACGATTTGTTCAAAACAAGTAATTTGAAGGTTTAAAGAATTTCTAAGTTTGACTGTAGGTTGACATTGTTGCTAACGGGTCCGGATTTTTATCCGAAACTTGGTATATGTCCATTTTACTATTTACACCTGCTTGTAAAATTTGGTGCAAAACGGAGTTGATTTCGTATGATTCGGGCGCTTGGCTGTAAATTTGTAAGTTCTTGAGTTTCATTGAAAATTTCATACATTTTGATGTCCGATTCATAGTTCTAAGTGCTATTTTAGTATTTTGATCATGCGACCGAGTTCATATGATGGTATGACACTTGTGTGCATGTGGAGCCCGAGGGGCATGTGTGAGTTTCAAATAGACTACGGATTGATTTTGGACTTAGAATGACTGGTTTTTGCTGTTTCTGATATGTGGTGCTTTGTTCTTCGCGATTGCAAGGGTAACTAGGGACTGCAAAGGTTTTCTTCTACGCGAACGCGAAGAGTTGGAGGGATTACCTTTCGCAAATGCAATTCTTCACTCGTGAACGCCATGAGTAAGGGATTCTGGGGGGAAGGCTGGGGTTTGTTCTATGTAAATGCGAGCCCAAGATCGTGAATGCGATGGCCAGGGAAGACAGACCTTCATGAACACATGAAGCCCTTGCGAAAGCGAAGACCATTTTGGCTGCTGCTTTTCGCGATCGCGTCAGGCCCTTTGCGAACGCGAAGAAGGCCTGCCGCCTAGTGACTTAAATATCCCAACGTCGTGATTTAACCCATTTTTCACCATTTCCAAGTTTGAGCTCGGCCTAGAAGCGATTTTGAGAAATTGAGATTTCGACCTCAAATTGAGGTCAGATTTGGAAACTAATCACATAATCGGGCTCGGGATGAATGGGTAATTGGGTTTTGGTACGAATCTCGGGTTTTGACGAAGCAAGCCCGAAGTTGACTTTTGTTGGCTTTTTCCAAAGTCATTAAAGATTGAATCTTTTCACTCGTGGATAGTTTGTAAACCTTATTTTGAATTGTTTGAACTGTATTTGGTTAGATTCGATCAGTTTGGAGGCAAATTTTAGACGAAAGGCCCCAGTTGAGCATATATTTGATTGCGGAGTTGGATCTAACCTTGACTTGAGGAAATTAGGAATTTTTGAACTATGTGTTGTGTGGATTGAGAAAATGGCGTATATGAGAGGTGACGAGTGTATATACGCCGTCAAAATATTTTTTCTCCATGTTTTCTCGTTATTTCATGAATCATCTTATTCCATGCCTTAATTGTTACACGCTTTAATTGCTTTCTATGTCGTAATTTGTTATTCGTCATTTAGTTATTCTTGTATTGAATTGTTCGTCCATTCCATGACTCCATGCTTACTTGCTACTTGCCTAAACTGATTTACTTTCACACCTTATTTGTCACGTGCTTTACTTGTCCTGTTGTATTTTGTAATATTTGTTGCATCCTTTGATTATTACGTGGTTCCTTTATTGCCTTGCACTCATACTCTTTAATTGTAGAAATCCTCGTATATTGAGTTATTGGATTGCTTATGTTATCTGAAATTGATTGGGGATCGGGTTGTACGCCACAACGGTAATTGAAAGATAATGAATTGAAACGGTGGAATAAGGGGGGATACTTGATATTTATAAATGATGATATGATAGGATTGGGTTGCGCGCCACAATGGATTATGTACGTGATACTTGATATTGATTATTGATACTATGGTGGAATAAGGGAGGATACTTGATATTGATAAATCATGATAAGGTGGGATCGGGTTGCGCGGTGCAACGGATTCTAAACGTGATACTAGATATTGATAAAGGATGCTACGGTGGGATCGGGTTGCACGTGGTAACGGATTGTGTGTTGTATTTATTATTTTTGTTGTGTTAGTTTCAGTATTTTTATATGAGATTACGAGGTTGTTATTTTGGGCTTTCTGATACTGAGGTTTGAATTCATTTTCATAAACTAACTGTTTTACTTTCATTTCCTATTTTCTTTCCCTGTTATTGTTATTATTACTGCATATAGATTATTGTAATTGGCCCGCATTAGCCTCGTCACTACTTCGTCGAGGTTAGGCTCGGCACTTACAGAGTACATGGGGTCGGTTGTACTCATACTACACTCTGCACTTTTTGTGCAGATATCGGAGTTGGTCGCAGCAGCGTTTAGTGAGGCCGCCCTAATCTAGCTACTGGCGGAGACTTGAGGTATAGCTGCACGACATTCGTAGCCCTGAAGTCCCCTTCTATACCATCTTAACTGTTTATTTTGATTCAGACAGTTATGTTTTTATTCAGACTATTATTTGTAATACTCTAGAAGCTTATGTATTCGTGACACCAGTTCTGGGATTGTATTTGGATTTCGTCGTTTATTAGTTTTTAACCTTATTTCAGACTATTCAGCTTTATTGTGGTAAATTGATTCAGATTGTTAAAATGGTTAATAATTATATCTAACGTTGGCTTTCCTAGTAAGTGAAATGTTAGGCGCTATCACGGTCCCGAAGGTGGGAATTTTGGGTCGTGACAAGTTGGTATCCGAGCACTAGGTTGCTTAGGTCTCACGAGTTATGAGCAAGCTTAGTTGTGTCTAGAGGATCGGTACAGAAACGTCTGTACTTATCTTCTAGAGGCTATGGAGTTTTAGGAAAAAATTCACTTCTTTTTTCCTCTATCATGCTATTTTATTCTATCATTGATGATTAAACCGTTCTATTCTTTTTCTCTTGCAGATGGCCAGAACACGCACATCATCTGTAGCTAGACAAAACCGGACCCCCCTGTGGCAGCTACTACCAGGGGAAGAGGTCGAGGCCGAGGTCGAGCTAGAGGTCGAGGCAGAGGTAGAGCTCAGCCTAGAGCTCGAGCAGTAACACCTATAGTGGAGCCTCAGATTGATCATGAGGAGGAGGTCCCAGCCCAAACCGCACCCGTCGAACTAGCTCAGGTCTTGGAGGGATTCATAGCCACTCCAGTACTTCAAGATGCTCTAGTCCGCTTAGTGCGCCTTATGGAGAGTGTGGTCTGGACTGGTGCATTTTTGGTAGCACCAGCCGTCTCTCAAGCAATGGGAGGAGCATAGACTCCAGCTACTCACACTCCGGAGCAGATGGCTCCCCTATATCAGACTCCAGTAGCCCAGCCAGATGGGGTAGTTCAGCCGGTTTTTGTGGCACAACACAGGGATAGGCCCGCTATATCTTTTGAAGCCTTGATAAGGCTGGATAAGTTTACCAAGCTCTTTCCTGTCCATTTCACCGGTGAACCTTCTGAGGACCCACATAATTACATGGACTATTGCCACGAGATGTTGCACAAAATGGGTATTGTTGAGACCAAGAGATGGTGGAGAGATTATGTGTTGACTAGACCAGCTGGCTCGACTTCACTTACTTAGGATCAGTTTTCGCAGCTGTTTCTAGAGAAGCTCATTCCTGTAACTCTAAGAGAGGAGTATTGTAGGCAGTTTGAGCGCCTTTATCAAGGTGGCATGACAGTAACCCAGTATAAGACTCGATTGTTGGACCTAGCTCACCATGCCATTGTCTTGC
>NC_031994.1:26489363-26537979 GCF_001879085.1 Nicotiana attenuata | reverse complement strand
GGGTGGTTTCGGATCATTTTGGAGAAGTTTGATATTGCTGGTTCTGGTGTAACACTGTAGCTTGGGAATTGCGAAGGATTTGCTGGGAATTGCGAAAACACTGCAGCTTGGGAATTGCGAAGGATTTGCTGGGAATTGCGAAAACACTGTAGCTGGGCCAGAATGTTTAAAAAACATTTCATCCGCGAGTTGGTTGTTATTCCACCATTGTTAAGCGACCTTGGGAGTATTTGGCGAGCAATTAAGAGGGTTTTGACTGGGAATCGATTGGAGGTAAGTCCTATGGCCTAGAAACGTCATTTTTATTGTGATTTCAACACTTAAATTCATGGAAATTGGGTTAAAAAGGGAAGAACTAGGGCTTGGGTTTTTGAATGAGATTTTGGGATTTGAGGGAGCAAATGAGCTCCGATTCTTGTGATTTTTACATATATAGACTCGTGGCGAGATAAGGACATTTTGGTGTAAAAATTTTTGACTTTCGAGAAGTGGGCCCGGGGCTCGGGTTTTGCCAACTTCGTGAATTTTGGTGTTTTTCGAGTCTTTTCGATTGGGTTATGTTTCTTTAGCCTATTGTAATGTATTCGTTGTGGTTTTAATCAGATTCGGCGTGCGAAGAGGTGGATTCGAAAGGCAAAGGCATAGCGAGCTAGACTTGTGGCCGGCTTGATGTGAGTAATAGATGTAGATGATGACCTGAGGGTTTGAAACCCCGGTATATCACATTGTGACGCTATATTGAGGCGAGACACGTACTCATATGACGGGTGCGGGGTCGATTGTGACTGGGGATTGTGACCTAGTCCGTTCCGATTGATGTTCGTACTGTGTTCTTGACTAGAAGTTGTTTGGTAATCATCCTACTTGGATTTTATGAATATGTTTGGGGCTTTGTGCCTATCATGTGCATCCTTCAGGGATCCTTATCACTGCTTCCATGATGCTTAGCATATTTCATGATATCAGTCCTGAGTTAGACACTGCCTCGAAATGTTTAATAAATAAATAAAGGTTTAAACGCTTAGCTCTATAATTCCTAATAATTGAAACGAAAAATGAACAATTTGACTGTGCCCGAATGGCTTGCATGCATATATATATATATAGACTGAGTATGGATCGGGCTGCACACCGCAGCGAATGCTACGATGATATTGCGCTTGGGCTGTAGGAGCCCCTTCGGAGTCTGAACCCCCACAGTGAGCGCGGGTACCCAAATGGATCGGGCTGCGCACCGCAGCGGTCATGTGCATTGCATTGCATTCATGCATTTATACCTATTTGTCTTACTTGTCCTGGTATTGTTGTTGTTCCACCGTTTTATGTGCTGAATCGCTGATTATAGCTTTATATTGTAATATATCGGAATTTCTTACTTTCAGACATTATATATGTTTATTACTCACTGAGTTGGAAGTACTCACTTTACTCCCTGCACCATGTGTGCAGATTCAGGTGCTCCGGAGACTTAGTGGAGCGGTTTGCTGTCTTCTTGGATTTTATCTTCAGGAGTTGTCGAGGTAGCTGCCTGACGTCCGCAGGACCCAACTCCTCCCCTTTATTTCATTTATTTCTTTCATATTCTAGACTTCTTTATCACTATGGATATATATTACTCTATTACATCTAGAGGCTCTAGACTCGTGACTCCAGATCTATTGGGGAATGTTTGGAATATTCGTTATTATTTTTCGTACTATTTTATCTAGATTCGGATTGGAACCTTGACATTTGCTATTTTAATCGTATTATTTGTTAACGGATTACTTATTTGGGTTGAGAGTATTTAATTGGTCGGGCTTGCCTAGCATCAGTGTTGGGCGCCATCACGACCGGGATTGGGGTCATGACAGGTAACTAAACTTCTGTATTCTATTCTCTCACAGATGGCGAGGACACGTGCTACCGGTCAGGACAGATAGCCACCAGTACCACCAGCTAGGGCCATGAGAGGCCGAGGTTGTGGTAGGGGTCGCAGTAGGGGCAGAGGTGCAACTCGTTCAACAGCTAGGGCAGCACCTGCAGATCCGCTAGCTGCCCTAGTTCAGGAGCAGATTCCAGTTGTGGATGAGCTAGTGGGGACAACTCAGGCACCAGCTATGCCCATTGTGATTACGACCTTTAGGAGGCTTTGGCTCAGATTCTAACCGTGTGCACCAGTCTGGCTCAGGCGGTCTCTATTTTGGCCGCATCAGCCACTTCTCAGGCCGGGGAGATAATCAAACTCCCGCCGCCCGTACTCCAGAGCAGGTGATGCAGCGACTCCAGACACTAGGGGCACTACAACCCATACGATTGCAGCTACTCAGGCTCTGGTGGTCCCCGCTATAACTGATGATGAGTAGAGGAGACTTGAGAGATTTGGAAGGCTTCAGCCTCCATCATTTAGCAGTGCTGAGTTAGAGGATGCTCAGGGCTTCTTGGACAAGTGCCAACGGATTCTTCGCACGGCTGGTATTCTGGAGACGGGGTCTCGTTCACTATTTTTCAGTTCATTGGGCTGCCTTCAGATGGTGGGAGGATTATGAGAGGCGTAGGCCGGTCGGTGCAACACCACTTATGTGGCAGGAGTTCTCCGTTCTCTTCTTAGAGAAGTTCATGCTGTAGTTTCGCAGAGAGGAGCTGCGCATGTAGTTTGAGCAGTTACGACAGGAGGGCATGTCTGTGATGCAGTACGAGATGAGGTTTTCTAAGTTGGCTCGTCACACAGTTTAGTTGGTTCCCACTGATAGGGAGAGGATTATGAGGTTCTTTGATAGCCTCACATATCAACCGCGATTGCTTTCGACTCGGGAGAGGGTATCTGGTGCTACTTTGGATGAGGTGGTCGACATTGCTCGGCATAGAGATGGTCCACAGTCAGGAGCGGGGCGAGAGGTAGGCTAAGAGGCCTCGTAGGTCAGGTGGTTTCAGCGGTGTTCCTTCTGGGGGTCAGTTCTACCACGGTGGGGGTCATCTTTATAGGCATACTCAGACAGCTCGTCCAGTTCACCGTGGTGCATCATCCGGCCATGGTTCATACAGTTCTTATCAGGGGTCAGTCATCTCTCAATGCCCTTCCAGCTCAGAGTTTGTCCCGTGCTCCATCGATTTAGGGTTCATCTATGCTGGGTCCTTCTAGCAGTTATCCCGATGCTCGGGGCTCCCTTAAGTCCCCACCACCATTCTCAGATCGAGGTTGTTACGAGTGTGGGGAGCTTGGTCATATCAGGAGGCAGTGTCCTTGCTTCTTGGGAGGTCCAGCTTAGTAGAGGAGTCAGACTACGACTTCAGCACCAGTTACTACCACCCGCCCAACCAGCTCGGGGTGGGGCTAGGCAGCTAGAGGTTGCCCTAGAGGGGGAGGCCGATCAGGTGGCTGTCAGGCTTGTATCTATGTTATTCCTACCAGGCCAGATGTTGTTGCTTCAGATGTAGTGATCACATGTATTGTCTCAGTATGTCATAGGGATGCGTCTGTATTATTTTACCCTGATTCCACCTATTCGTATGTCTCATCGTATTCTGCTCATTATCTAGATATGCCCTATGAGTCCTTAGTTTCATCTGTTCATATAACTATGCTAGTGGGCGATACTATTATTGTGGACCGTGTGTATCGGTCGTGTGTAGTGACTATTGGGGGATTGGAGACTAGAGTTGATCTCTTGCTGCTTAGTATGGTTGATTTCGATATGATCTTGGGTATGGATTGGTTTTCTCCATGTCATGCTATTCTGGATTGTCACGCTAAGACCGTGACGTTGGCGATGCCGGGATTGCCAAGGATTGAATGGAGAGGTTCTCTAGACTATGTTCCTAGCCGAGTGATTTCATATTTGAAGGACAGCGGATGGTTGGGAAGGGTTATTTATCTTATTTGGCCTTTGTGAGGGATGTTAGTGCTGATGCTCCCACTATTGATTTTGTTCTGGTGGCGTGAGAGCTTCCGGATGTATTTCATGTAAACCTGCCGGGCATGCCTCCCTACAGGGATATTGACTTGGTGCCGGGAACTCAGCCCATTTCTATTCCACCGTACTGTATGGCACCAGCTGAGTTGAAGGAATTGAAGGAGAAACTTCAGGAACTCCTTAATAAGGGGTCTATTGGTCTTGGTGCGTTACCTTAGGGTGCACCGGTTTTGTTTATGAAGAATAAGGATGGTGCGATGAGGATGCCCATTGATTATAGGCAGTTGAACAAAGTTACAATCAAGAATAGGTATCCTTTTTCGTGTATTGATGATCTGTTTGACCAGCTTTAGGGAGTGAGGGTGTTCTCCAAGATTGATTTGAGGTCTGGGTATCACCAGTTGAAGATTCGGAACTCGGATATTCTGAAGACAACATTCAGGACCCGTTATGGTCATTATGAGTTCCTTGTGATGTATTTTGGGATGACCAACGCCCTAGTAGCGTTCATGCATATGAACAATGTGTTTCAGCCTTATGTCGACTCGTTTGTCATGGTGTTTCTTGATGATATCCTGGTGTACTCTCATAGCCAAGAGGAGCATGCCCATCATTTGAGGATTGTGTTGCAGCGGTTGAGGAAGGAGAAGCTTTATGCCAAGTTCTCCAAGTGTGAGTTTTGGCTTAGTTCAATGGAGTTCTTGGGGCACGTGGTGTTCAGTGAGGGGATTCAGGTGGATCCAAAGAAGATAGAGGCGGTTCAGAGTTAGCACAGACCATCGTCGGCCACGGAGATTCAGAGCTTTCTCGGCTTGGCCAGTTATTATCGTCGCTTCGTGGAGGGTTTCTCGTCTATTTGCATCGCCCTTGACAAAATTAACACAAATGGGTGCTACTTTCAGGTGTCAGATGAGTGTGAGGAGAGCTTTCAGAAGCTCAAGACTGCCTTGACCACAGCTCCACTTCTAGTTCTACCATCAACTTCTAGTTCTTATACAATGTATTGTGATGCTTCTCGGATTGGTATTGGATGTGTCTTGATGCAGGAGGGTAGAGTGATTGTTTATGCTTCGTGCCAGTTGAAGCCCTATGAGAAGAACTACCCTGTTCATGATTTGGAGTTAGCTGCCATCGTTCATGCATTAAAGATTTGGAGGCATTATCTCTACGGTGTGTCTTGTGAGGTGTTTACGGATCATCGGAGCCTCCAGCACTTGTTCAAACAGAAGAATCTTAATTTGAGGCAGCGGAGATGGTTGGAGCTGTTGAAGGACTATCATATCACTATTCTATATCACCCCGGGAAGGCCAACATGGTGGCCGATGCCTTGAGTAGGAAGGCAGTGAGTATGGGTAGCCTTGCATGCATTCCTGTTGGTGAGAGACCTCTTGCAGTTGATGTTCAGGCCTTGGCCAACCAGATCGTGAGATTAGATGTTTCGGAGCCCAATTGGGTTCTAGCTTATGTGGTTTCTCGGGCTTCCTTATATGATCGCATAATAGAGCACCAATATGATGATCCTCATTTGCTTGTCCTTAAGGACAAGGTTCATCACGGTGATGCCATATATGTGACTATTGGGGAAGATGGGTATTGAAGATGCAAGGTCGGATTTGTGTGTCTAATGTGGATGGGCTACATGAGTTGATTCTTGAGTAGGCCAATAGTTCGTGGTATTCCATTCACCCAGGTGCCGCGAAGATGTACCAGGACTTGAGTCAGCACTATTGGTGGAGGAGGATAAAGAAGGATATAGTGGAGTTTGTAGCTCGGTGCCTTAACTATCAGCAGGTGAAGTACGAGCATTAGAGACCCAGTGGATTGCTTCAAAGGATAGAGATTCCAGAGTGGAAATGGGAGTGGATCACCGTGGATTTTGTAGTTGGGCTCCCACGAACTTCAAGAAAGTTTGATGCTATTTGGGTGATTATGGATCGTCCGACCAAGTCCGCGCACTTCATTCCAGCTGCTACTACTTATTCTTTAGACTGGTTGGCTGAGATTTACATCCGAGAGATTGTGCACCTTTACGGTGTGCCAGTGTCCATCATTTCAGTTTGCCTACAACCAGTGTTGTCAAAGGCGAAAAGAGCAAAAAAGCGACAAGGGCCCTTGGGGCTTAAAGTGCAAAGTGCACTCAAAGTGCGGGCTTTAGTGCAATATAACAAATAGTATAAAATATATTTACAAATCACGCAATGAAAACATAAGTGACAAATATATTCAAAATTAGAGCAATGTAATATTGTTTTTATCAATGTAGCATAATTATGGTGAAAAAATATGATAAACTATCAACTAAACAAAACCAACTATTCTACTTCTAAATTCTAATCACTAGCATTATCATATGCATCTAAATTGTCATCTTCTTCTTCAATTGGATTACTCTCATTGGTATCACTGAGATTATAGCCTTCAATATCTTCTTCCTCTGATTCCTCAGAATCAACATCATCATCTATATCTATATTAATACGTCAAACTTGAGAGCTTGAAGCACCGATGCCAAAGTTTTTGATGGTCTCCTTTGTCTCATTGAGTATGAGTATGTTTGTGCATCTTCACTTCCTGATGCTCTAGCCACATCGCCTAAAGTTAAGTCATCATCTCCCCCAAACACCAATTTTCCGCTTCAAAATATACCCCCATTTCTCTAACCAACCACTCATTACTATGATCAATATGATCCAATGAGATTGGATCAATGATATTTCGCAAGTCAAAGCAAGTTCTTAGAGCACGATTATACTTGACATACACTGGATCATTGAATCTTTTATGCTCTAATCTATTCCTCTTCTTGCTATGGATCTGCACATGAATTATTTTATCTCATTGTTAGTAACATTGTAAGTTTGTATTAATTGACCAGATAAATTAAAATAACGAATAGTTATTTGTAACTAATATCTAATAAGAACTCATATGTTCAAACACACTCCAATTACGCTCGGAACCAGCTGAACTAGCGGATAAGCTCAAGATTCCAATGGCTAATTTTTGTAGATGAGGGGCCGAATTTCCATATAGGTTCCACCATTCAGCTGAAAAATATATAACTTAGTGGTAAGTAAATATTGAACGTGAAGCCTTGAAGTGTTAATTGTAAACACCGATTTTTCATATATCTGGAGATCTCATTGATCTTGATCTTTTTGCCATGGGAAGTCCAAATTATCCCTCAGCTCTTGTATATAATGGTAACTCAGATACAATCTTATCTTGAACTTCAATACTTGGAACCAATTTCTGAATACAACCATATAGTCCATTCGTTACTTCTCTACAATTCTCAATGGCTGGATTTTGATAGAAATACTCGGGATTCAAATAATGTCCAGCGGCATGTAATGGTTGATGCAATTGGCATTCCCATTTTTGATGAATATCTCAAAAACATCTTTGTACTTCGCAAACTTCCCCTCAAATGATTTTGTGATGGCTTCTTTAGCTCTATCCATAACTTCATAAATATATCCCATAGAAGGCTTTTTCTCATTGTCAATGTCACGCCCCAAAACTAAAGAGGCATGGCCATCACCTGGTTCCATACTCGGCCCGAGCGTACCACTCTGTAACTGTAAACTCTGGAGGGGTAACCCTTAACTTAGGCCGATGAGGCCATATTTTGAATTATCTGAAAATAACGTCTACAACCAGCAATACCAAACAAAACATCTACATAAGGCAGGTAAAGCCACAATACTGATATAAAAATGTACAGGACTTGTCTACAAGCCTCTAGGAATAACTGAACTGTATCATGGTCTGGACAGGGCCTAGACCTACCCATCAAACCTGTATATATAAAATGGACTCTAAGATATAGACCTGGTAACTCCGAGGAAGTGGATCTTAACAACCAAGTTGATGTTTGACTTTGTCTACTAGGAAAATCTATCCAGTTGTCTATCGGGACCTGCAGGCATGAAATGCAGCGTCCCCAGCAAAAGGGACGTTAGTAAAAAATAATGTATCGAGTATGTAAGGCAACAAAATAACTGAAAGCTGAAACTAAACTGATAATATAATAACTGAAAGTACCTGGGAGTCAAATATAATTTGAAAATATGCTTACCTGCTGATACTGACTCATCTCTCTCAATATAGTAAGTAAAATAGTTGTCCAGCCCTATAAGGCTCAGTATGCGTAACTGCTACGTAGTAGGCTCGCTCATAAGCGCTCGGCCATACTAGGCTTTGTATCTCGGCCATTTTGGGCTTTCTCATAGGCGCTCTTCCACGGTAGGCTCGGTATATAACTTACCATCTGATCAGAGGTTGCCCAATAGGGGCCTGCCCTTCGATTATAGCTCGATGGTGGTAAAAATACTGTAATACTGTATATATATAGACTCTTTGCTCTCTTGGCTAAAAGAAGATAAAACTAAACTGATTATAAAGTCCCGATAAGGGAGAATACTTTAGCTTATGAGACTAGGATAATGTACATAAATTCAGGAATAAGAACTTCTCTTTATGCCTCGGTATCAAACGCATGTAGTAACGGGATCATGCCAAAATGAAGGAAAGGTTTAGCCTTAACATACCTTATCATAATCTTTCCAACCACCAAGTTGAACTTCTCTTCACACCTTAATCTACAACAACGATAATAATACAATCATTAAGTTACGAAAGGTACAACTATCGCACAACGAACGACAAGCTTATTTTGTATTAAAACGGGCAGCATCTCCCCTATAATCCTTACTTCCACCAAATTCAAGATAGCACCAATAAAAAAAGAACACAACAATAACAACATACATAAATTATTTTCCAACCTTATATACACCATAAAATACTACAAAACAGCTCAACACACCCCAATTTCTTCATACACAAAATGACCACCGTAGTAGTGTCAAACGATTCAAAAATGTTACGACGAACGACCAACCCACCATCCTGAATTTATGTGGTGTTTCTCCATACCCTTCCTCCTCCAAAACTCCATAAAACAGTAGTAAAATACGCAATCCAACAGCAACACAAAACAGTCCACAAAACAGTCCGCTACAAGTGAAAATCTCGAACTCACAGCTTCCGATCACCGTCCCGTGAGTTCTTACGATTATAGAAAGACTTTTCACACATATACAGAAGAAAAAATAGATGAAATAGAGCAGTAAACGTACCTTATTTGTTGAATAACTCAGCTCCTTTCTTGGTTCTTCAAACTCAAGGTTTTTCCTCCAACTAGAACTTGAAAAAGAGAGAAATTCAATGGGTTTGTGTTCAATTTTTGGAAGGATGTTTGCAAGGGTTTAGGTCTGGTTATTGTGCCCTCTTATCAGTGTATTATATGAATGAAATAGGCCTTTAAAATGTCTCTTTGGACGATCCTAAATTGCCCATTTTTGGACTCTCATTTAAGCAAGTAGGTGCATACCTACTTGTCACCTAGCAGTCTGCATAGTCTCGTGAAAACGTATATATATCTCTCTACTACGATGTCTTATTAACAACGGTTTAATGTGTTAAAAAATAGACTCATATATATTAAATTTGATTGGTGGAACACCGTAACGCTAAGTATATTGGGAGAAAATCGCAGTTACATTTGACCCAAATTTCAGTAAAACCTATGAGAGTAACTTGTGATGGCTTTCATCGACTTTTGTTCCACAACTCGCTTGACCTCAAAACATAACACACGACTATCATACCACTAACATAACTCATAACATAATCTCCTTATAATGTTAAGAACCCTAGTCTCAGCCCAAAGTACATGTTATAATATTTCCAACCTGTCGACTTTCGACGAAACATTATTTTCTTCAATTCCTTAGCTTCTACACCTTCCAACCCTCTTTGTACTTGTTGTTCATGATCTTCAATATATGTAGCATCCAATGTAACATGACAACTTACTTTATATACTTCCAAAGATGATCTCATTTTTGGTCTTACATTAGTTTACTTTTGACACACATTTACGTTCGAAAACATGGGATGTAATATCATTCGCCCCTTTGGAACATTCGTCCTCGAATGTTGGCTGATGCGCTTATTAGTCTCATTAACCATAGCTGTTACAAATATTTTAATACTGTCCTTGCCATCTAGGCAACTGTTTTATGAATAAATCTGAAGGCTAGGGCATTCCCCCCTTTTGGCCTCTTTCTCACACCACGACTTGTTATCGGAATTCTTCCAATCTCGTAGTTGTTGCGACCTTCTATCATGCAGCATGTACGACTTTGTCCTTGTATGTGCGCCTATGCGACTCTTCTGTCCTTTTTCCTCCAGCTTTTAACCAATATCTAGGCCTCACTTTGGGAACATGTACAGAACTATGACAAGTTGTTCCTCCCGGTATATATAGGTGTACTAAAGTTCTTCGCTCGGTACTTTGTCGAACTTACGACTATTGCTATACCTTGTTTTGTAGCCTTGTATATCTATCCTTATGGCTTTACTACATCTAGGTAGGTTATACTATACCATAACACTTACTTCGATTTATTATTACCGAGGTTTGCTACCCAACTCAAGGTTACTCTCTCGCTGCTTATCCTATATGTATAAATCTAAGTCCTTTAATTTTTCCTCATTATTGTTCATCTTAAGAATGACGACCTAATCTCATATCATACTTTGGAACTTTTTCCGCCTATTGTTGATTCACCTTAATGTTAATCTATAATATACCACTGATAACTTGAAACCTCTTACGTAATATATTGTCACTTGGGTTCACGTCTCATAGGGGAACATCTGAAGTTATTTTCCTGATCCACCTAGGGACGATACTATACTTCAATAACCATATTTTATCGAATCCCAACGTGATTCATCTTATGGGGGTATTCTAATCTCATGCAATTAATGAAATCCCTTCTCTTTGAATAATTACTCAATCAAAAGCCAAAATGTCATCCTCTTAACATTTTTTCACAATTACACCCTTATTCGACTACCAGGGCAGCATTCCCTCTTTTCTAAATGCTCCTAGTCTTAAACTCCTCTAAGTTCATTCAAGGTGTACTGAGTTTTTTTTATAACTTACGGAAATCTTCAGCTCTATTGTTTTGATGTGTTTAATCCAGAGGGCTTACCTATTCTCGTCACCTTCTCACTTACCTTTTTTTATCCTTACTCTCGTCTACCTAAATCCTTGTCGCTCTACCATACTTTAGTTTGCGATCTACACATATCTATTTATATTACTCGCAACCTTCCTTTAATTTGATAGCACCACAGATTTCTTTATGTTATTCTGGAACCTCAAGCGAGACATCACGTGGTCTTTAGCTCTTCTTTACTCTCTTAACTAGACCTCTCGGTACCTGGAAACCATTGGGTGGAAGATATGCTACTGACGACACCACTATCATTTCTGGATGCTGAATCACGATGCTTCTATCCCTATATCTGAAGTCCTGACTATTCACAACCTTCTGCACGTGAGTATCTCATACCTCATTCACCTTTACCTTTCTTACCTTTAAATTTTGCATCGTATCTTCTGTGGCTTTCACAACCTCCCTTCCACATTGGTGGAATTCATGTCCATACCTTAAAGCTCTACTATAATACTTGCACCTCTGGTGCATATACAATCCAGTGGGAGCTTCATATTTACTCCTTATGAGACTGGCAGTTTTCTAACCGGCTTTATCGTAGAGCCATTATAGAATATGGCTGTTGTACTATCTCTCTTGTACCTCTGATATTAAGAGTGATTTTGTAGTGTTTTGAATCACAATTTCTATTTTTATCTGGGTCTAATAATAAGACTCCTGATTCACTTAGCTGATGTAATTCTTTAGTTTCCTCTTATCTCTCATCCTTTAAGTAGACTTAAGCTATCTTTCGATCTGCGACTCAGGGTATTAGTTATTACTTTCGCCTTTGGTGGACGCTATGGAACATCCATAATATAATCTTCTAACAACTCAAACTTTTGTCTGTGAGGTGGACCCAATTCTTTCTTTTAACTTATACCGGAGTCTCCTAGTGCTGTAGGAATGTCAACATATATGCTGCATGGATTATACTACGAAATCTTAAGTGCGTTCATAATGTAACTAACTCTTGGTCATTGATTGAATAATTCCATTCGTGGCTTCTCAGCTTTCTTTAAAAAGTAAGCAATTACTTTTCCTGGTCGTTTTGCCACTTGTTGCATGAGTACTTGGCTTATTTTAGTGCCCACACCTATTGGAATTTCGTACAAGTCATATGATCTTGAATATTACTTTTTTCCCGTTCATTAGCCACGATAGGGGCCACTTTCTTATGGAGTGTGTACAATGTTGTAGTGAGACTGTTGTTATAAGATCATTTCCTTTTTAGGTCACTATGCTTAGCTTGAAGCCTTCTTTCTTATTTTCCCTGCTAGTCTTTCGTTGCAGTGCTTAGGGAAGACCCTTTGACTCTTGTAAAGCCGCGAGCTTATTACATTGTATACCCCACGGTAATTCTGATGTTCTTACTCGCCTATCATTATCCTTAGTTACTTACCTCCACGCCCTTGTGCTCGTAGGGTTGCTTCTCAATTAAAATTTTGATTGTCTCCCTAGTGGCACTCTCTTTTATTTTCGTAACACTTATATTGTACCTTCTACTACCCTAACTCCTATCGGAATATTTCTTAAGGATTACGATGTAGTTTCTGCGAGACTGAATTTCCTATGCTGGGTTTCACTATATTTATCTTGCATGATCTACTGATTTATCTGAGACCTCTTGTCTAGCCATAACTAAACTCTTCCTGAATCAACTACTAACTACTCGTCAGTCTATGATCACATTTATATTCTGCGTAACCTCTCTTGGGTTATGTATTTTGTCTTAACTTATCTTTTGCACTGGCTCCTAATGTATCAAATGTTCATTCGCACTTATTTATCAATAACATCTGGTGTGGGAACCCTACTGCCTCTCCCGACATCGTGCTTGAATAATGTTTTGGAGTCATAATATCTATAGGATCTGAATAAATGCAATCTCATTCCTTTCGCCTTTTTACCGCATTCTTTCTTTACTATTCCATAGTTACTTGAACTATATAACTCCGACTTACTACCATATCACACCGTCTTCCCCCTTTAGGAGAGTACTAGCATTTAATGCTATGAAGATTTACCTATATATGGTTTGCCTCTTCATCTTTGGTGTCTTTTCACGTCTTCACTGATTCTTACTCGCCTTGCGGTAACCCTTCTCTACCAGGGATGACTGAATTACTTACGCACGAGGGTGACACCTAGTGTAACTGGTACACTTAGTCCTTTAAGCTTAACTTTGCTCAAAGTTTTTACTTTGGCAGAGCGTCTTCCTGAATGACCTTTAAAGATTATTCTTCTGTTGTCCATTTTATTATTGCTGGAATGCTATCTTTGAAATTCTCTTGATGTTGACTATTATCACATCATTCGATCCCTAATTGATGTTCAATTTAGCTTGTTCACTAGCCCATGCTGATTTCTTACTCTGGGGGTCTAAATTTTTGTTTTGGTAATCACATTGGACTCACCAACTCATTTCTCAAAATGAGGATATGACTTTTGGCCTATACTCATTTATTGTCTCAAGGCCTGTCACCTCTTGTATTTTCCTTCACTTGACTATAGACTATGTCATCATATCATATTTTGATTTACTGTTATCACTCATTTATCACATCTTACTCATAATACTTTATTTACTCTCTTCTTATTCTCTTGCTAATATTTTCGTCTATTACCTTATTATGAAAACTTCAAAAAAAAACATTCTTTCGCTTTTAGCTCCCCTTGCTCTATCCACTGGCTCTTCGGGTCGCCTAGCATTCTCTCTTTACTAGAGACGGGAGTCATAAAAACATAAATATTTATACCTTCTAGGATTCCACTGCCTGTCTTCTGAAATTTTTCTGGACATTCTAGTATTCATATCTAAATGTACTATTCTAGAGTGCACCATCGGGTTGTCTTACACGGAGAACTATTACCACGTTTGCAATATCCTTCGAAAATGTCAGCGAATGCTAATAATCCTTCCACTATTTTGGGTTACTGTAAGCCCAACTAGATCATTATATCTCATCATTCTCTTAAACAATATTTGTTAGCTCCTACAGGGGATAACTAAGATGGGCGTGTCCAATTGTACATACTTCTGTTACTGTTGACGGTAACTCAAATACTTGTATTTCTCTGCCTGAATTTTAAATACTGATAATCTTCAAGAACTGGGTACCCGTACCCTTCTCTGCATTGCTTCTTTTACTTATTGAAACTTGTATCTACCTTCTGATTCTCTCATTTTTTTTACCATATGGGTGGATAAATATTCATGCCTTAGGGATCCTTACTAAGAAGCTTGCACGTCTTAGTACACACATGATTTGCTGGAGTCCTCACATTTACTCATCGTAAGTATGATGCAAAATCGAGTTCTTCTGACTCAACTCTTCTACAGCCACACTCAATCTCTTACCAACTGTCTTTCTGGATGAAGGTATCGTTGTATTACGACTAAAATAAAAGTTAGGAGTTTGAATCTTATAACTGAGCTCTACCACATGATCTAGAGTAAGAAGAAAGACTGACAGTCCTAAATGCCATATAGCCTCCTGCTTATAAGTGTGGTGCACAACACACCCATAAACAAGACTCTACTAGACAAGACTTGTAGACTCCCTAGGATAGAACTGCTCTGATACAAAGTTTGTCATGCCCCAAACCTGAAGAGGCATGGCTGGCACCTGGTGCCATACTCGGCCCGAGCGTACCACTCTGTAACTATGAACTTTGGAAGAGTAACCCTCAACTTAGGCCGATGAGACCATATTTTGAATCATCTAAAAATAACGTCTACAACTAGCAATACCAAACTAAACATCTACATAAGGATGGTAAAGCCACAAAACTGATAAAAAGAATATACAAGACTCGTCTACAAGCCTCTAGGGATAACTGAACTATATCATGGTCGGGACAAGGCCTCGACCTACCCATCAAACCTATATAAATAAAATGGTCTCTAAGGCATAGACCTGGTAACTCCGAGGAAGTGGAGCTTACCAACCAAGCTGATGTTTGACTTTGTTTACCGGGAAGGTCTATCCAATTGTCTATCAGGACCTGCAGGCATGAAATGTAGTGTCCCCAGCAAAAGGGACGTAAGAACGAAATAATGTACCCAATATTTTAGGCAACACAATAACTAAAAGTTGAAAATGCGCTGATAATATAATAACTGAAAGTACCTGGGAGTCAAATATAATTTGAAAATATGCTTACCTGCTGATACTGACTCATCTCTCCCAATATAGTAAGTAAAATAGTTGTCCGGCCCTATAAGGCTCGGCATGTGTAACTACACTACCGTAGTAGGCTCGTTCATAGGCGATCAGCCATACTAGGCTCTGTATCTCGGCCATTCTAGGCTCGCTCATAGACGATCGGCCACAGTAGGCTCGGTATATAACTTACCATCTGATCTGAGGTTGCCCAAGAGGGTCCTGCCCATCGATTATAGCTCGATGGTGGTGAAAATACTATTATACTGTATATATATAGGCTCTCTGCTCTCTTGGCTAAAAGAAGACAAAACTAAACTGAATATGAAGTCCCCATAATGGAGAATATTTTAGCTTATGAGACTAGCATAATGTACATAAATTCAGGAATAAGAACTTCTCTTTATGCCTCGGTATCAAACACATGTGGTTACGGAATCATACCAAAATGAAGGAAAGGTTTAGCCTTAAAATACCTTATCACAATATTTCCAATCACCAAGTTGAACTTCTCTTACCACCTTAATCTACAACAACGATAATAATACAATCATTAAGTTACGAAAGGTACAACTATCACAGAACGAACGACAAGCTTATTTTGTATTAAAACGGGCAACATCTCCGTTATAATCCTTAATTCCACCAAATTCAAGATAGAACCAACAACACAAGAACACAACAAGAACAACATATATACATTATTTTCCAACCTTATATACACCATAAAATACTATAAAATAGCCCAACGCACCCCAATCTCTTCATACACAAAACGACAACCGTAGTAGTGTCAAACGACCCGAAAATGTTACGACGAATGACCAGACCACCACCCCGCATTTATGTGGTGTTTCTCCATACCCTTCATCCTCCAAAAATCCATAAAATAGTGGTAAAAAACGCAATCCAACAGCAACACAAAATAGTCCACAAAAGAGTCCGCTACAAGTGAATATCTCGAACTCACGGCTTCCGATCACCATCCCGTGAGTTCTTACAATTATAGAACGACTTTTCACACATATCCAGAAGAAAGAATAGATGAAAGAGAGCAGTAAACTTACCTTATTGTTTAATAACTCAGCTCCTATCTTGGTTCTTCAAACTCAAGATTTTTCCTCCAACTAGAACTTGAAAAGGAGAGAAATTCAATTAGGGTTTGTGTTCAATTTTTGGGAGGATGTTTAAGGGTTTAGGTCTGGTTATTGTGACCTCTTATTAGTTATTTATATGAACGAAATAGGCCTTTAAAAGGTCTCTTTGGACGACCCAAACTGGCCTATTTTGGACTCTCATTTAAGCAAGTTGGTGACATACCTACTTGTCACCTAGCAGTCTGCGTAGTCTCGCAAAAATACATATATCTCTCTACTATGATATCATATTGACGAACAGTTTAATGAGTTAGAACTAGACTCATATATCTTCAATTTGATGGGTGGAACACCCCGTAACTCTAAGTATATTGGGAGAAAATCGCAGTTACATTTGACCCAAATTTCAGTAAAACCTATGTATGAAACTTGTGATGACTTTCATCGACTTTTGTTCCACAACTCGCTTGACTTCAAAAAATAACATAGAAATATCATACGACTAACATAACTCATAAAATAAACTCCTTATAATGTTAAGCACCCTAATCTCACCCCAAAAGTACATGTTATAACATTCCAACCTGTCGACTTTTGATGAAACATTATTTTTTTCAACTCCTTTGCTTCTAAACCTTCCAACCCTCTTTGTACTTGTTGTTATGATCTTCAATATATGTGGAATCCTAGGTAACATGATAACTTACTTTATATACTTCCAAAGATGATCTCATTTTTTGTCTTACATTAGTTTACTTACAACGCACTTTTACGTACGAAAACATGAGGTGTTACATAACTAATCGTAAGAGGTCTGATTATCCTCAGTATATAAACAACTTGATTCCAAAATACAAACATCAATATTTTATGAGTTGTAAATTTTCCCTGTGTTTTTTTTTGACCATTTACTACTCACCCAACGCTCAGATGTAATCATGGTTCGCAAGTTAGTCTTTTGATTATACAACCTTTGCAAAGTTAGAAAACTCGTAGCAAATTGAGTAATTCCATATTTCACCAATTCTTTTTTCTTTGTGAAATCTCTCATCATATTAATGACTCCTATAGGACCATTGATGAAACCAACAACTGCAATATAAAGTTGCTGCCATTATCACTTACAACTTGAACTACATTTTGCTCTCCAACACGCTCCACATATCTATCAAGTAGCTTACATAGTTTCTCTCCAGTTTTGACAAATGAAGATGCATCAATGGACTCCATAAACACTGTACCACATGGAAAATTCACCAAACGTTTATTAATGTTCTTTTCTTCCTATCTATCCATCCATCTTCCATAATGGAACATCCATGCTTTACCCATTCTTCTCTATGTCTATTTAAAAGTTGATTAGCCAACTCTACCTCCTTATTTAGTAATGGAACTCTTAATTCATGATAACTTGGAGGCTTCAGATTTGGTCCATACCATCCAATAGCATCAACTGCCTCCTTAAAGCTTTTTAGACGAGCAATATTGAATGGTATGCCAACGTCATAAAAGAAATGAGAAACTTTTTTGATAGCCATTGCTCTTGCTTCTTTGTCATATGAATTTTTGATACCTGTCTGCCAAAGTTGCCCTTGACTTTGCAAATAGACATCCATATGGCCTTTTCCTTTACCCTTAGCTAATTTCTTATTAAGTACACCAGGAAGGGTTCCCCCACCACCTTTTCTTTTAGGAATGATTTCCTGAATTTCATCCTCTTCACCAACATCTTGATAATCAAACTCATCATGTTAAGGATACTCTCTAGCATACATATTTTTCCTCCATGTAAGTTTTTAATTCTTCTCAAACTTCAGGAGGACATTTGGTACACTTTGTTGTATTTCTGAAATTCCCAACTACATGTTGTTTTGCCCGATTTATTCCATGTAGTTATTTTCCCGCAAAAGTTACAAGTAACTCTCGTGGTATCATTGGGATCGATCAAGTGATTATATGTCCAACCAGGATCCTTTCGGTTACCACGGGATAAATCCTCAGCCATTTTGTTTCTAATATAAATCAAAGACATAAAGTTAACTTAATTGTTATAGCATAATCAACTTTGAAAATATGCTAAATTGCTAATTATATTTTCTAGGTAAATAGTAAATAGTTGTTTCAATCTATAATTCTGTAAATTGTAATCTATGATTTGTACTTTGTATTTTTGTTTTAAATATGTATGTGGCCTTAAAATGTTCTTTAATGTACTATTTCGTATATTCCTAAAGCAAAAGGAAAAGAAACTTTAATGTGACTCAAGATAATAAGCAGTAAAGTAGATAGCCATGTAAGTAGTCAAGTACACTCAATACACTCTGACAATTTTTTATTTTTCAAATGTTGTCTCCCACTAAGTCATTAAGTTGAATATTTTAAAGACAAGATGACATATACACTACATTATTCAATTATGACAAAAGCACAAGTGGGCCATATAATCATTACAAAACCTCTATTAATACTATTAAAACAAAACTGATCTATTTAAAAAATAATAAAATATTACATGCTTCAGATAAAGAGTACTTCATCTCTTAAATAGAGACTGAAACATAGAGCACAAATATTTCAAGCAAAGATTATGAATTTTAAGATTTTCTAATTTGCCAAAAGAAAAGGGAAAAACAGAGTAGAAGGAAGAAGAAGAAAGAAGCAGAAAGAAGAAGAGAAGAAGCAACATACCAGTAAAAGTTGAATATAAATTCGTCTCAGTTCTTGCGTCTTTTTCTAGCGGATTGCATCTCTATTTATAAGACAATGGTGTTTCCTTTTCTTTGGGGATTGGGTTTTGATTTCTCATTTCTCTTCCTTTTTCTTTAAGATTATGATTTTCCTCTTCTTATTTCTAATCTTTTTGGAATGGGTTTTGATTTCTTTCCTTTTTAAATTAGAATTCTGATTCTCTGAAAAAGTTACCAAGTTTTAGATATTTTTAAAATCTTGAAAAAGCCCATGCTTCAAGAGCCTTGCTTTTTTCTCAAAATTGTGGTTAAGTGGCGCTTCACTGTTTGGGCTTCGCTTGAGGTGTGGCGAAGCGGCAAACTGTTTTGGAGCCTCGCTTGTGCGCTTAAGCGCACCTGAGGCGCGCCTTTGACAAAACTGCCTACAACAACAACTACCAGTCGAGCATTCAGATGGCTCCGTATGAGGCTTTGTATGGAGGCAGCGTAGATCTTCGGTGGGTTGGTTTGAGCAGGGTGAGGCTAGGATATGGGTACTGACTTGGTTCAGGCTGCTTTGGACAATGTTAAATTGATTCAGGAGCGGCTTTGCACGACGTAGTCTAGATAGAAGAGCTATGCCGACAGGAAGGTCTGTGATGTTGCTTACATGGTTAGGGAGAAGGTTCTGCTCAAGGTTTTACCCATGAAAGGTGCTATGAGATTCGGGGAGAAGGGCAAGTTGAGCTCTCGGTATATTGGGCCGTTTGAGGTACTTTAGAGGATTAGAGAGGTGGCTTACAAGCTTGCCTTTCCACCTATTTTGTCGAGTGTGCATCCGTCTCATGTTTTGGATTTCAGCACGGTTCAGTTGGATGGTGATCTGACTTATGATGTGAAGCTGGTGGCCATTTTGGATCGGCAGGTTCGAAAGTTGAGGTCAAAGGACATAACTGCAGTGAAGGTGCAGTGGAGAGGTCAACCACTTGAGGAGGCTACTTAGGAGACCGAGTGGGAGATGTGGAGCAGATATCCACACCTATTTGAGACTCCAGGTATGTTTCTAGACCCGTTCGAGGATGAACATTTGTTTAAGAGGTGGAGGATGTAACGACATGGCTGGTCTTGAGAGTTGTAGCCCCGTTCCCCTATTTACTACTCATTTCATACTTTATGTCTGTTATGTGACTTGCCGGAGTAGGTTGGTATGGGCCTGGAGAGGTTTCAGAATGAATTAAGACACTTAGTCTCAAAGTTGGAAGCTTAAGTTGAAATGGTTAATCCGATGTTGATTTATGTGTAAACGACTCTAGAATAGAGTTTTGATGGTTCCTTTAGCTCCGTGGGATGATTTCAGACTTAGAAGCATGTCCGGATTGTGATTTGGAGGTCTATAGTGGAATTAGGCTTGAAATGGAAAAAATTGAATTTTTGGGAAGTTTGATAGGGAGTGGAGTTTTTGATATCGGGGTTGGATTTTGATTTTAGGAAGTTGAATTTGGTCCGTAATGTCATTTGTGATTTGTGTGCAAAATTTGGGGTCAATCGGACGTGATTTGATAGGTTTTGGCGTCGTTTGTAGAAGTTGGAATTCCTTAGTTTCAATAGGCTTGAATTGGGGTGCGATTCGTGTTTTCGATGTTGTTTGATGTGATTTCAGGGCTCGACTGAGTTCTTATGAGGTTTTTAAGACTTGTTGGTATGTTTGGTTAAGGTCCTGGGGGCTTCGGGTTGATTCCGGATGGTCAATGGATCAAAAGTTAAAGTTGAGTTATTGCTGAAGCTGAACTCTTCTGGTGTGATCCCACCTGCGAGGGGTTAGCCGCAGGTGCGATGCTGCAAATGCGGCTGGAATTACGTAGATGCGATGGCCCGGGGCCGCCTCAGCAGGTGCGGAACCTGGAGCGCGGATGCGGGCCGGGAATTTAAGTAAAGTTCGCAGAAGCGGAGGATTTAACCACAAAAGCGGTTCCGCAGGTGCGAAAGGCTTGGGCAGAATGTTTAAAAACAAGGGTTCGCGATTTGGGCTTCATTTTAACATTTTGAGCTCGGGTTTTTGCGATTCTTGAGAGGATTTTCGAGGGGATTTTTGAGGTAAGTCCCTTGCGCTCATTTTTTATCAATAATCTTGTTTCCCCATTGATTTTCCCACCTAGTTGGTGTGCATTTATGGTGTAAATTAGGGGTTTGAGGCTAGGGATATGGAGAGTTTGATTTGGAGATTGACGATTTGGTGTCGCATTTTGATAAATTTGGTATGGTTGGACTCGTGGTTGAATGGACTTTCAAGTTTTTTGACTTTTGTTAGATTTCGAGATGCGGGCCCCGGTACCGGCTTTGAGTCGATTTTTGACTTTTGATTTGTAACTTAGCATTTTCTTATGGAATTATTTCCTTTAGCCCGTGTTGATTGTATCGTACTATTTGTGGATAGATTCGGGACATTTGGAGGCCAATTTGTGAGGCAAAGGTGTGTTGGAGTAGAGATTTGCTTGGATTGAGGTAAGTAATAATTATAAATCAGGTTATGAAGGTATAAAACCCCGTACTATGCGTCTTGAGACTGGTTTGGAGGTGACGCACATGCTAGGTGACGGGCATGTGGGAGTGCACCGTAGGAATTGTGACTTGGTCAAATTTTTGCGCCCCCTTTTTCTCGCGAAATCGGGTTTATGACATTTGGGAAGACAACTCGTTCCTTTTTGGGAATTGGGTTTTGAATTGAAGAGTCGCCACCTAATGATTTAAGTGCATTAGGACACTAAGAAGGGTTTGATTTAAGTAACCTGAGATTGGGTAAGGACTTGAAATTATCCCGAGGGGGAGGTGTTAGGCACCCCTCAGGATCCACTAGTGTGGTTCCCGGCCAAACTATTGTTGTGACTTAAGTGCAAATAACGCATAGGAAAATAAGACTTCAAGTAAGAGGGGATTTTCACATAATGGTTACAAATAAACAAAGTTAGAAAGAACGAAAGGGATACTGGTTTTTCCTTAGAGAAATAGTTTTAAAATTTTAAAAAAAAGAAGAAGCAAAGAATCAAAGAAACAAAGGGAAGAAGGGGGGGGGGGGTCCTAGGTTTATAAATAATATGGATCACCCCACACAACATCCGGTAATCACTCCTCAGTGAGAGGCTACACGTGATGTTATCGTGTGGTCATCATATCCATATCTACCCTTTCCCACCCCGTTAAGGTATTAAAGCGTGGAATGGTCTCGTTTGTTTATTGCATGCTATTATCCGCCAGCCCCAATCCTATCAGTCCCGGAGGCATTTGGGACTACTAATCCTAAAGGGAAGGGATATTAGGCTTGTTTATAGTTTCAAAGGCAAAACTCTAAGGTGACATACAAAAAAACACGTATAGCAAGTTGGGGGGGGGAGGGGGGGGGAGTGGGAGCACATAACTAGTAAAAGGCTCAGATATACCTCCTTTGACAGAGAAGCACATAATTTTAGTACGACTTACACATACTGTTTAGGGTCTAATTAAAACTTAAAGGTTGAGGCAGACTGATTTATTACATAGTTCAGATAAGAAGCCCGAAGCAGGCCTACCTGTAGGTTGTAGCTAATAAAAAAATCTGATTCAGTTTATAATTTCGGAAAAGGGCCAAAAATATCCCTTTACTATGCGAAAATGATCATATATATCCTCCGTTATACTATCAGTCCACAAATGCCCCTGTCGTTACAGAATTAGTACAATAATACCCCTCCGCCGTTAGGGCCCTCCACCATGGCCAGTGTCATCCTACATGGCGTGACATTTTGCTAAGGTGAAAGCTACATAGAGTGACACCTCAGCGCACCAATCCAATTTCACCCCTTCCTCCATTTCTTTCTCTAATACTACCTCCTCCTTCACCTAACCATTCTCTACAGCGATTTTTTTTACTTATTCATCAAGACTGCATTTTCCAGCTTTTTGGAAGTGAAATAAAATCACAAATCGATTCCTACTTTGCAGTACATATCAGTCTCAAACCCCCATTTTGCTTCTTCTCGTTAATATATTGTAGTAGTATCTTTTGATTTTTTTTATTATTTTATTTAACTTCTACTTCTCCTAATAATGTGCTTAAATGGCGAGCAGGAAATTAGAAAGAATGGCTTACCAAATGGTTGACTATTTATTGTTCGCCGTCAATCACGTTACTTAATTCCATTCAACTATAGAACATAGGAAACTTATGAATGATACCCATTTGCTAGTTTTTTGGATTTTGAATTAGATGAGAATATAACTTTTTATGATGATTCCATAAAGTTGTATGATTATGCTTACTCAGTGTTTTCCAAAGAAAAGGAGTTATATATACTCTATTTGTCCTTAATGAGGTAGTTCAAAGATGAAATCCTTCTTATATAGTTATATGTTCATTAATCGTCATTAGAAGGTCTGCAAGATGGCATATAAGTTGCCAACATTCACCTTGTTCCAGGTTTTTTATCTAAATCAGAAATGACCCTTCTCACTTTATGTTCAATTCCTCTTGGGGTTCGTTTTTCTCATTCTTTGCTGGAAATCCAGCTTGTAAACCAAATGAGTATGCATTCTCTTCTCGGATTGAGCCTAAATTCGATATAGCCGGTTAGGTGAAGGAGGAAGGTGGTATTGGAGGAAAAATTAGGGGAAGGAGGTAAAATTGGGTTGGTGCGCTGATGTGGCATCCCATGTGGATTCCACCTTTGCAAAATGTCAAGCCATGTGGGATGGCATTGGCCATGGTGGAGGGCCATAATAGCAGAGGGGTATTTTTATACAAATTCTATAACGTCGGGAGCAATTATGGACGAATAGTATAACAGAGGGTATAAATTATCCTTTTCACATAGTAAAGGGGTAGTTTTGGCCCTTTTCCATTATAAATTTTACCCTAAGGCCTTCCTAAGTGTTGGAAGAGGGTCCTATAGGCATGATATCTACTGATTTCAGAAACAATAAAATAAACTGAATGCGTACTGTTTAAGAAAGGTTGCCACATTATTAAGGGAAGACAAGTTTTAGCAAAAGGTTATAGGTTCTGCAAATGGTAACACCTCGTTATTACTGGTTTAGACTTATAGGCGAGTGAAGTGATTCAAACTTGATTAATAGCTCCTATAGACATGCTTCCTATGCGTTGTTGACTTTAAACCCTTTCATAGACATGGTAAAGAAACCCTATAAACATGATATCTAGGTGTTGAATTTTATTTAAAGCCTATGAACATGATATCTAATTGCAGTTGACTGATTAAGACCTTTAAATATGATTGCCTAATGAAGAATGGATATACAAGATTCAGAAAGACCTATAGGCATATTCTCTATATGCATATGCGGAATTCTGATTTCCAGGTAATTATGGACATGGTATCTATATGAGAGAATACAGAGTTCCTACAGACATGGTATCTATATGAGAGAATGCAGAATTCCTACAGATATGGTATCTATGTGAGAAATGCAGAATTCAAGAATGTCTATAGGCAAGTTATTTACCCTTCGCATACATAGCTATCCCCTCCCTTTTTCACTAGCCATCCCTAAGAGTTTATTACAAAATTATTACAGCCCAGAATGAAGATAAAAGAAAGTACATCAGAAATTAAAAAGGTACAACCAAGGAGAGCCTGATTCAGGCTTCCTGTCTGAAGTATGAAGTAAACCAACTCCAAGAGATCATGTTCCAAAGCCTTTCTCCCATTTGGATGTGTCAAAGTTCCCTAAGAGCCTCGAAAAGGACTTCGGGCAGTGCTCACACCCAAATGCATCACCAGATTAAGACATAGTGCAGTGTGGAAGGGCCAGCCCTCAGGTGTCCAAGTTCAGAGGGAATTCAAGGTCCCAAGGCAAGGCTCACAAGAGGGGGCAGAACTTAAGGACTAAGAGAGAGTGCAAGTGCAGAAGCAGAATTCTGAAAGGGGAAAGGGAAAAGGGAAACAGCTTAAATCAGTACACATAAGGGTATAGGGGAATGAGGGAGTTGCAAGAGGCAAAAAGGCAGGCTGATGGGCATACCCAGCAATGGGAGATGCTGGCACACCCTTAGGCCTGTTAGAACATATTGTTTAGAGGTTAAGACCCCCATTAGATCAAACTTAATTCATGGACAACAACTTACATTGCCATGCCTTAAGTCATAACTCAAAACACATAGGGGGTAATAGGGGAATGGGGGTTCATAACAAACAAACAGAAGGAAATCAGCATGCCAATTTAAGTGCTGAGATATACAGAAACAGCAAGAAAACATGGACACACAAGCAGTAAATACACATTGTTGTAGTGCTAAAAATTAAATACGGACATACCAGTTTTAGAGAAACAAACAAAGAAAAAGCAATAGGTCTTGTGAACGAGCCACAGTGCAGACAAGAAGAGAATATTATTGTGTGTGAGTATGAGTTCAGAAGGATTCTGAATTGTTTCTGAGTTTGTGAAAGAGTCGTGCATTTATAGTGTTGAAAACCAGGCAGAAATAAGGTAAGAAAATAGTTAAGGAACTGAGTATCAATTAAGCATCAATTACACAAGACTTCCCTTAATTAAGGGATTCAAATTCAAACGGGTAAAAACAATTTAAGGAAAGAATTTGAATAAGCANAAGAAAAAGCAATAGGTCTTGTGTACGGGCCACCGTGCAGACAAGAAGAGAATATTATTGTGTGTGAGTAAGAGTTCAGAAGAATTCTGAATTGTTTTTTTTGTTTGTGAAAGAGTCATGCCTTTATAGTGTGAAAACCAGGCAGAAATAAGGTAAGAAAACAGTTAAGGAACTAAATATCAATTAAGAACCAATCACCAAGACTTCCTTTAATTAAGGAACTCAGATTCAAACGGGAAACTATTTAAGGGAAGAAATCAAATAAACATCTTGTACAAAGCATGGTATTAGGGGCAAAGACATAAAAGTTATTTAAGGATAGAATTTTGAAGTACACGGTTGTACAAATAAGGTAAGAAAATTAGTAAATAGCCAGTAAATCAAAGGTCAGGGATCTTGTAATCACTGATCCATGAATGAACCAAGTCAAATAACTTAAATCGAGTCATAGGGAAATTAGCAAACAAGGAAAGAAATCAATCAAACCTATACAGAAGGAAGTCTGAAAACCATTTTAGAGGGGAAGTTCAGCGCATATAAAGAGCATACAAACATGGTAAGAAGAAGTCGTGTCAATGCAAAAATCAGTAGATAATAGACTATAGGAGCATGGTAGTCACATAGGTTAACAATGTAGAAGAGAAGTAGCATCTAGTAGCATACAAAAGATCAAGTGTAAAAGACCTTAGAAAAGTTTTAGTGGAAAATCAGAATTGCTTAAAGAGACAGAGGTTGAGACAAAGAATTTCGAGACTCAGTTGAGAAACAAGTTCAGAACCTCGAAATAGTTAGGGTTTCTGAAATCAGACAGCTTTAAAGATGAAGAACAAACATATCACATAGCCAATGTTCTCAAACTCGGATTAACCCCTAAATTTTAGGGTTTTACCATTAACCGAGTGCCGAGATGAGAGGGCAAGCAATCAAGAAAGCAAAAGATACTAGTCGAAACAAGTTCGAAGGTCTCATAAAGGAACTGGAACCTTCGACATGCTTTTTTCAATAACAAAAACTCATGAGAAACAAAGTAGAAGAGTAACATGTGACCCATAGTAGAAGAACTGGTAGAAGAAACAAATAAGAACATGGTAGGAGAAATTTCAACAAGAGCACAGTAGGAGCAATATAATAGAAAAACATGGTAGAAGAGTTTTAACAAGAACACAGTAGGAGCAATATAATAGAAAAACATGGTAGAAGAGATTTAACAAGAACATAGTAGAAAAACACACAAGAGAAGAAGAAAATTAGAGAAACACACAAGAAAATCAGAGAAGCATAACTCAAAACCCTAAGTCGGAGAACAAAGGTTTTGAAAGTATAACTTTTGAAGAAAATATCAGAAAATCATTTAAAAGCTTAGGGAAAGCATAGATCTAGAATAGATCTAAAGAGATCAGAAAAACCTCAAAGCTAGGGTTTTCAGAGGAACCCAAATGGTGAGAAAGGCTTGGATCTAAACAGGAGGAGTTGAGGTCAGGCTCGAACAGACACGGCTTGCCGGAGCAAGGCCGGAGATGGCCGCGGAACTTGAATCGACAAAAGTCTGGACCCAACTCTTCGTGGTCGAGTCATGAAGCTTCAGTAACCAAACGTGAGGAGCCATAGGCGGCTTGGTGGGTGGTGAAACCACCATGGATTCAGGTCAGAAGGTGACCGGAGAAGATGAAGGTAACTCATCGGAGAGGAGGGGAAGGGGGGAAGGTTCTAGAGAGAACCAGAGGTTAGAGAGATAGAGACGAGTGAGGCAAATGAGGGGTTTGTAACGACCCGATCATTCGTTCTGAGAGTTATAGCCACATTTCCCCTATCTATGCTTATTTATATGTTGTTCATCTGCGTTGAGTTGTATCGAGTTGGTAGGTTTGGATTCGGAGAAGTTTTGGAGTGAAATGAACACTTAGTCTCTTAATTAGAAAGCTAAGTTAGAAAAGTCAACCGGAAGTTGATTTATGAGTAAAAGAATTCGGATTTGGATTTTTATGATTCGATTAGCTTCGTTGGGTGATTTTAGACTTAGAAATGTGTCCGAAATATAATTTGGAGGTCCGTGGTAGAATTAGGCTTGAATTGGCAAAAGTTGGAAGTTTAGAAATTCTTAGGCTTGAATTCGAGGTTGATTTGGTATTTTTGTGTGGTTTTGGGTGTTTCGGAGGTTTGACTAAGTTAGGGTAGTGATATATGACTTGTTGGAATTGTTGGTTGAGGTACCGAGGGCCTCAGATGAGTTTTGAATAGGTTTGGGTTGTGTTGCGCTCGTTTTTCTTATGTTTCGACGCCGTTTCTTCAAGCATAAATGATATCATATTGAACCATTGAGCTCCGATTTCTTTTTTGATTAAAGAATTAGATCCGTATTGTAATTACGGACCTGTAGCAAAAAGAATCGTTAAATTTGAACATCGTATGAGGATTTTATGGTCATTTTACTAAGAATTAGGTTGCCAGATTTTTCAGATTAATTACGAAATTGCCACTGACGGCGTATTTAAAAATCTGCACTATTTGCAAATATTAAAACCTACATATCTCCTTCGTTATAAGGTCAAATTGAGTGATTCAAAAGCCTAACTTGACTAGAATATCACAAGGAATCCATTGGAGGCATAAAATACGAGTTTCGGGATTGTTTGGCTTGAGAAACGAGGCAGAATAGCTGGTAGAAAAATATACAAAACTAGGGTTTGTTCATTCGGTCATATTTTGAGTTGGGGAGCTCGGATTTGGGCGATTTTGGAGGCGATTTTCACCATATGGATTGGGGTAAGTGTTCTCTACTCGATTTTGATTATAATTTATGAATCCATCTTCGTTTTTGGGATTTGATTGATAATTTCAAAGTGAAATTGAGGGAGTTAGAGTTTGAGTTTTGGAGAGTTTTAAGTGAGGATTTGAGGGTTCAAATGGAGCCCGATTTTGACAAATTTTATATGGTTAGACTCGGGAGAGAACGAGGATTATTATTCTTCCATTCTTGACTGATTCTGAGACGTGGGCTCGGGGGCCGAGTTCGGATTTTTGGCATGTTTATGTAGTTTTTATTGTGTAATTCGATTATTTAGACTATGTTGATAGTAGTATTCTGATTATGGTTAGATTCGAAGATTTTGGAGATCGAGTCGAGGGACGAGGACATCCCGGAGTAGGATTTTACGCTGTTGAGGTAAGTAACAGTTTTAACTCTGGCTTTGAGGGTATAAACCCGGAGAAATTGATATCATGTGATTGTTTGGTGGTGATACCCACACTAGGTGACGGGCGTGTGGGTGTGCACCGCGAGGGATTGAGACTTGAACCGTCCCGTGAGGCTGTGAGGCCTAATGGCTATTATCTGTGGTTATGTGTTTACTTGTTGTTGAACTTGTTTGCCTTCATGTTAGAGATCATGTTTAGGCTTTATTCATGCTCACATTAATTATACTCAGTCACAGAAATTATTGTACATGTTTACCTCCGTCTCTATTATTTGCTAATATGCTGTGATACTTGATGTGGGTTGTGTCCCATTATTTGTTGATGATGGTGAGGCTAGTGAGGTATTGATATGAAGGCCTGATTGTGAGAATATTAATACCATAGCGCGTGAGTTGTACGCGTAGCACGTGAGTTGACCGTGCGGGTCCAGGTATTGATACCATAGCGCGTGAGTTGTCCGCGTAGCACGTGAGTTGACCGTGCAGATCCAGGTATTGATATGGTAGCACGTGAGTTGTCCGTGCTTAGCGCTTGGGCTTTGGGAGCCCCTCCGGAGTCTGTACACACACCCAGTGAGCGCAGAGTGTTGAGTGTATTGAGTGTTGAGTGCTGAGTGATGGAGTGACATTGTTGTGAGATTGCATTTACTTTTGCTGTTGCTGCATTTATCTGTTAAATTTCTTTGTGGCATTTACTGAATTATGGAATTTACCTGTTTATTTCGGTTATTTTTAAAATTGTGAAAAATAAATAATTGGACTTTTTTGCTCAGCTCTTCACTACTGCTCAGTTCCTTAGTTATTTCTGTTACTACTGAGGTGGTTGTACTCATACTACACCCTGCACTTTATGTGCAGATCCAAGCGAGTTCGTTGAGTTCAGGCCGACTATCTGTAGAGATTGCAAGGTAGCTGCCAGCGTCCGCAGGACCTCATTACTCTTTTTGTCATTTCTTCTTTTAGACAGTTATATATATCTTAGTTCATAGTTTTAGATGCTCATGACTTAGTGACACCCCGATGTTTGGGACTCGTTTTCATATTTTATATTATTTATATTTAGAGTTCGTTTAGTTTATCAGGAATTAAATTATTGAAAATATTTTATTAAATTCTTATAATCAAATTAGTAGTAATATTTTGGGAATAGGCTTGCCTTGTAACACGATAGGCGCCATCACGACCACGGTTAGATTTTGGGTCGTGACGGGGTTTCGAGGGGTTGTTTGGCTTAATTAGGTAAGCATAGATCTGGACTGTTGATCAAAAATGATCAACGGCCAGGATTTGATCCGAGCTGGGTCGGGTAGATTTAGGATTGGGCTTGGGTATTGGGTTGGTTCAATTTGGGCTGGGTATAATTAAGCCAAATTAAGAGGCCAAATGTGGCTATAAGTTAAATAGCCCCTTTTTTCCCTATTTATTTTATACAAATAGCAAATTAAATTCTGGATATAAATTAAAAGCACTAAAGATGATTTATAACATATAAATATTAAATTAAAATACTAGAATCAATTTTGTAAGTATAAAATGCAATTAAATCTTAAAATAGGCTAATGTTGCAATTATATGCAATTTAGCTTTAAAAATACTAAATAGATTTGTAAAAATATACAAAAAATTATGTTAGCTACATTTTAGTATAAATATAAAATTCCAATAACTAAATTACCAAAAAAAAATAATAATAATATTAATAATTTTGAAAATAATCATTGGGCTTTTATAGATGAAAAAGGGAAATAAATCAGTTTAAAACCTTAAAAATTATGAAAAAATAATAAAATGCTGGAAATACTTATACATGCATATATATATGCTATTTTGAAGATATTCTGCATATAAAAAAAATAGACAGGGAAAAATTGATTATCAACAATTCCATGGAACTGTATAGTTGAAATTCTGTTGTTATCCGTATATTCTCCATGTATTATAACGAATGAACTACAAACCATGTTAGAAATCATGTTTAGGCTATGTGCTGGTATTGTTGGGATCCACAGAGGCCATGTTACATGTTAAATTGTCTGCGAAATTGCTGTTGTACTCAGTCTCTGTTTTACTTGCATATCATATCTCAGTCTCTTTTGTTCCTTGTTGATATATTACATCATTTTTGTTTGGGCTGATTTTTATGGTTTCTGAGAGCCCGAGAGACTGGAGAGGTTGGTGACTTAGTTGGGGCCTGAGTGCCGAGCTGTGAGTGATATATATATATANAACATGTCGGAATTCTGTCTTTGTGAACCTCTTCTTCAACTCCTGTACATGATGCAGATAAGGGAGTATCTTGGAGTTCTTGGTTGCCCATTCCTGGTGTATGAGCAGATCTGAATCCCCAATTACTAGCAACTCTTGAATGTTCATGTTAATAGCCATCTTGAGCCCTAAGATGCAGGCTTCGTAGTCGGCCATATTGTTGGTGCATGGGAACGTGAGTTTGGTAGACACCGGATAATGCTGACCGGTTTCTGATACTAGGACTGCTCCTATGCTGACTCCTTTGAAATTTGCTGCTCCATCGAAAAACATTCTCCAGCCATCATAGGATTCTGCAATATCTTCTCCTATGAATGCTACCTCTTCGTCAGGAAAATACGTTTTCAGGGGTTCGTATTCTCCATCCACGGGGTTTTCGGCCAGGTGATCTGCTAGTGTCTGTCCCTTGACTGCTTTTTGAGTTACATAAACAATGTCGAATTCACTCAATAGGATCTGCCACTCGGCTAGCTTGCCGGTGGGCATGGGCTTCTGAACGATGTATTTCAAAGGATCCATCCTTGATATGAGATATGTAGTATAGGCACAGAAGTAGTGCCTCAGCTTCTGAGCTACCCAAGTCAAAGCACAGCAGGTGCGCTCTAACAGAGAATACCGGGCCTCGTACGGAGTGAACTTCTTGCTGAGATAATAGATGGCCTGCTCTTTCCTTCCCGTTTCATCATGTTGCCCCAGGACGCACCCGAAGGCACCATCTAACACTGCGATGTAGAGTAACAGAGGTCTACCCAGGTCAGGCGGGACTAAGACTGGTGGTGTTGACAGGTATTCTTTGATTCTATCGAAAGCTTTCTGGCAGTCATCAGTCCATTCGGTGGCAGCATCCTTCTTCAACATCTTGAAGATTGGCTCGCAGATAACTGTAGATTGTGCTATGAACCGGCTGATGTAGTTAAGTCTCCCCCAAGAAACTCATTACGTCCTTCTTGTTCTTTGGCGGTGGCAATTCTTGAATGGATTTGATCTTCGATGGATCCAGTTCTATTCCCCGGCGACTCACAATAAACCCAAGCAATTTTCCAGCTGGAACCCCAAATGCACACTTCGCGGGATTCAGCTTTAGGTTGTACCTGTCTATTGAAAAACTTCCTCAAATCTTCCATGTGATCAGTGGCCTTCTTTGACTTAATGATGACGTCGTCTACGTACACCTCAATCTCCTTGTGTATCATATCATGGAAAATGGTAATCATGGCTCTCATGTAGGTGGCCCCTGCGTTCTTAAGGCCAAATGGCATCATCTTGTAGCAATACATTCCCCATGGCATAATGAAAGCCATTTTCTCAGCATCTTCTTCATCCATCTAGATCTGATGATACCCAGTGAAACAATCTACAAATGATTGCAACTCGTGCTTGGCGCAATTGTCAATCAGGATGTGTATGTCCGGCAAGGGGAAGTCGTCTTTTGGACTGGCCCGGTTGAGGTCCCGGTAGTCGACACAGACTCTGACCTTCCCATCCTTCTTCGGTACTGGCACAATGTTGGATAACCATGTTGGATATTCTACCACCCTGAGGACTTTGGCTTTGACCTGCTTGGTGACTTCTTCCTTGATTTTCAAACTCATATCTAGCTTGAATTTTCTGAGCTTCTGCTTCACCGGTGGACATGTTGGATCAGTCGGCAGTTTGTGTGCCATAATAGATGTACTTAGCCCAGTCATGTCATCATACGACCAGGCGAATATGTCCTCATACTCTCTTAGAAATTCTGTGTACTCTTCCTTTTCTGACGGTGATAAGGGAACACTGATTCGTGTTTCTTTGACATTTTCTGCATCTCCCAGGTTAACAATCTCAGTCTCGTCCAGGTTGGACTTTGGTCTGTTCTCAAAATCCTCAACTTCTTTAACGATCTCTTCTGGTATATCATCTTCCTCTGAATCTATGTTTGTTTGTTGCGTTGTCTCGTCGCATGTCACTGTCATTGGTTCATCAAGATAAGTAATAGTAATGTTGTATAAGTAAAGTAATGAGAGAAAATAATAAGAGTAAGATTTATAAGAAAACCGAAATGCTTTGATAAATTCCATAACTATTCTTGAACATCAGAGCTCTTTCTTGCGAAATTTAAAATGCGAAAGGAAAGTCAACTAGTAAAAATAAAAATAGTGCATGATGCTTGTTCAGCCTTGCTACCCCGAGGCTCGCCGGGCTCTGGTGATTCTGATAGTCCAGTTATTGAGGCATGCTCCTCTGCTTACAGCCTGTATAGAAGGGCCTTCCTCCCCCTCCTCCTCAAAAACGACACAACAATCCATATTATCGTCTTCCAAGAACAAATTCCTCACTGCTGCCAGTGCTTCCTCTTCTTCTGACCCATAGATAACTTCGCCCGGTTGGAAAGTCTGTTCCAAGCATGGTATTGGCTGCTCCAATGGATAGTAAGGGTCGCGCCATGGTGGCGACCAGTCGTTGAATTCTTTCCAGGTACTCATACCCCAATCCGAAAGTGGTGCCGTGTTTCTTGAGCTTGATGGGCTTAGCGATTCCTTGGAGATTCTTGCCAAATCCCTTGCCAGGTTCGTATCCGCTCCAGTTCAATATGCTTTCAATTTTGTTGTCCCACCACTTATCCTTATCGACGGCGTTGACTCGCTCGATGTGGTGGTAAGTTTCCCCACCTATCTTTCTTCTGCCTCCGATTGCTGGGATAGTCCGGCGACTGTATATGGGATTGCTACCGTCGCCTTGAATGATCACCTCTTGGTGGTTCCACTCAAACTTCACTGCCTGATGTAGTGTCGATGCTACAGCCCCAGCGGCATGAATCCATGGTCGTCCCAACAACAGATTGTAAGATGCCGGCACGTCTATCACTTGAAAATCAACCTCAAACCAGTAGGCCCCATTTGCAAACCTAAGCTAATTTCCCCAATAGTGGACCTTTGGGATCCGTCGAAAGCTTTGACGTTGATGGCCTCGTCCTTGATCTCATGCAGCCCCTTTCCTAATGTCCTGAGTGTTACCAACGGACAAATGTTGAGGCTGGACCCTCCATCAATCAGGATTCTGGTGATAAAATAATCTTCACATTGCACGGTGATGTGCAATGCCTTGTTGTGACTCAACCCTTCTGGTGGCAGCTCATCTTCGTGAAAAGTGATCTTGTGACTTTCCAATACTTGGCCTACCATGTTAGCCATCTCTCCGCCGGTGATGTTACTTGGTACATATGCCTCACTCAGCACTCTTAGCAAGGCATTCTTGTGTGCATCGGAACTTTATAGCGAAGCAAGGATAGAAATCTGTGCCGGTGTTTTGTTCAGCTGATCAATGACTAAGTATTCTTTGGCTTGTATCTTTCTCCAGAGATCGTCGGGCCCAGTTTCAGTGATGGTTGGCCGACTAGAGGCCTGTTTGCTTGACTCGGCCAAATGCTCCGAGGTATAAACCCTACCGGTTCTTGTCATACCCTATGCTGCAACGGCTTCCCTGAACTTGACCTTCCCTTTTCTTCTTGCCTCGGCTGTGTAGTCCCATGGTATAGCCTTTGAATGGAACAGTGTTACTGCCAACATTGCCACTGGAATTGGCGTGGCTATCTTTACTCTGAACGGAGCAGGCCCCTTAGGCGGTAAAATTGCAACTTTAAAGGGTGTAGGTGCGTTTGCTGGCGACATAAACAACTTCAATCGGCACTGGCGTCTTTGCAGAGGATGGTGCTTCAAACTCGAGTGGCATGGACATGTTTACCTCGGCGTCCCCAGAAGCCTGAATCTAGACCACAATCGGATTTAGGGTGACTACTGGCTTCTTTGGATCGTCGCCTTCTGTGATTAAACCGATTGATCCCTTGGGGTCCCAGTCATCCTCTATTTCAATCATGTGAACGCCTCCACCCTTGTGGTCTGGCAGAGGGTTATTGCGGACATTCAGAGCAGGCTCCTTTGCTACAATGATCTTGTTATCAATCAAAGTCTGGATCTTATCTTTCAGAGAGCGGCATTCATCAATGGTATGTCCTTTCATGCCGGAATGGTATGCACAGGATTTATTTGGATTGACCCACTGAGAAGGGTTTTCTGGGGTTATGGTAGGGATAGGGTGACATAACCAGTAGCTTTGAGTCTTTCGTACAGCTGGTCAATTGGTTCAGCAATGGCGGTATATTGTTTGGGAGGTTTGTGGTCGAAATTTGGTCGAGGTCTAGGGAAGTTTTGACGTGTGGGAGGTGATTGATAGTGGGATGGTTGGGTGTTGTAGGCTTGGTAAACATGTGCTGGTTGGGAGTATTTGGGTGAAGTGGGCTGATATACGGGAGGTGGAGCTGATTGATAAGTGGGTGGTGGAGTTTGGTAAGTGGTGAGGGTGCTTGGTGATTTGGAATAGGTTGATATGTGGGTTGAGGCATTGGATAGGTTTGGTATTTGATAGGGGATTTGGTCCTTTGTGCAACCATTACGTCACTTACGTCCCTTTTCTTGGACATACCACCAGACTGTAAAGCCTTATTGGTAGCTTGCAAGGCTTCAAAGTTCGTAACCATACCACTCTTGATGCCTTCCTCGATCCTTTCTCCTAGCTTGATAATGTCAAAAAATTTATGATTCTCGATCAGCATCAGTCTCTCATAATACTGTGGGTCTTGGGCCCGAACGAAGAATTTGTTCATTTGCTCTTCTTCCAAAGCAGGCCTAACCTTAGCAGCTTCTGATCTCCATCGAGTAGCATACTCACGGAAGGTCTCTGTGGGTTTCTTCTTCAAGTTTTGAATATAGAACACATCTGGTGCATTCTCTGTGTTGAACCTGAATCTGTCCATAAAATCAGACGCCATGCTTACCCAGTTTGACCACTTCTTTGGATCTTGGCTAATGTACCAAGATAAAGCATCTCCCTTCAGGCTCCTCATGAAAAGCTTCATGCGGATTTTCTCGTCTCTTCCTACTCTGACCAGCTTGTCACAGTATGTTCTCAAGTGGACCCTTGGATCCCCTGTACCATCAAACATCTCAAACTTGGGAGGTTTGTACCCCTCGGGCAGTTCGACATCGGGCTGTATGCAAAGATCTTCATAGTTTAGCCCCTCAATTCCCTTACTACCTTCAACGCCTTGAATTCTGCTAGTCAACTTTTTAAGCTCTTCGGCCAGATTTCTGATGAGCAAGTCCTTATCATCGGACTCGGGTATGCTTGAGATGGGCTGGGTGGAGTGTGGCACAGTCTCCACGTAGATGGGGGTATTATGTTGGGTGTGGCAGTGGTCATTTGTGGAGTTCTGGAGTTCTGGGATGAGCAGTGTGGTATTATTTGAGGTATGGCAAGTATTGCAGTGGTGGTGAGGAGCGGGATGGTTTTGTTGCTTTGGGATGTTTTGCGGAGGTACATGATTCTGAGTTTTTGGGAAAGTAACCTCTGGAGTGGTGAGGGAAAATGACAGATTTGCCAGATTCCGGACTTGATCAAGTTCTTCCTGAAACTTTAACAACTTTTGTTCTAGTTAGGATGCATTTTCCTTGGGGACCAAAGTACCATGAGTGATCTCTACCCATTCAGCTGAGTTGTTCGAATCTTCCATTTTTCCTTTGTTTCTGTGTCTGACAGGACTGGGAGGAGGAGTAGGTGGAGGGCCCCTGGATCTCGTAAAATATGATGATGTTGCCAGAGTTCACGAACTAACCTTTGGGGAGGGGAATAAACAAAAAGTAAAACAAAAGGTAACAAGTCAGTGAGGATCATTAGAAAAGAAAAATGTTGCAATATTTAAACACGTAGTGCTGAAATATAAAGCGCGCCCTAATTTTGGGGACCTCATTGTGCCCGAGGTAGGCCTAGCGACAAGTTAATTTGGAGAATATAGAATGCTAAATGCCTCATTTCATTGATAAAAGGTAGACGAATCCCAAAGCGACACTAAATAACAAGAAAATAAAAATCACTAATGGCCATCGGCCTTATTACATCTTATAAAGCGGAAATGGAAATTCCTATCTATTTGGTCCCAGAGGGACCTTCCCCAGTCTCGGCATTGTTGGCTCCATCGAACAGCTCCCCTAGCTCGCGCAGTCCTAGTAGCAAGTAAGCTCTGGCAAGATGTCCGCCTTCATTTCCTTCAGCAGTCCGGCAGTCTTCGACCCTCTTCAGAAACTTCTTTTCCAATTCTACTATACCTCGCTCCAAACAGACCAATCGTTTGTTGGCACTAACAGCCATATCCTTCCACTCTTCAATTAGTTTTTGATTGGCTTCTTGTATTTTGCGGTGCTCACTTTCACATTCCCGAATCCTTTTGCGCAGTTGATTGTACTTGACCTGTGCTTCAGCCTTTTCATCGATGATCCTGTGACCTCGAACAAACCCGGGTTGACCCAGACCATTGTGATTGTCCTCCAGCCAGCCTGAATAGTGTGGGGTACAACCAGCATGGTATCTGTCTAGTTTGATGGTGTCCCTTCCCATGACGATCTTGCAGTGCCACATATGCTGAGCTTGGCACTTGTAAAGACTATCGTCAGCCTGGAAGTCAGCCCGGAAATGACTCATCTTGTCGACCCTTGGTATAACCTGCTTCCTACCAGCCTGTCTCATAACTCGGAGAGGGACATAAGGGTAGGTTTCCCTTAAACCGATCAGTATCAGAAATGGCGCATCCCTGGATCAAACGATGAATTCTTCGGCAGGGAACCACTCGAACATCCATTGTACCCGGTCCTCAGTCAAATTATCAAAGAGTTCGACCCATTCTCTAGCATTCTCTGGTTGGGCAAACATGTTGGGCATGTAATTCATTTGCTTTGGGTGATGAAAGGCGACATGATCGTCATAGTCCCTTCGATGGATTTCCTGTCGGTACTCACCCTTTTGGAGATGTTCCATGAGCCAAAGTTGCAGTAGAAGATTACAACCCTCGAAATGTTTGGCTCCCTGTTGACACCTTTCTAGGGCTCGGTATATCTCTGCAATGATCATTGGCACAAGACTGGATGGTTGTCCGTCAATTCCTTCCATTAAAGTTTTGGTGACCATAGCTAGCCTGGTATGGATTCTTATTTTCTTCATTGGAAACACAATCATCCCCAGGAAACAGAACATAAATACAAAGACCCTTCGATGGATATGACCCAATGAGGTAATGGCAAACTCATTAGGATAGGTACGGTAAGATTTGCTATGACCGTACCTTTCGTACAAATAGTCAAAGGGAATGTACGACTCTTTCAAACATGTCAAGTCTGGATTCTTCTTTAGACCCATCATTTTGAGAAAACCTCTACCCTTGCGGTTTTTCGGCATTAACAAAGCCGGAGTTTCCCACGGTATACCAGCCAGTCATCCTATTTCCTCGAGTAGGGGTGTCATCTCAACGTCTCCGAAGCGGAACACAGACCTATCACAATCCCAGAATAGAGTGCAACTTCTATGATTTTGTTGTTGGGTTGGATTTCCAGGAGAGAAGGTAGATTTCCTAGGTATTTCCGGACAAGAGTCTGATCGCTGGAATGAAGATCCTCCCACCAGCTTAGCAATTTTGGGTGGATGTTGGTGGCCATGCCGAATCTGGGGACTTCGTGCCTCATGTTTCTGCAAGACAAAAGGGTTAGGACCTTACCCCCACCAGACTCGACTATTAAATATCAATAATTGGCATAAAAGCATTTAGTTCTCCAAATAAATGCACAAAATGTGGTAGTGTCTGTTTGGGTTTTAGGGAAACCCAGTGGACTTTGGACAAGGCTGTCTTAAAGAGTCATTATGCGGACAACATAACTGACTTGGCTAGGTTTGACCATGATGCATGCACAATTAAATAGAGTAAGGTTTCTATGGGGTATTAGACTGATACCCTTGAGCGGACAACTCAAGAGGGAAAGGCACGGAACCGTCGACTACACCGTTGATCGAGTGGTTTTACCATAAATATGCCTTTGCCGAATTTAGGGGGTGATAATATCGGAAGAGCGCAACCACTCATTATAAGCGTTGCTATGGTATTTTGTTTGGCACGAGTGGAATATGATGTTGAAAACATGAAGTTGCAATAATTTAAACAAGTTGTCACGTATTTGCACGTTCATAAAGCAATAATTACAATAATTTAAAACAATAATAAAGGGAGGCAGTAAAGGAAAGAAGTAAAAGAAATAAGGGAAAGAAACAAAAAGACAAGTTAGTTTTGTAGTAGAAGAAGGAATTAAATACTTGAAGGCATTAAGCAAATAAAGACATATAAAGAAGCGTAAAGTCACAATAATAGCCTGAAATGGTAAAAGCCTAAAAGAAATCCCCAGCAGAGTCGTCATGCTGTCGCGCCCCCTTTTTCTCGCAAAATCGGGTTTATGACATTTGGGAAGACAAATCGTTCCCCTTTTGGGAATTGGGTTTTGAATTGAAGAGTCGCCACCTAATGATTTAAGTGCATTAGGACACTAAGAAAGGTTTGAGTCAAAGTAACCAGAGATTGGGTAAGGGCTTGAAATTATCCCAAGGGGAAGGTGTTAGGCACCCCTCAGGATCCACTAGTATGGTTCCCGGCCAAACTATTGTTGTGACTTAAGGGCAAATAACACATAGGCAAATAAAACTTCAAGTAAGAGGGGATTTTCACATAATGGTTGCAAATAAGCAAAGTTAGAAAGAACGAAAGGGATACTGATTTTTTCTTAGAGAAATAGTTTTAAAATTTGGAGAAAAAAAAAAGAAACAAAGAATAAAAGAAACAAAGGAAAAGGGGGTCCTAGGCTTACAAATAATATGGATCACCCCACACAACATCCGGTAATCACTCCTCAGTGAGGGGCTACACGTGATGTTATCGCATGGTCATCATATCCATATCTACCCTTTCCCACCCCGTTAAGGTATTAAAGCGCGGAATGGTCTCGTTTACCTATTGCATGCTACTACCCGCCCCAATCCTATCAGCCCCGGAGGTACTTGGGACTACTAATCCTAAAGGGAGGAGATATTGGCTTGTTTGTGGTTTCAAAAGGGTAAAATACTAAGGCGACAAGAAAAAACACATATAGCAAGTTTGGGGGAAGCACATAACAAGTAAAAGGCTCAGATATACCTCCTTTGGCAGAGAAGCACATAATTTTAGCACGACTTACACATACTGTTTAGGGTCTGATTAAAACTTAAAGGTTGAGGCAGACTGATTTATCACATAGTTCAGATAAGAAGTCCGAAGCAGGCCTACCTGTTGGTTGTAGCTAATAAAAACTGATTCAGTTTATAATTTTACCCTAAGGCTTGCCTAAGTGTTAAACGAGGCATGATATCTACTGATTTTAGAAACAATGAAATAAACTGAATACACTGGTTAAGAAAGGTTGCCAGATTATTAAAGGAAGACAAGTTTTAGCAAAAGGTTATAGGTTCTGCAAATGATAACACATCGTTATTACTGGTTTTAGACTTATAAGCGAGTGAAACGATTCAGAGTTGATTAATATCTCCTATACACATGCTTTCTATGCGTTGTTGACTTTAAACCCTTTAATAGACATGGTAAAATGCAGAAGACCTATAAGCATGATATCTAGGTGCTGAATTTTATTTAACCTATGAACATGATATCTAATAGCAGTTGACTGATTAAGACCTATAAATATGATTGCCTAATGAAGAATGGATATACAAGATTCAGAAAGACCTATAGGCATATTCTCTATATACATATGCAGAATTCAGATTTCCAGGTAATTATGGACATGGTATCTATATGAGAGAATGCAGAATTCCTACAGACATGGTATCTATGTGAGAAATGCAGAATTCATGAATGTCTATGGGCATGTTATCTATATGAAAGTGCAGAAATTAAGAAGTGACCTATAGGCAGGATATCTATATGAGAGTGCAGAAATTCAAAAATACACCTATAGGCAAGTTATCTATATGAAAGTACGGAAATTCAGAAGTGACCTATAGGCAGGATATCTATATGAGAGTGCAGAAATTCAGAAATACACCTATAGGCAAGTTATCTACCCTTCGCATACATAGCTATCCCCTCCCTTTTTCACTAGCCATCCCCAAGAGTTTATTACAAAATTATTACAGCCCAGAATGAAGATAAAAGAAAATACATCAGAAATTAAAAAAAAGTACAACCAAGGAGAGCCTGATTCAGGATTCCTGTCTGAAGTATGAAGTAAACCAACTCCAAGAGATCATGTTCCAAAGCCTTTCTCCCATTTGGATGTGTCAAAGTTCCCTAAGAGCCTCGAAAAGGGCTCCGGGCAATGCTCACACCCAAATGCATCACCAGATTAAGACATAGTGCAGTGTGAAAGGGCCAGCCCTCAGGTGTCCAAGTTCAAAGGGAACTCAAGGTCCCAAGGCAAGGCTCACAAGAGGGGGGCAGAACTTAAAGACTAAGAGAGAGTGCAAGTGCAGAAGCAGAATTCTGAAAAGGGAAACAACTTAAATCAGTACACATAAGGGTATAGGGGAATGGGGGAGTTGCAAGAGGCAAAAAGGCTGGCTGATGGGCATACCCAGTAATGGTGGATGCTGGTACACCCTTAGGCCTGTTAGAACATATTGTTTAGAGGTTAAGACCCCCATGGATCAAACTTAATTCATGGACAACAACTTACATTGCCATGCTTTAAGTCATAACTCAAAACACATAGGGGTGATAGGGGAATGAGGGTTCATAACAAACAAATAGAAGGAAATCACATGCCAATTTAAGTGCTGAGATATACAGAAACAGCAAGCAAACATGGACACACAAGCAGTAAATACACATTGTTGTAGTGCTAAAAATTAAATCCGGATATACCAGTTTCAGAGAAAAAACAAAGAAAAGCAGTAGGTCTTGTGAACGGGCCACAGTGCAGACAAGAAGAGAATATTATTGTGCGTGCGTATGAGTTCAGAAGGATTCTCCCCTTTTTTGAGTTTGTGAAAGAGTCGTGCCTTTATAGTGTGAAAACCAGGCAGAAATAAGGTAAGAAAATAGTTAAGGAACTGAATATCAATTAAGAATCAATCACACAAGGCTTCCTTTAATTAAGGAACTTAGATTCAAACGGGAAAACTATTTAAGGGAAGAAATCAAATAAACATCTTGTACAAAGCATGCAGTTAGGGGCAAATACATAAAAGTTATTTAAGGACAGAATTTTGAAGTACACGGTTGTACAAATAAGGTAAGAAAATTAGTAAACAGCCAGTAAATCAAAGGTCAGGGATCTTGTAATCACTGGTCCATGAATGAACCAAGTCAGAAAAGTTAAGGAAAGTCAAATAACTTAAATCGAGTCATAGGAAAATCAGCAAACAAGGAAAAAAATCAATCAAACCTATATAGAAGGAAGTCTGAAAACCATTTTAGAGGGGAAGTTCAGCGCATATAAAGAGCATACAAACATGTTAAGAAGAAGTCGTCTCAATGCAAAAATCAATAGATAATAAACTATAGGAGCATGGTAGTCACATAGGTTAGCAATGTAGAAGAGAAGTAGCATCTAGTAGCATACAAAAGATCCAGTGTAAAAGACATTAGAAAAGTTTTAGTGGAAAATCAGAATTGCTTAAAGAGACAGAGGTTGAGACAAAGAATTTCGAGACTCAGTTGAGAAACAAGTTCAGAACCTCGAAATAGTTAGGGTTTCTGAAATCAGACAGCTCTAAAGATTAAGAACAAACATATCACATAGCCAATGTTCTCAAACTCGGATGAACCCCTAAATTTTAGGGTTTTACCATCAATCGAGTGCCGAGATGAGAGGGAAAGTAATCAAGAAAGCAAAAGATACTAGTCGAAACAAGTTCAAAGGTCTCATAAAGGAACTGGGACCTTCGACATGCTTTTTTCAATAACAGAAACTCATGAGAAACAAAGTAAAAGAGTAGCATGCGACCCATAGTAGAAGAACTGGTAGAAGAAACAAATAAGAACATGGTAGGAGAAATTTTAACAAGAGCACAGTAGGAGCAATATAATAGAAAAACATGGTAGAAGAGTTTTAACAAGAACATAGTAGGAGCAATATAATAGAAAAACATGGTAGAAGAGATTTAACAAGAACATAGTAGAAAACACACAAGAGAAGAAGAGAATCAGAGAAACACAAAAGAAAATCAGAGAAGCATAACTCAAAACCCTAAATCGGAGAACAAAGGTTTTGAAAGTATAACTTTTTGAAAAAAATATCAGAAAATCATTTAAAAGCTTAGGGAAAGCATAGATCTGGAACATATCTAAAGAGATCATAAAAACCTCAAAGCTAGTGTTTTCAGAGGAACCCAAAAAGTGAGAAAGGCTTGGATCTAAACAGGAGGAGTTGAGGCCAGGCTCGAACATACACGGCTTGCCGGAGCAAGGCCGGAGATGGCCGTGGAACTTGAATGGACAAAAGTCTGGACCCAACTCTTCGTGGTCGAGTCATGAAGCTTCAGTAACCAAACGTGAGGAGCCATATGTGGCTTGGTGGGTGGTGAAACCACCATGGATTCTAGTTAGAAGGTGATCGGAGAAGATGGAGGGAACTCATCGGATACGAGGGGAAGGGGGGAAGGTTCTAGAGAGTAAGGCAAATGAGGGGTTTGGGGGGGTCGTTTGGCTTAATTAGGTAAGCATAGATCTGGACCGTTGATAAAAAATGATCAACGTCCAGGATTTGATCCGAGCTGGGTCGGGTAGATTTAGGATTGGGCTTGGGTATTGGGTTGGTTTAATTTGGGGTGGGTATAATTAAGCCAAATTAAGAGGCCAAATGTGGCTATCTGTTAAATAGCCCCTTTTTCCCTATTTATTTTATACAAATAGCAAATTAAATTCTGAAAATAAATTAAAAGCACTAAAAATGATTTATAACATATAAATATTAAATTAAAATACTGGAATCAATTTTGTAACTATAAAATGCAATTAGATCTTAAAATAGGCTAATGTTGCAATTATATGCAATTTAGCTTTAAAAATACTAGATTTGTAAAAATATACAAAAATTATGTTTGCTACATTTTAGTATAAATATAAAATTCCAATAACCAAATTACCAAAAAAAAATAATTTTGAAAATAATCATTGGGCTTTTATGGATGAAAAAGGGAAATAAATCAGTTTAAAACCTTAAAAATTATGGAAAAATAATAAAATGCTGGACATACTTATACATGCATATATATGCTATTTTGAAGATATTTTGCATATATAAAAAATAGATAGGGAAAAATTGGGTATCAACATCTGCCCCTCTTTACTTGGGAAGGATGACCAATTTTGACCGAACGAAATGTTTTGAAGAAATTTGGCCGTGCCCTGGCTTATGAGCTGCCTACATATCCCTGGTCTTACAGGAATCAGGCCCTATGTAGTTCGGGATCCGTCGGCGGAATATTCCGGTGGAGACCTTTCAAGAACGGACGCAATATTCAGGTTGGGATGAATGGTTAAGGTCTGATAGGGCTGCGGGAACTGGAGCAGAATTGCTCCTACCGAGATGGCCGTTGCTCGCCGGTTTACCTGCAAATGAGCCATACAAGAATATATTGTGCGTAAATTTAAACATGATGCAAGTTCCCGTCGGACCATGAATGCTGTCTTTGGACGGTTAGGATGACGTCTTCAGACTATGACGTCCTGGGCCATGAAGCGTATAATAAAGGATTCGCAAGCTATGAGATGATGTTCTCGGGCTATGAGAATGATGCCTCTGAACCATGATGCCTTTGAATAATGAGATGCAAAAGATTAAAGGGATCCTCAGGCCATGGCATGGTGTTCTCGGGCTATGCAAATGGTGCCTCCGAACGATGATGCCCTCGGATAATTTGGCGATCTTTCAGCCCATGAAATGCAGTATTTGGCGATATTTCAGCCCATGATATACGATAGGTGGCGAACTTTCAGCCATGCAAATGTAAATGAAATGGCGATCTTTCAGCCATGCAAATGTAAATAAAGTGGAGATCTTTCAGCCGTGCAAGCGTAAATAAAGTGGCGATCTTTCAGCCGTGCAAGTGTAAATGAAGCGGCGATCTTTCAGCCATGCCAGTGTAGATGGAGGTAGAGCTTAACCTCGGAAGGCAGAATGGTAGCCTTATGCTATGCAGGAAATACAGATGGAGACAGTGCTTAGTCTCGGAAGGCAGAATGGTAGCCTTATGCAATGCAGGTGATGCAGATGGAGATAGTGCTTAGTCTCGGAAGGCAGAATGGTAGCCTTATGCAATGCAGAAAATACAGATGGAGACAGTGCTTAGTCTCGGAAGGCAGAATGGTAGCCTTATGCAATGCAGGAAATGCAGATGGAGACAGTGCTTAGTCTCGGAAGGCAGAATAGTAGCCTTATGCAAGAGATAAATGGTAATAGAGTTTTCTTAGCTGATTGCGATATTGTGGCTGCTGGGGATATTGTGTGCGGATAGCAACTGTGAATAGGTGCGATGGTTCTGAGAGTTGTGTTCCTGAACAATATGAGTGTATAATATNCAATAACCAAATTACCAAAAAAAATAATTTTGAAATAATCATTGGGCTTTTATGGATGAAAAAGGGAAATAAATCAGTTTAAAACCTTAAAAATTATGGAAAAATAATAAAATGCTGGACATACTTATACATGCATATATATGCTATTTTGAAGACATTCTGCATATAAAAAAAATAGACAGGGAAAAATAGGGTATCAACAACAACAATATTAAAACCAACAAAGTATAAAGTTCAATAGAACTAACACATTAAGCTAACAAAATTAAGTTAACGCTTATTACAAAGCCATTCGAAAAATAGTTCTATTGTCTAGTTCAAAGTATATAAAGTACTCATGGAGTGTTCTTTCAGCATCCTCGTCCGAAAGTTAGATTGCCTCGCCCGACTCATTAGGTGGCTGACTGCGTATGAATTCCTCCACGTCAGTTGTGAAGCGAACCTATAAGAAAAATTACATTGAATTAGTATTTCAAAATTTATATAAAAGTAAATCAAAATACCTAATGAAAAGTAAAAAACTTACATGTATAGTCGAGGCTCGGCCCTCGACCCACCTTTCTGGATCAGTCTCTTTCTTCTTCTTTACAATACGAGTCTCATGGAATAGCTCATCTTGCTTCATTGGCATCATAAAGCTGTCTGGTGGCTCTGGTGATTATCCTCGTAGTACTATTACTCGGGGTGAACTTGGATACAGAGAATAACTTGGATACAGTACCTGACAGGGTGTGTCTTTGATCAATTGTTGTTCTCATTAGCGACAATGATGATGAGAAGGCAATGGCATGTGTTTCAAACAGTGATGGTGTAGGTAGGAATTTAACATTTCCTAAGCAGATAAAAGAAGAGGTTATAGGGGAATTTTCTACTTCATTTTCCAAGAGGAAATGAAGTTTAATTGAGAGTGACAAGGTTGATGGTAATGGAAAGTTGTCCGTTGCTCATGGCAGTTCACATAAAACGGGGATCACAAGACTCTGTGATGACAAAGACGAAAGGAAGTTTTATTCTCAACTTTCTTCCAAGTCTGATCCGTACAAGCTTAATGGGATTGATGATATTTCTTCGGATTCAGACAATGATTTGAGTGACAAAAGTATGGAAATGCTAATCAAAAGAATTAAAGGTAAAATATTTTTCTTGGAAGAGAAGGATGCTGAACTCTGCATGAACGTGATATGTGCACTTTATAGGCAGCAGATTTCTCCAAACATCTCTTCCTTAGAGAAGCGTTTCTTGACAGACCAATTTTGGTCGCTTTTTTCCGGAATTCTAGTAGTGCTTGTCCCTTTCATTTCTTCTTTACAGCTTGTTTGGATGGTTGTTACCCATTGTATTGTATCGTATTGTTACTTTAAATACGATATTTGTTTTCATTATTTCTTCAATTTTATTGTATCATACTGTTAAATCTGTCGTTACATAATGACAAAATGTGTCACTTTATATAACGACTGATTTGGTGTGGTCGCGTCGTTTTTTTTTTTTGTTAAACGGATGCATACTATAATTAAAACCAACTAAACCCGTTAGGGTGTACAAAAATATGGTTTGTGGGACAAGGTAACGGTCACGTCGTTACCTTGTCTTTTTCTCTCAATCTCACCCTTCATTATTATTAAATAATTTTATTTTATCATTTACGCTACCTTTTTATTTAATAATTTTACCCTATATAATAATTTATTTTTATAATATTGTAAGTTTATTCTTCATGTTGTTGTTGCGTGATATTATGAAACGATGGCAAACGACACAATTTATCAAACATTGTATTTATCAAACGATACAGTACAATACAATACAGTACGATACGATATATGAAACGATACGTAACAACCACCCAAACAAGCTATTAGCGAAATTTATGTTTTTTATCAAAATGATCACGTTAGAAAACCAAGAAAACATTAATTATTTTACTCCGTTAACAACCTTTCTAATCCAAGAAAGCGTATAATCATTAATAACTCATTTAATGAAAGAGAAAGATAATTTAGTTACACGCCTTTTATTATTATAATACTATTAAAAAATTTAATAAATTTTTTGAAATCTTAAACGACAGATAAAAATGACAAAAATAATTACAGCAATATAATGCACCTACAAGTTACAAACTTACACATACTAGAGTCGAAATATTTACACTGTTATTATTATACGTAACTTATATTTAAGGCCAAATATATAGATGGCCTCTTTAAAGTTAACTCTAGCTTTTATTTTGACACCTCAGCTAAACCTTAATATTACCTATTGTATATTCGCACATATGTTCTAAGTCCGCACTACGTCTCGTCCATGAGGTGTCTAATACAGTATTTTATGAGCTACCCACTTATCGGGCCAATTTTTAAATAATAGTCGGTGTTCGAACATTTGTTAAAATTTTATAATTTTTAATGCGAAACACCATAACAATGTTATGAATTTCGAACTTAAACAAGTAAATAATTTAAAATATTGTCTTGATTTTAGAAATCCATAATATAGTATTTTGGATTTCAAATATAAAGATCGAGAGCACTGTAATAAAATTTGATCTTTTTAAGTTTAAAATTTATAACATTGTCAGAAATTTAAAAGCTTATCTAACTTTTAATGATTACTGAATCTGTAATTATTTTTTAACTTTACCGTTTAATACAAGTTTTTCTTTCCTTTTTTTTTCCCTCATTTTTTGTCACGACCCAAAATCCACTAAGGGTCGTGATGGCGCCAGACACTGCTGTCAGGCAAGCCAACCAAATTACTTAATCAAATTCTCGTTTTATTACTTTTAAAAATCTAGGATATTCCTTCAAATTTAGCAATTTAAAAGATAATTGTCTCAAATCAGATTTAAATAATAAGCAGTTCAATACAAAATACGTCAAACCATCCCAGAACCCGGTGTTACAAGTGCATGAGCATCTACAGATAAGGAAATAAAATACAACATCCGTCCGAAATACAGTGGACAAGAAATAAATACAATACACTGGAAGGGACTACACTAGCTGCGGGTCGCCTCGAATAATACAACTCACCTAGTCCAGAATCATCCGCGCTGCTACGCCCAGTAGGCCACAAGGGCTACATATACCTGTGCAACAAAAATGCACAGAAGTGTAGTATGAGTATGAAAACAACGTGTACTCAATGAGTATCCCGCCTAACCTCGAAGAAGTAGAGACGAGATGGTCGACTTCGACACTTACTAAGGGTCCAATAATGTGATGTCAATAAAACACTA
>NC_031994.1:26477921-26489263 GCF_001879085.1 Nicotiana attenuata | reverse complement strand
GAGTACCCATTTCTAGATTCCGATGTGCCAGCTATCTTTGAAGAACTCCTTGAGTTAAATCTCATTGAGCTTCCAGAGATGAAGCGGCCAAATGAAGTTGGGAAAACAAATGACCCAAATTACTGCAAATACCATCGACTTATAAGCCACCCTCTGGAGAAGTGCTTCGTCTTCAAGGATAAAATCATGGACTTGGCTCGCGAAAATAAGATCGTGCTTGAAGATGAGAAAGCAAGCGCGAACCAAGTCTCTATCACCTTTGGCTCATTCAATCTAGAGGAGTTATGCAGTTTAAAAGGAATCAAAAATGAAGAATTACTGGAGAACAACAAAGTTGAAGACGAGCAACCTGATGATGATGAAGGTTGGACGTTGGTGACTCGTCGTAGGCGCCACAAAAGGAGCCCACGAAAAGAATCAGTAGAACAACCAACAAGGAAGATGATGGTAAAAAGACCAATAAAAAAGAATCCAGTTAGGCATTTGAAGAAAGCAAAAGTGGAGATGCACCACCCTCAAAATCCACGAAATCCAGTGACCTTGGAGGAGTTTTTACCAAGTTGGTTCCGCACGAAGATTTCCCATGAGGGCATTGATGCCTCTTGTTGCCATGCTGATAAAGGGGAAGAAAAGAGTGATGACCTACCGTTGGCACCATCTTCGGAAAAGCCCATCGAGTCCACTCCTCAAGAAGTTAATGCTTATGAGGAAAAGGTCAGGTTCACAAATGAAGATCTTTTGCTAGGTGACACTCCTCATAACCGCCCATTGTACCTGGTTGGCTATATGCGCGATGAAAGGGTAAATCGGATTTTGGTTGATAGAGGATCCTCAGTGAACATTTTGCCAATCCATACTGTGAAAGAACTTGGTATTCCTATAACGAACTCTCAAAAAGTTGTGTGATGATCCAAGGATTCAACCAAGGGGGGCAAAGAGCCATAGGCGCGATCAGGCTGGGAATCACTATTGAAGATATGCAATCAAGTGCATGGCTGCATGTGATCGACGTGAAGACTTCATACAATATTTTGCTTGGGAGGCCTTGGATACATGAGAATAAAGTTGTTCCATCTACCTACCATCAATGTTTAAAATACTACGAGGATGAAGTCGAGAAGACGATAGTTGCTGATAATGAGCCATTCACCGAGGCTGAGTCACACTTCGCCGATGCAAAGTTCTACTTGAAGAACCGCATTGTGAAGGAGCTAAAAGTTGATGATGGTATGAAAAGCAAGAATGATGAACCCATAACTAAAAGAGCTGAGGTGACTATTGGTAAAGCCAAAGCTGTTACAAAGGAGGTACCCGCCAACATGAATAAATCTCATAAAGGGGGTATTGCGTATTATGGAAAGAAAGTAAGTCCCGCGCTCCAATATGTCCCTAAAAGGAAGAAAGACGAGGGTGAATCATATAATCTCCAAACCAAGACGCTAAGGGAGTTAACTCTTCCGGTAAAACGAATTGAGGCAGTAAAGTTCTCCTCAAAGCCGCTTGCAGGGTTTGTAGCCCAAAATTGTTTGCAGAATGTGGCACTCCCTACAAAGCAAACAGATGAAGGTTTTGATCCTAACGCTTACAAGCTATTTGAAAAAGCTGGATACAATCCCAATGAGACGTCAAAGTTAGGGAAGCTCCCATCAGAAGCTGCAACGAGGCAACCACGTGAAGGTCTAGGATACAAGCAACCGTCACCAGTGCGCATCTCAATAAGAAGGGCGAGTAGCAATTATATCAGTGTAGAAGACGAATCTGCCGCTTCTAACAGGCCTTCTGTCTTTGATCGGCTTGGAAAATCAACTGTGAGAACTTCCGTATTTGAGAGATTGGGTCCATTAAAGAAGGGGAATAAGTTCCAGAGAAATTATCGAAATACAAGAATACCCGCTTTACCCAAAATTCACAAGATCTCTAAAGATTTCCAAAGTTTGGTTCCTTCTAGAATGAAGCGACTAACAAAAGTCATGGTTTCGTGTGATGAAGTACTGAAGGTGAAGCCATACACTGTGGTCTACACTAAAGAACGTGATGAAGACGAAGAAAGTGTGGGTTCTTCGTATCATGTTACTGCACAAGGCGAGCATGGTGTTTTATCTCTAATGGAGGATGACGAGCAATTGGATGATGTTTCACCATGTTATCACATATCCTTCAACGACGGGGACCCTCAAGAAGATGAAGACGCAAATGATGCTCCTCCAGAACTTGAAGAAGGGGTGAAGGCAACGATTGATGCCTTAAAAGAAGTTAACCTTGGCACTGATGAAGAACCAAGACCCACCTACCTAAGTGCTTTACTAGAAGTTGATGAAGAAAGCACTTATATTGAGTTACTCAAGGAGTTCAGGGACGTCTTCGCTTGGAGTTACAAAGAGATGCCTGGCTTGGACCCGAAAGTAGCAGTCCATCATCTTGCAGTCAAAAAATAGTGCTCGCCCTGTTAAACAAGCTCAAAGGCGTTTTAGGCCAGACTTGGTTCCCTTGATTGAAACCGAAGTTAACAAACTCATCGAAGCTGGCTTTATTCGCGAAGTTAAATACCCAACATGGGTTTCAAGTATTGTCCCTGTAAGGAATAAGAATGGCCAGATTCAAGTGTGCGTTGACTTTAGAGATCTCAACAATGCATGTCCGAAAGATGAATTTTCGCTTCCTATTCTAGAGCTGATGATCGATGCTACTACTGGTTACGAGGCAATGTCTTTCATGGACGGTTCGTCGGGCTATAACCAAATATGCATGGCACCAAAAGATGAAGAGATTACTGCATTCCATACCCCAAAGGGTATTTATTGCTACAAGGTAATGCCTTTTGGCTTGAAGAACGCTGGTGCTACTTACCAAAGGGCTATGCAGAGTATTTTCGACGATCTTCTCCACAAGAATGTCGAATGCTATGTTGACGACTTGGTGGTGAAATCAAGAGAGAAGGGCGACCACATGAAAGACTTGAGGATGGTATTTGAATTGCTCAAGAGGTACCAACTTAGGATGAATCCGTTGAAATGTGCCTTTGGAGTTACTTCTGGAAAGTTCCTTGGTTTCATTGTCCGACATCGAGGGATCGAAATTGATCAAGCCAAAGTGGATGCCATTTTGAAAATGCCTGAGCCTCGAGATATCCATGAATTGAAAAGTCTGCAAGGAAAGCTAGCATACCTTAGAAGATTCATATCAAACCTGGCTGGGAGGTGCCAACCATTTAGTCGCCTCATGAAGAAAGGCGTTCCTTTCAAGTGGGACCAAGCTTGTAGCAATGCCTTCGAAAGTATCAAAACCTACTTGATGAAGCCTCCAGTTTTAGCAGCTCCTATACCTGGAAAGCCATTGATACTATACATTGCGGCGCAGGAAAGGTCTGTTGGAGCACTGTTGGCCCAAGAAAATAGTGCGGGGAAAGAAAACTCTCTTTACTACTTGAGCAGGATGATGACACCAAACGAGTTGAATTATTCGCCAATTGAGAAGTTGGATCAAACGCTGCAAATTTCTCCACAAGTTTCAAGCTTCAAGCAATCAAGTTCAAGTTCAAGCTCAAGATCGAAGAACAAACAATTTCAAGCTCAAGAACGAAGACCAAATCAAGTTTAAGTCCAAGCAATCAAGCTCAAGCTCAAGAACAAGATCATCGTTCGTGGCAACAAACATAGATTCAAGATCAAGCTCAAAGGCCCTAGAATTTATTTACCATTGGAAAGAAGAATCAGAGGATTCATAGAGATTGTAACACTCAAATACTCGAAATAAAATACTACGATTGTTGCGATATTTTTCGGTCTTGATTTTATTTTCTCGACGCAATTTATGGTCTACGGTAAGATCGAAAAAGACGTTTAAATGTTGCCGTCTTAAGTTTATTGACTAGCGCCGAGTTTACCTTATCAAGACGTTTAAAAAAAGGTTGCCGTCTTTAAGCCCGTAAAAGGGTATAGTGCTTCTATTACTTTCAAACAGGAGGACCAGTTTAATAACTCCATTATTGAGCCAGTATATGTAGGTACTTATCAAAAGTGAAATAGCCGTTACTATTTCCTATCTGAATTAAAAAGTCTATTGTAATTAAGAGCAATTACATACCAAGATAATTATAAAAGCAATCACGAGGAACACGAGAGTGATAAATTAGTAAAGAAATATACTCCTAACATAAACAGCAAAAGTAAGACAAGCAGTGGGGTTAGTATGCATGTGGTTCACAGGACAAGAGCGATGTGAGTCCGCAGATGCAAATAATTTGGTATTCTCTCTGTGTTATAGTTTCAAACTATAGTCTATAGCCAAGCACATTAATTACCAATTATGTAAGTGGCAATTAACGGTGAAACGGTACGTAAGAATCAATCAAATAACATAGTAGCTTTTCAAATATTTTATGTATTCTTGCTAGCTAGCTAGTAGATTATAGTGATAATATTATCCAAAGAAAGTTTAGAAATTTTCCACAACTTAAACACTAACAGTAGCGCTCGCACTAATTAATTACTATTGATAACAATGTATCACTTCCATTAGATTCATTTAATCCATTCCCTCCAGCTTGCTTGCAAAAGAGAAAAATTGAAAAGAAAATGTCTATATGCCTTTTCTTTGTTCAAGTATTTCTAGTTACATTTTTGTATGCTCTCCGCTATAATAACGTATACATGTCAATATGTACTCATTTGACGGTATTGAAAACTACGTACTCTTTTTAGTGTGAGAAACTATCACATCTCACTACACATATAAGGGAGAATACAACCAAATCACCTAACATATCCCCGGAACCACCGGACATTAACCCCATTGATGAAGATGATAACCCAACAAGAAAGACACAACCCAAACGGAATACTACACAAATGAGCTTGGCACAACAGAAAGAGATGAAAAGGGCAAGGAAAACCTAGGCCCAATCATCCTCTCCCAAGATGATAAAACCCGCCTATATGAACCATGGCATTTCTCGATTATTATCAAAATCTTTGGTAGAAGAATGCCACATCATCTCCTTCGATCCAAACTAATTGATTAATGGAACCCCTCCGAACAGTTAATCTTGATTGACTTAGGATAAGAATTCTTTATAGTCAAATTTGAAAATGAGGAGAATCTAATAAAGGCATTACACCAAGGACCATGGTTCCTATCGAAAACCTTTCTCTCAGTCAAAAGGTGGGAACCAAAATTTGTCCCACAAGAGGCAACACTGTTCTTTACTGCTATATGGGTACGATTGCCACAATTACCAACTGAATTTTACGATAAAGAGATACTTGAGAAGGTTGGAAGGAAGCTAGGGAAACTACTCAAAATTGATACGTACACATCAGTTATATTAAGGGGCAGATACGCATGAATTTATATACAAATACCACTGGAAACACCAGTAGAAACATACATCACTATTGGGAACAACAAATAAACGGTGGTATACGAAGGGGAAAGTATCCTATGCACGGGTCGTGGAAGGATAGGACACACCCTGTAACCGTGTACTCACAGACAAACTTACATTTCAGCCAAAGTAGCTACCATTTATAACAATGGGGCTTGGGACACCTCCTCCATATCCCTGAGCATCTCTCCTAACATCATAGACCTTCTCTCAACTACCTTTATTCCATCAAATCTCATAAAGGAGGACAAAATGATCTGGGGCAAAACTAGCAGTGGCCTCTCACCACTAAATCAACCTATTATCTCCTTGCTAACAAAACTCCCGAGAAGGTGAAAGAGGATAACAATAGCTACATGTGGATCTGGAAATTCACGGTCCCTAACAAGATCAAAACTTTCATATGCTTCTTATACCATGGAAGGATTCCTATAGGGGCCTATCTTCATAAAATTGGGGTTCATTGCAACCCAATGTGTTGCTTCTGCGCTACTGCTATTGAGGCCTCTGCCCACGTCTTCTTTGACTGCCCTAATGCAAAATCATTCTGGTAGCAGCTAACCTCACAAATCACCACAACAACCCAAAGTCAGCGCCTTACATTCACCAGTAGATCCTGGTCTGACACTTGGTCAACCCTTAGAAGAAAATCATTCAACAACATTTTTAGTTGGGAAGACATCTTTCACTTTAGCTTTTGGCTGCTCTGGATTACTAGGAATTACAACCTCTTCAACAACAAAAAAGATAGTATCCCTACTTCTGTTGTATTGGCTAAGGCAAGTGAGTATATCACTATCTCAGTTAACTAAACACTCACAAAAGAGAAGACCGTTTGGGTCAAACGGGTTCCCCGTTAATATGTCATTACAAGCTCAACATCGACGGGGCTACTTTAGAAAATCCTGGGAAGGGTGGTATCGGGGGAGGTTTCAGAAACTCCAGCGGCAAGTGGGTGTTGGGATTTATAGGAAGTTTGTCTCACACCACAAACACCCAAGCTGAACTACTTGCAGTGCTGTAGGGATTACAAATTCCAGAGCAAAGAGGACTCATCCTCCTTGAAATCAGCACAAATTCAACAAAGGTAATAAGAATGCTTAATTTGGATAACCATGTCTTTGACTCAATTATTCTTGAATGCATGTCAATCATCCTAAGATTAAGATACATGGTGGTGAAGCACAACTACAAGGAGACGAAAACGTAGCTGATCTGATGGCAAATGAGGGTGCAAACAAAAACCTTTTTGGTAGAACAACTATGACAGTTCCTCCGGTGTTTGCAAATGAAGCTTTTTGGGCAGACATCTTAGGAACTATTTTTCCTAAAAAAATTTTGGACTGTAATATTAATACTTTTGACAACAGCTCAGGGGTTAATTTAGGGGTGGCAATTTGAGCCCAAACCCATCCAACTCGCCCAACCCGCCCAAAGATTAATGGGTTGGGCTACAAACATTTTAGCTCATGGGTTAATTTGGATTGAGCCCAACTTAACCCATTATTTTTTATAACCCATTCTGACTCATTAAGCAGCCCAAATACAACCCAAACTCACACAAAACAAAGGGATCTCAACCCAACTTATCTAGAAATTTAGTTAGTTGCCCTAATATTACTTTTTTTTTTTGTATTTTCAATTTTCTGTTCTTTGGTTTTTCTGCACCACCAACCCACCCTACCCCCTACCCCCACAAACCCCCTAAAAAAATTTCCTTTTTTTCTGTATTTTAAATTTTTTGTTTTTTTGTTTCCTGCACCACCCCCTCCCCCCTACAAACCCCTTCAAATTTTTTTTTACTTTTTTTTGTATTTTCAATTTTCTATTTTCTATTTTTTTATTTTTCTGCACCACCCAACCACCCCCCAATCCCTGCCCCACCCGCAATTTTTTTTCAACTTACACATTTTAAGGTAAAAGGCTTTTTTATGCAAGATGAGCATGGTTCTAAAACATGGGTCAAGTTGGGCGGGTTGGGTTATGGCCCATTGTTTAGCCCATCTTGACCCAGCCCATCTTAGCCTAAGTACACTTTGGGCTGGGTTGGGCAATGACCCATTTATTGATCTAACCCATCTTGACTCGCCCAATTTCAGCCCAACCCGCCCATTTGCCACCCCTAGGTTAATTCATACCCCTTGAAAAAATGCATTTGTTTAGCTACAATATTTAAAAAAAAACATTCATGTCCTAAAACGACCGTACATTTATCAGGTTAGAAACAAATTTCGTCTAATAAAGATCTTAATTAAATTAAACCTATGTGTTCCTCTGTTTACCGTGAAAATGATAATAACAATTAGATTTGATTTTGTGGTTCTAAAAATACGTGATTTATTTTTATGCTAGTCGTTAAGCTATAGATGCTAAGTAAGAGATTAGAGAATAAGATAAGAGCTTGAAGATAATGTGTTTAAGCAAACCGAATGGCAGAGAATCGGGACCTCGAGCCTGGTTATGCGAGGCCTCGAGGTCGAGCTCGATGCTAAGTTATGGACAGTCGGTGAAGGTCTGATAGCTTTGAGAGCTTTGATGAAGGCTCTTTATGATCAATAATGAACAATAAATGAAGAACAATTAATAGCACACAATAAATGTAATCAATAAATGTAAATAATAGAATCAAGGGAGAATGTTTTTAAGTTAGAGAGCAGAGAATATTCTTGTATTCAATGTTGTGTATTGTGTTCCATCTCTTACAAAATGACAAGGACCCCCTTTATATAAGAAGGGAAATCCCAACACAGTACATGAGTAATTATTACAAAGAAATATAGCTCGCAAAGCTATTTACTAGTCTGATACAGACTAGTGTTTCTCTTGCAGGTGTTGTCAGTTCTGGTCACGTGTCTTGGAAACTTCCCGCTCTCTCATAATAATCATCGATTTGCACTGCCTCGAGGTCGAACTTTAGGAACCCTCGGGGTCGAACCTCAAGCCATGCCTCGAGCCTTTGGAGATGCGCTTGCGAAGCGTTACAACGGCCATAAAATCGGGCCTTCTGATTTTTACCGTATACAGATAGTCCCCGCGTTTCTTAGAGTGAAACGATAAGAAACGATCTCGAACTCTTACCCCTTCGGTGCCTTTATTACGACAGTAGTCACGCCCTATCATGCGATTGATATGACAGAATGAGGTGTCCAAAGGTCGCGTCCACACAGCCCTTAAAAGCATTTGAATTAATTGCAGCGGTTGGCTGTCGTCTGGTCCGCTCCAATGTACGCATTAGACCTCTACAAATACTTCTTCTTTCGCTCCTTATTTTCCACTGCACCATAAATGCCTCAAAAGTGTTTTTCTTACCTCTCTCTTTTGTTCTCCTCCGAAACGCAAATTTATTTTCACTTTTAGGACCTTCTAACAATAATGGCGAAAACTTCCACCGCTGTTCCTTAAGAAGGTGTGCCTTCTTCTTCCTCGTGCTCGTCTAAGGGTAAGGCAACGATGCCTCCTTGCGTCGGGGAATGTGTTCCAGGAACCTTTGAAACGACTTCCGACTTCAAGACCAAAAAACCTTCTTCGAGGCCAGGACGATGCGAGCCTGTGTCCCAATATGTTAGTTTAATAGCAAATGTTAAAAGGGTGAAGGCCGACTGCCGCTGGGGGGACACAATGCTTCTGGAGATTCCTTCTCGAGGGGAGGATATAACGACGTACAAAGCCGGCTTTCTTAGTGTGTATACTTATCCATTCACCCTTGGCCCGGTGGAACCATACTCGCTTTCAATAGACCCCGTGATCCTCGACTTCTGCACACGGTATCATGTATCCCTCGGCCAAATTCATCCTTCGTTCCGGCGCATTGTTTACATGACCAGATATTATGCGAGCATGATTAAGGGGATGCCTTTCACCCTCGACCACCTGGTCAGAATGTAAAGTCCCCGACTCTTCCGTGGGGGCCTGATTAAGCTCCGCTGTCGGGCCTCGAGGGCCCTTTTTGCTTGTACCGACGAGGTTAGTAACGGAGGGTGGATGAGCCGTTTTGTGCGAGTTAGGACCTCGAACCTGATTCCAGCGGAGAGGATGCCATTCCCCGAAAAGTGGAACATGGAACATAAGTAGATTTGCCAATTAAATATTCTCTTGCTCCTCTTTGGATACATCTTCTTACGAACTGACCTCCCCTGCTGATGCAGCCATCGTCGTGTACCATAATGTCATTAAGGACCTCTCGGGCTGGGTCAACCAGCTGGATTTGATTTGCCTATACGTTGAGTGCGTGTAGCGTGATCTGTCCCAGGCTCGATGGAAAGCCAAGGACCACGGTGAGCCTTTACTTCTGCTGTAATTGTATCTCTTAATTAGAACTGCTGCTGGTAGCATCCTCACTCCCTGTGTTTATATTTTGCATTTGTGCAGGTCTGGGAGAGGTCTCCCTGATGAGGGAAGCACAGCTTGGTGAAGCGGATACCCTGAGACCCGACGAAGAGAAGAAAAGACAGAGGGAGTCATCAACTGAGCCTTCGAAATCCAAGAAAGCCAAAGTGGGGGAACCTAAGGCTGATTCATCATCCTCAACTCCAGGAGTAGCGGGGAGTTGCCGAGTTGAAGGCGGGGAGAAAGATGATTCCTTAATAGCATCCGAGGGAGGGGAAAACCTGACCGCTCCTAATACCGCAGAGACAGTGGCTTCCAAGTCGGAACTTGGTGCTGTCATCGTCCAACCTCGGGCTGAAGAGGCCTTCGAGGACGTATTGGGTAATGCCCTTGAGCCGGTTGACGGCCGAAATATTCCTCGAGCTGAGGCGCATTTGGTAGGTGGTCCAGAGGAACCTAGTCTGAAGCTCATCAGAAATAAGAGATGGCTCCGACAGGTCACGTCGGTGTTATTGACGTGAGCGATCCTCCTCCGGGACCAACTTTATCTCCTAAGGAAACGCAGGATGCCCAGAATGAAGATCCTCCCTATGCGGGGCTGCCCATCGGAGATAAAGATGCGTTTGAAAGGCCTTTAGCTACAGCCGAGAAAATCCCTGAGCTTGATGCCTCACTCATTTTCAGTGAGATGGACAGGCTCTGTGAGCAGGTAATTTTTGTAAATTCTTCTTGTCGTCTTGATCCCCGTCTTTCTAACTTGCCTCTTTCATGGTTCCAGGCCAGGGCGCTTTACAATCAGACCTTCGCCCGGTTTCAAGCTGAGGTGACCTGCTACGAGTGTGAGAAGACTCATCTCGCTGAGCAGGTTACGTAGTTTCCGCTTGCTTTAGTCTTGATGTTTACCAGATCTCAGCGTTTTAACATCTTTGATCGGATTTGCGTAGTTCGAGAGGAAAGTTGCCCTAATGAGGGAGGAGCTCCGAGCCAGAGACTCCGAAATTCTCTAACTCAAACGGTACGTGAGTGATAGCTTCGGAGAGGGATATCCTCCAGGAAAAGATGGCCTTCGTCAGGCATAAGCTTCACGATGTGAGGGTGGAGGGAAGTAAGTATAGAGGTCTTCATACTGAGTTAGTTGCTGCGCTATCCGGGATCAAAGCTGAAGCCGAGGCGCATCCTTGCACAAAGAGGATGATGTTGTTATAACTGCTCAAGCCAGGAGAGTACCCGAGGGAGCCAAACTAAAATTGACTCGAGCCGTGGAACATGCTCGGTTAGAATCTCGGAGGCGGACTCTCGAGGATATACATACGGGGAGCATTAATCTGTCTACCGAGCTCGAGAGGGTGAAGGCCTAAGAGGAGAAAGCTGCCACCCTGCTTGCTTCTGAAGGTGTGTCGAGCTGTTGCTCTAGAGATGATGAAAATGAAGGCGGAATACCCACAAGAAAAGAGGCCGTTGAAGACCCTGGGACCATAGCCGGAACCATTGGGACACAACTTCCGAGGGAGCCGTCGAAGGCATAGACCTGATGGTAGATTAGGGTTTTATTTGATCTCTCCCTTGTAAGGGGCTTTATAGGCCTTGTAAACGTACCCTGGTGAGCAAATATATATATGTATATATATATATA
>NC_031994.1:26421733-26477901 GCF_001879085.1 Nicotiana attenuata | reverse complement strand
TATATATATATATATAATATCACTTCTCGTTCTTCTTTTGCTTTTTAGGAATAATCTGCGATGTTTTTTGATAATTGGTCTGAGATTTTTGGACCTCGGGTTAGACCCTTGGGTTTTCGCTATTGCCGAGCGATTCGTAATGGTCAAAGGTCGACCATTCAGGGCCCATTCCCCGAGTCGGGCTCTCGACTCTGGTTTACCGACCTTTAGGTCTACAAACCAGTCCTAAGATTTTTTGGGCCGGCTGTTGGGTTGCTGTGACTTCAAATCGGCCCTGAGGCTCTTTAGGCTGCGACAATGGCTCTTACGTGTTGGGTCAGTACAACCTTTTAGCATAGGCTGGCGATAGTGGCTCTTAAGCGTTTGCCTTTAGGCATATTTAGTTAACTGTTTTCGGGCTCAGTCTTCGAGTCGGATTTCGACTCGAGCTCATTTGACCCTTAAGTTTTTGAATGTTAAACCGGCCCTTAGGCTCTTACGCATTGGGTCGGTACGACCATTATTATGGGCTGGCGACAGTTACGCATTGGGTCGGTATGACCTTTATATAGGCTTTATTTTTCCTCGTTAAAGACTTTTGAATTTTGCGTTCGCCCGACTCTTCGATGGTTCGATAAGAACTTCGATTGCGAGCGGTTATGCGGCGATAGATGAGTACCTCGAGAGGTTTCACCCGATGGCTGAATGGTTTCGAAGCCTGTAGATTAGAGCTGATATGATCGAAGCTCTTTTGCTTATGTCGAGGGTAGCCTGATTAACCGATTATTTTCGAAGTATTTGAAGGCCTGTGAGTTTTATAGCGACGGTCGGGCGACCCCGAGTCGCGTTAGTTTGGCTGGTATAGCCTTGTGACCATAGTCATTGTATTTGGCCGGAGCCTTTTAGTCCCCGAGTGAAGTAGGTTCGACGTCTATATTGAGGGTATGCCTTTTTAGGGGTCTTACAAGTTTGGATATATAGCCTTAGCTTTTAAGATCAGGATTATGCCTTTTGTAAGGTCTTACAAATTTTAACATGCTTTACTTAAGGTCTTATAGATTTGGTTACTTGGTACAAGTATGATTCATGCCTTGCCCGAGGTCTTACAGGTTTGGTATTTGCCTTTAGAAGGTCTTATGAGCTCGTGGTTGCCCGCATGGGGTCTTATAACCTCGACTTTTGCCAAATCGATGGGGTGGCCATCGACGACAGTCCCCGAGACATCGAAAGTCTTTTGGCTCTGGAGCTGTTCTTTATGGACTTGGTGCTGCCTTATTGAGGGCTTATGAGTTCGAAGTTTTCGACCCGGAGGTCATGCGACCTCGAGTTTTTGGCATCAGTCCCCGAGTGTTCGGGAAGTCTCTGGCTCTGAAGCCGTTTCTTGTAAAAGTATCATACTTCTTTGAAGCATAAAGCATTTTGATGGAGGAGGAAATATTCTTTGGTTACTTGGCAAAAGTATACATGTTTTTGCCGTCAAGGGCTCAATTATTCTATGCGGACATGGTTCATTCGACCGTTTGGCCCGATACATCATTTTCCTACTGAGACCCTTTTCGGCTCATCTTGGCTTTTTCGAGAAGATGATCTTCCGGGGGGATGCCTCCCAGTGTTCGAGGTTGATTGAAGAGAAGCCTTGAATACTTGTGAAATTTTCCTTATGTCACGATCCCAGTTCGCCCTCCGTGAACTGTCGTGACGGCACCTAGTCTCTATGACTAGGTAAGCCTAACAAATGTGGAAAAAGAAAACAGTTGCGGAAGAAAGTAATTAAAAACCAAATAACAAGGTTAAACAGTGTTTAAGATGCCGCCTGGCATATAACCGTACAAAAATCTCAAACTAACACTCCCAAAATCCGGAACCCCATGAATCACAAGCTAAAAGATTACATAATAAGCTCTAACTCCAGAATGTCTACCAACAAGAGAAAATACAGAAAGGGCTATACTAGTACTGAGAATAGAAAGGGACTCTTCGGTCTGCGAACGCGGCAGATATACCCCGGAGTCTCTACAAAACGCTTCGCCTCAAGCGTGATAAGTCTGAGTGGGAGTACCCGGATCTGCACATGAAAAACATGCGCAGGAAGGGCATGAGTACACCACAGTGGTACTCAGTAAGTGCCAAGCCTAACCTCGCTCGGGTAGTGACGAGGAAGGTCAGGGCCCTACTGAGGTTAAAGGAAAAATACAAGATATAACAGTGTAGAATAAGACAGTATACTTAAGTGCAACAGTAAAAGTAATACAGGATAAAAGAACAACAACAACTTTAATAGAGACATAGAAATCACGGAAATAAATACAGCTCAACGCAGAGATAACAACCGAGGGATCTCCCAGGATACCATCCTGTAGTCCCCAAATATAAATATCCAGTGGATCTCCCGGATGCAGTCCCGTAGTCCAACTCATAATGCACGGGGATCTACCGGAAGACCACATCCGTAGTCCCAAATATAAATACTCAATACTGGGGGAATCTACCGGGTGCAGTCCCGTAGTTCCAATATAAAAGTGCAGGGGGATCTCCCAGAATACAATTCCGTAGTCCCAAAGTAAACATACAGGGGGGGATCTCTCGGGATACCGTCCCGTAGTCCCAAAGTAAACACACAGCAGCAACACAAAAGAATACTCAATTCGGTTCGAATTTCCATACCAAAATAAAAAAGGTATTTCTAACCTAGCATGCTGCATATAATCCAAATAAGCAATTTGAGCAAGTAAGGCAATTAAGTCAACTAAACATGCTTTCCTAAGCTAATAACAGGCTTAAATTACACACGGTATGAACAAGAAAACAGGAAATCACATTTATAGTTACTTAAAGAAAACATATTTTTCAACAATTAGCACTAGTACGCACTCGTCACCTCACGTACAGGGCATTTCAATTATCAACAAACCAAATCATAAGGGGAGTTTCCCCCACACAAGGTTAGACAAGCCACTTACCTCGAACCGACTCAAAATCAACCCGTGACCACGTTCTTGCAACGAGTACTCGACTCCAACTAGCCCAAAACGCCCTCTGGACCCACGTCTCGGAATCGGGTAATATTTACATTTTCAAAATCCGCATACTCTCACGAGTCTAATCATACCAAAATTATCCACATCCAACGTCAAATTCCTAATCAAAACTCGAATTTTAGGTCTAAAAACTTTCTTCAAATTCTTCCCCAATTTTCATCTCAAATCCGAAATTAAACGATAAAACTAACAATAGATTAATGGAATACAACTAGAAAGGGATAAGGAATTGTTACCCACTGATTTCCTCTTCAAAAATCTCCCAAAATCGCCCTCTCCCGAGCTCCCAATCAATTTTTTCTAACTTTTGAACTAAACCCTCGATTCTGCCCCTTTTCTGACCAGTGATTTCGCACCTGCAGTCAGATTTACGCATTTGCGAGACCGCTTCTGCGGTTAAAGGACCGCTTCTACGGTCAAAGGACCGCTTCTGCGATTTCTACTTAAATTCCCTTGGGCCGCACCTGTGCTCACGCAGGTGCGCTCAAACTACTGCACCTGCGGAAACTGGCATTCCCTCACGTGACCGCATCTGCGGCTTGATTCCGCACCTGCGAGATTCGCACCTGCGGCCTCTCAACCGCAGATGCGGTTATGACAACAGTCCTAACTTCTGGTGCAACTCAAATTTCCCAATCTTTCCGTCAACCATCCGAAATCACCCCGAGGCCCCTGGGACCTCAACCAAAAGCACAAACAAGTCTAATACCACTGAACAAACTTATACAAATCCTCAAAACACCTCAAACAACATCAAATCAACCAATTAGCCTCGAATTCAAGCCTAAGAACTTCAAAACTCTCAAAATACGCTTTCGATCAAAAAGTCTATCAAACCTCGTCCGAATAACCTGAAATTTTGCACACACGTCACATTCAACACTACGAAGCAACTCCAACTTCCGAAATTCCATTCCGACCCTGATATCAAAATTTCACTATCGAACCGGAAACTTAAAAATTTCAACTTTCGGCATTTCAAGCCTAATTAAGCTACGGACCTCCAAAACACAATCCGAACACGCTCCTAAACACGAAATCACCTAACGGAGCTAACAGAACCAACGAAATTCCATTTCGAGGCCGTCTTCACACTGTTCCGACTACGGTCCAAATTCTAAAACTTAAACTCTCATTTAGGGACTAAGTGTCCCAAAACTCTCCGAAATTCCAAATAAATCTTCCCGGCAACTCACAATAGCAGAAACAAATATGGGGAATGCAGTTAATAGGGGATTGGGGCGTTAATTCTTAAAACGACCGGCCGGGTCGTTACATCCTCCCACACTTAAACATTCGTTCATCCTCGAACGAGCATAGAAACATACCTGAAGCAGTGAAAGGATGAGGGTAACGGCTGCGCATATCCTGCTCGGTCTCCCAAGTCGCCTCCTCGACCGGCTGACCCCGCCACTGAACCTTCATAGATGCAATGTTCTTTGACCTCAGCTTTCGAATCTGCCTGTCCAATATAGCCACTGGCTCCTCAACATAAGATAGATCCTTGTCCAACTGGACTGAACTGAAATCTAACACGTGCGACGGATCACCGTGATACCTCCGGAGCATCGAAACATGAAATACCGGATGAACTCCTGCCAAGCTGGGAGGTAAGGCAAGCTCATAAGCAACCTCCCCGACGCGCCTCAATATCTCAATAGGGCCAATAAATCTCGAACTCAACTTCCCTTTCTTCCCAAACCTCATAACGCCCTTCATAGGAGAAACCCGAAGCAGGACCCGCTCTCCAACCATGTAGGAAACATCACGAACCTTCCGGTCCGCATAACTCTTCTGTTTGGACTAGGCTGTACGGAGTCTATCCTGAATCACCTTAACCTTCTCCAAAGCATCCTGAACCAAGTCTGTGCCCAATAATCTAGCCTCACCCGGCTCGAACCAACCCACCGGAGATCTACACCGCCTACCATATAAGGCCTCATACGGTGCCATCTGAATGCTGGACTGATAACTGTTGTTATAGGCAAACTACGCCAATGGCAAGAACTGATCCCAAGAACCTCCAAACTCAATCACACACGCAAGGAGCATATCCTCAAGAATCTGAATAGTGCGCTCGGACTGTTCGTCCGTCTGAGGGTGAAATGCTGTACTCAACTCCACCCGAGTACCTAACTCGTGCTGAACGGCCCTCCAGAACCGTGATGTGAACTGAGTGCCTCTATCTGAAATGATAGAAACATGAATACCATGCAGACGAACAATCTCCCGGATATAAATCTCCGCCAACCGCTCCGAAGGATAGGTGGTACACATAGGAATGAAATGTGCGGACTTAGTCAGCCGATCCACAATAACCCAAATGGAAACGAACTTGCTCAAAGTCCGTGGGAGCCCAGTTACGAAGTCCATGGTGATCCGCTCCCATTCCCACTCCGGAATCTCTATCTGTTGAAACAATCCACCCGGTCTCTGGTGCTCATACTTCACCTGCTGACAATTAAGGCACCGAGCTACAAACCCAACTATATCTTTCTTCATCCGCCTCCACCAATAGTGCTGCCTCAAATCCTGGTACATCTTCGCGACACCCGGATGAATGGAATACCACGAACTATGGGCCTCCTCTAGAATCAACTCCCGAAGTCCATCGACATTGGGTACACAAACTCGACCCTGCATCCTCAATACCCCGTCATCACCAATAGACACATCTCTGGTATCGCTATGCAAAACCTTGTCCTTGAGGACAAGCAAATGAGGGTCATCAAACTGACGCTCCCGGATACGATCAAACAAGGAAGACTGAGAAACCACGCAAGCTAGAACCCGACAGGGCTCCGAAAGATCCAATCTCACAAACTGGCTGGCTAAGGCCTGAACATCCATCGCCACGGGCCTCTCTGCTGCTGGTAAATAAGCCAAACTCCCCAAACTCTCTGCCCGGCGGCTCAAAGCATCGGCCACCACATTGGCCTTGCCCGGGTGATACAAAATAGTGATATCATAGTCCTTCAGCAGCTCTAGCCATCTCCTCTGACGCAAATTAAGGTCCTTCTGCTTGAACAGATGCTGCAAACTCCGGTGGTTAGTATAAATCTCACAAGGCACCCCGTACAAATAATGACGCCAGATCTTCAAGGCGTGAACAATAGCAGCTAACTCGAGATCATGGATAGGATAATTCTTCTCATGCACCTTCAACTGTCTGGACGCGTGGGCAATCACCCTACCGTCCTGCATCAATACCGCTCCAAGGCCAACCCTCGAGGCATCACAATAGACCGTATAAGACCCCGAACCGGTAGGCAATATCAAACCTGGGGTTGTAGTCAAAGGAGCTTCTGAAAGCTCTCATCACACTCTTCCGTCCATTGGAACGGAGCACCCTTCTGGGTCAGCCTGGTCATAGGTGCTGCAATAGATGAAAACCCCTAAACAAATCGACGGTAATAACCGGCCAAGCCAAGAAAACTACGGATCTCTATAGCTGAGGATGGTCTGGGCCAACTCTGCACTGCCTCCACTTTCTTCGGATCCACCTGAATACCCTCACACAAAACAACGTGACCCAAGAATGCCACGGAATCCAACCAAAACTCACATTTCGAAAACTTAGCATATAATTTCTTCTCCCTCAGAGTCTGAAGCACTGTCCTCAGGTGCAGCTCATGATCTTCTCGGCTCCGGGAATATACCAGAATGTCATCAATAAAGACAATGACGAATGAGTCAAGATATAACCGGAATACACTGTGCATCAAATGCATGAAGGCTGCGGGGGCATTAGTCAGCCCAAATGACATAACAAGGAACTCGTAATGACCATACCGAGTCCTGAAGGCAGTCTTCGGGATATCTGGCTACCGAATCTTCAACTGATGATAGCCTGAACGCAAGTCAATCTTAGAAAACACACAAGCACCCTGTAACTGATAAAACAAGTCATCAATACGGGGCAAAGGATAACGGTTCTTCACTGTAACCTTGTTCAACTGGCGATAATCAATACACATACGCATAGAACCATCCTTCTTCTTCACAAATAAGACAGGAGCACCCCAAGGTGATACATTGGGCCGAATGAAACCCTTATCAAGCAATTCTTGTAACTGCTCCTTCAACTCCTTCAAATCAGGAGGAGCCATACGGTACGGAGGAATAGAAATGGGCTGAGCACCCGGCAACAGATCAATGCCAAAATCAATATCTCTATCGGGCGGCATGCCCGGAAGGTCATCTGGAAACACATCAGAGAAATCCCGTACTACTGGGACTGAATCAACTGTAGGGGTATCAATACAGACATCTCTCACATAAGCTAGATACGTATCACACCCCTTCTCAACCATACGCTGAGCCTTAAGGAATGAAGTAACTCTACTGGAAGTATGATCTAAAGTACCCCTCCACTCTCGCGGTACACCTGGCATAGCCAGCGTCACGGTTTTCGCGTGACAATCAAGAATAGCATAATGGGGCGACAACCAGTCCATGCCAAGAATAACATCAAAGTCTACCATGCTGAGCAATAACAAATCGGCTCTGGTCTCAAAACCATTAAGAGCAATCAAACACGACTGATAAACGCGGTCCGCAATAAGAGAATCTCCAACGAGAGTAGAAACATAAACAGGAGAACTCAAGGAATCCCGAGATACGCCCAAATACGGGGCAAAATAAGAGGACACATAAGAGTAAGTGGAGCCTGGATCGAATAGAACAGATGCATCTCTGTGACAGACCAAGATAGTACCTGTGATGACAGAATCGAAGGCGACAGCCTCAGTACGGGCAGGAAGGGCGTAGTATCTAGCATGGCCTCCCCATCGAGGGCGACCTCTACCTCCCCGACCTCCACCTCTAGCTGGCTGAACAGGTGGGGCAGCAACTGGTGCTGTGATCATAGCCTGAGAACACTGCGAGGCATGTTGTGGCTGAGAAGTCTGTGGAGGTGCACCCCTCCTAAGTCTGGGGCAATCCCTCACCATATGGCATGTGTCACCACATTGAAAACAAGCTCTGGGAGGACGTGGTGGCTGTGAATGGCTTGGGCCAGGTCTGCTGGACTCACTGGAAGCACCCCGCGCAGGAGGCGCACTAGATACTAGTGGCGCATAATAAGGCTCATGTGGTCTGGGAGGAGCTGGAATACCACTGGCTACTAGAAGAGCTGAATGAATAGGGCGACTCATATGACCCCTACCATGACGACCTGTAGTTGGGGCACGGGCACCAGAATAATGGCCCGACTCTCGAGACCTCTTGGCCTCCCTCTCCTCTCTATCCCTAGCATGCCTACCCTCAATCCTCCTAGCAATGCTTACCACCTGCTGATAAGAAATATCCATCTCCAACTCACTAGCCATGCTAGACCTGATGCTAGGAATAAGCCCCTCAATAAATCGGTGAACCTTCTTGCGAACAGTAGAAACCAAAGCTGGTGCATGTCTAGCCAAGCCGGTGAAACGGACAGCATACTCCGAGACAGTCATAGTACCCTGGCGCAAGTGCTCAAACTCTGCACGCCAAGTGTCCCTAAGGCTCTAGGGAACATACTCTCTCGTGAACATATCTAAAAACTGAGCTCAAGTCAGGGAAGCTGCCTCATCCGGACTGTCTAACTCATAAGCACGCCATCACTGATAGGCGGCTCCTCGAAGCTGGAAGGTAGTGAAGGAAACCCCACTCGATCCTGATATACCCATGGTACGAAGGATACAGTAGCACTCCTCAAGAAATCCAAGAGCGTCATCTGAGGCTAGCTCGTTGAATGTAGGAGGTTGATACATCTTGAAACTCTCAAGCCTCTTCTGCTCCTCTTCTGAAGCTACTGCCCTCTCCTCGGGCTGAGCTGGGGCTACTGGTTGTACAGGAATAATCTCTGGGAAATGATCAACATGCACTCGCTGCTCAGGAATGCGGGCGGCGGGAGTCTGTGCTCCTCCCCCAGCCTGGGATGTAGCTGTAGCAAGGGGAAGCAACCCTGCCTAAGCTAGAGTGGTGTACATAGTCATAAACTGCGCCAAAGTCTCCTGGAGTGCTGGAGTAGTAGTAGCAGACGTATCAGGTGTCTGGACTCCGGCTGGAACTGCTGGTGGCACCTCGGAGGCAGCTCGCGCGGGTGCTCTGGCTGTACCACGAGCGTGTCCTCGGCCTCTGATGGCTCCATTAGGGGGCGCGGGTGCCTGATCATCTCGGGTAGCACGTGTCCTCACCATCTGTGAGAGAATAGAAGAAAGAGGTCTAGAATTGTGATATAAAAAAAAATCTCGCACGACAATGGCTTTTACGCGTTGGGTCGGTACAACCTTTTAGCATAGGCTGGCGATAGTGGCTCTTAAGCGTTTGCCTTTAGGCGTATTTAGTTAACTGTTTTCGGGCTCAGTCTTCGAGTCGAATTTTGACTCGGGCTCATTTGACCCTTAAGTTTTTGAATTTTAAGCCGTCCCTTAGGCTCTTACGCATAGGGTCGGTACAACCTTTATTATGGGCTGGCGGCAGTGGCTCTTACGCATTAGGTTGGTACGACCTTTATATAGGCTTTATTTTTCCTCGTTAAAGACTTTTGAATTTTGCATTTGCCCGACTCTTCGATGGTTCGATAAGAACTTCGACTGCGAGCTGTTATGAGGCGATAGATGAGCACCTCGGGAGGTTTCGCTCGATGGCTGAATGGTTTCGAAGCCTATAGATTAGAGCTGATATGATCGAAGCTCTTTTGCTTAAGTCAAGGGTAGCCTGATTAACCGGTTCTTTTCGAAGTATTTTCGAAGTATTTGAAGGCCTGTGATTTTTATAGCGACGGTCGGGCGACCCTGAGTCGCGTTAGTTTGGCTGGTACAGCCTTGTGACCGTAGTCATTGTATTTGGCCGGAGCCTTTTAGTCCCCGAGTGAAGTAGGTTCGGCGTCTATATCGAGGGTATGCCTTTTTAGGGGTCTTACAAGTTTGGATATATAGCCTTAACTTTTAAGATCGGGATTATGCCGTTTGTAAGGTCTTACAAATTTTAACATGCCTTACTTGAGGTCTTACAGATTTGGTTACTTGGTACAAGTATGATTCATGCCTTGCCCGAGGTGTTACAGGTTTGGTATTTTCCTTGAGAGCTTTGATGAAGGCTCTTTATGATCAATAATAAACAATAAATGAAGAACAATTAATAGCACACAATAAATGTAAGCAATAAATGTAAATAATAGAATCAAGGGAGAATGTTTTTAAGTTAGAGAGCAGAGAATATTCTTGTATTCAATGTTGTGTGTTGTGTTCCATCTCTTACAAAATGACAAGAAATATTACATGAGTACATGAGTAATTATTACAAAGAAATATAGCTGGCACAACTATTTACTAGTCTGGTACAGACTAGTGTCTCTCTTGCAGGTGTTGTCAGTTCTGGTCACGTGTCTTGGAAACTTCCCGCTCTCTCATAATAATCATCGATTTGCACTGCCTCGAGGTCGAACGTTAGGAGCCCTCGGGGTCGAACCTCGAGTCATGCCTTGAGTCTTTGGAGACGCGCTTGCGAAGCGTTACAATGGCCATAAGATCGGGCCTTCTGATTTTTACCGTATACATCCTCCAACAAATATTTTTCTCTGGGAGTGAAAATGGTTTGTTATAGTCTTAAAATGCATATGTAAAGGTTAAAATGTATTTTTGACACTAATAGCCATATATATGTACACAATGTAGTGCACTATTTCAATTTGTTCAGATTCTACCAGTTGAGCTGTTACATTGAAATGCAACACAACTTGTAAAAGGGTCAACAGGAATATGACACTTGCAGACTGAAACATTCTTCTCATAATTATATTGCTCCAATAAATAGATGGTTGAAGTGAAGCTGAAGCTCCATTTTATCACCAAAAAGATGATATATACTGTTACTTAGGGCATACTCAATCTACGTTCACTACTACGCTTTACTTTTCCTATTTTCTTTTCCATAAAAAGCTCTGCACTCACTGACACAGTGACAATTTTTATAAACATCTGTATGTGCCAATCCTATACTTTCGGCAGACCTCAACCTTCTTTTTCTTTAGTTCCTTTATTAGTCAAGAAAGATTTTGAATACGTCCGTTCGAATAGGGTATAGATTATTTCAGAGTTTAAGTTGTATGTTCTGGCAATATATATATAGATTTTTTATATCATCAGGTTTAGTTGATTATTTATAATAACACGCAAGTTTGCGTAAAAAAATATAATGCATTACATGACTTGAAAATAGAGCAGCTACTTATTAATTACCAGTTATAGTATAAAATAAATTTATATTGCCGGTGTATGTATAATTAAAATTCATTATGTTATAGTTACGCTTTTTTTATTAAAAAAAAAAATAGTACACGTATATATCCTTTAAGTTGAAGTCCTCATCCATTGATGTAATACTATATCTACCAATACCTTTATATTTGAGCTCCAGCTAACTTTATATACTTTTGCTCTTTGTACCACCAGAAACCACATGCTGGTTTGTTATCAAGTCACAGCCATATCCAAACACCGAATCCGCAATTTTTGGAATTCTACCTTAAATCCTTGCATGTGGAATTACTGGTGAAGGAATCATGTATGGGTATGACACTTTACTACTCTCTCACCCAAGCATGTGTTGATGTTTAGGATTTTCATAATTTTGTTTTAGAAGCTCACAAGGAATACATTATATTCCTATTAGGCATCTTAACTTTGAAAAGAAGCTCCGTAAATTAGAGTGCTCGATTTTATCTTTTTTTTTTACTCACTTTAAACTTAAGAGAACCTCATGAATAATCAATGATGTTTAGTTGATTCAATTTATAATTTATGAGTGTAAGTGTACTAATTTTTTTTCACAACTTGTATGACATCCAAGCCAATTAATATGCAAATTTCTTGTTTGTATACCTTTTTTCCCCCTATTTTGGTTATAAGGAAGCATAAGATAAAACCTAGCTAGATTAGGGCAAGATCCCAAATTTTAGGGAATTTCAGTACATAACACGCACGCATGGAGATTGGACAGACGAAAGTTGGAAAAGTTTCTCTCATAGCTAATACATATCCCATACCTAATCTAGTGTTGTTTGATGTTTACCTAGTCTTATACAACATCAACATATCATATGGAATAAAGAATTATTAACTGAAAGGCCAGGGAGAAAAACATACATGCAGAAATGCAGGCATCATTAGCGGGACAGTATCGGGATTAATTCCATGTAGTACTTTTGTTTTTATCCACGTAAAAGAATCACCATTAAATTAGTTACATGTTTTTTTTTCTTGCATTCGTTTTTGAATCTCAAATATATTTTACTCTCTTCGATTCTAAATATTTGTGAAAAAATATTACTCTTTTTGGTCCATACAGGGGCGGATTTAGGGAGCGCAAGGGTGTTCACCCGAACGTCCTTCGCCGAAAAATTACATTGTGTATATAGGTAAAGTCTGATTTTTACCTTTATATATTATGTTTTGAATCCCCTTTAAACAGCCCAAAAGCATGGCTTACTGGTCAAGGGGGTTCAAAACTATTATGAGGTCATTGGTTCAATTCCTACTAGGTACAATCCCTTTATATTTTCTAACTTATTGCTTTTTTGAACCCCCTTAGCAGAAGTCCTGCCTCCGGGATCCATAATGTTAGTTGTTTTAACAAATTAAATTTGTTTTCAAATATTTGATGTTTATGTAATAACAAGAAGTCATTTATTACTTTCTTTTTCAAATTTATCATATAGTGCTTTTTCCCAAAAAGTTTTTTTAATTACATTAGGAGAAGGGAGGCCGGAGAAGGGAATCCTATACTATTGATAGGTTTGAACTCTCTATCTAGCTCAATTGCGGAAGACATGGAGTTTGCCAAATGAGCTAATCCTACACACCATCTAACAATTAATGCTTCAATTATCGGAGTGTTAATAAAGTATGAGACGTTTAGTTGAAAGGCAAAAGACGGTTAAGACAAATATGATTATGAGTAATGCAATTGACAAGATAATATGGATATGAAGGAGTATTAACATAATCATTTATTACTTGGTCAAGAATAGTTCAGACTATGAGTGAGAGTGCGGTTGATGTTTAGGGAATCCGAGTTGAATAGCTGACCAGCTTTGGATGCTAACATTTTAGCTAACATTAATAACAGAAGAAGAAGGTGTGTTCCTAGCGCTCATAATTAATGTATTTTTCCTAAGCGTTTCGGAGATCGTATTGTTCTGTCAAGTGCCAAGTTGACCCATTTCACGGCCCAAGGCGCACGAAATATTTATTCCTAATTTTGTAACCAAAGAGGACTTTCTTAAAAATTGTATTATATATGATGGACGATTGTAAGATAAAGTGGAAATATTATTCCACGGCGAAGTTAAAAGTTTGTCCGTATAAACAAAAGAATCTCAAAAGACATCACTAAAATATAGAGGTAGCCACTTTTAAGCATGTTATTTAAAATATATTCACAGTTTATTATGAATTAAAATATTAGTCAATTCGTGTCCTAAAGTTTGAATATTGTGTCCAGAAGTTAGAATTTTATATCCTGAATTTTAAATTAGCAGTTCAGAAATTCAGGACACTTAGTCTTGAATTTCAACAGCTCAAAAATTTAGGACACTAAGTTTTGAATTTCAAATTACCAGCTCAAAAATTTAAGATACGAAAATTCAAGATACGTAGTGCTAACGTTTGAGCGAATTATTTAATCTTTAAATACATCGAAAATTATGGATATATTTTAAATAGCAGGCTTAAATGTGACTATTAGTGCACTTCCCTTAATTTTGGACCATTTACTTCTTCCTTAACAATAACAACAACCAAGTGAATTTCCACGAATGGGTCTGAGGAGGGTAAGATGTACACAGCCTTATTCCTACCCTAGAAGGGCAGAGAGGTTAGTTTTTATAGACTCTCGGCTAGAGAAAATGAAAAGAAGTAACAGTAACAATTAGTAACAACAACAAGAAGACCGAAGCCAAGAAAGCAAGTACACATCAAGTAGTACTAACAATCTAAGAATAAAGAGATATCATACTACCACTACTGCTATCGAGCTGAGAAGACATAGGGAGAACGCTCGGCTACCAACTAATCTACTACCCTAATCCTCGACCGCCACACCCTTCTATCAAGGGTCATGTCCTCAGTAAGCTCCTGCTGCACCATGTCCCGCTTAATCACTTTCCCCCAAAACTACTTTCGCCTACCTCTACCCCTCCTCATACCCACCAAGTCTAACCTTTCACACCTTGTAGTAGGGGCTTCTGTGATTCTCCTTTTAACATGCCCGAACCATCTCAACATCGCCCCCGCATCTTATTCTCCACGGGGGAAACACCCACCTTATCCCGAATAACTTCATTCCTAATCCTATCTAACCTAGTATGCCCACACATCCATCTCAACATCCTTATCTCAACTACTTTCATCTTCTGGAAATGAGAGTTTTTGACCGGCCAACACTCTGCCCCATACAACATCGTCGGTCTAACACTACTTTATAGAACTTAGCTTAAGTTTCAGTAGCAAATTTTATCACACAAAATACTTGAAGTGAGCTTGCACTTCATCCACCCTACTCCAATACGATGTATAACGTCCTCATCAATCTCTTCATCACCTTGTAGTATTGACCCAAGTTACTTAAAACTTCCTCTCTTGTGAATGACTTGTGTATCTAGCCTCACATCCATGTCCGCTTCCTGGGTAACGTCACTGAACTTACCAAGTACTCAGTCTTTGTCCTGCTTAACTTGAAACCCTTTGACTCAAGAGTTTATCTCCAAACCTCCAATATATCATTAACACCCCCTGTGTCTTGTCAATCAGAACTATATCATCTTCAAACAACATATACCACAACACCTCCCCTTAAATGTGTCGCGTCAATGCATCCATTGCTAAGAAAAATACAAATGGGCTAAGAGTTGATCCCTAATGCAGCTCCATTAATAAGTGGGGATTTTGCCTGCTTATTAGCACCTTTTAGCTCTTGTCTTAGTCCAAAAATATAGAATTATGTTCTCGAAACTAATGAATTGTGCAAATTGCAAGAGTGCTGGAAGCTTGGTCTCTCGAGATGAAATCCAACTTAAAAAGGAGTGATCAAAAGCACAAGGCAATAAAAGGGCGCAAAAGCAAAAATGTGCGGTCCGCAGAAGGAATTCTGCGGCCGCATAAGAAATTACAGACCGCAGAATTCCATCTGCGGCCGCAAGCCAAGAAGGAAATTTTAACAGGACATTTAGAATTGTGCGGCTGCAAAACTAGGGTTTTACTGACAGAGATGCAAAGTTCAGAGAGTATGCTAAAAGACCAAGTCCTGAAGCCCTTGTGAAGTGCGGAATGCACAAGAATTGTGCAGCCACAATAGATTGTCTTGCGGCCGCAGTCCAAAAATGAGCGGACCTCAGAAGATTGCTTCGCGACTGCAATTCAAAAATATGCGGCCTGATAACTCCTTTTTCAGCTAGCTGAAGAAATATGCGGACCGCACATTGAATTGTGCGGCCGCAGTACCTCCCGAGGGGCATTTTTGTTCGTAATTTTTGGCTCTATATAAATAGACGAGTTTCATAAAATTAGGTCAAGTTTGAACATTTGTTGTTGTAGCCGTTTTTCTTTACTAATTTAGGAAGTTTTACATTATTTTGGTGTTTTGATATTAGATTTGATTATTTTAACCTTCCATTATGAGTTTAATTAGCTTTTCTTCTCTATTGTCTGTAATTTCTATTATGAGTAGCTAGACTTCTACTAGGGTTGTGACCCAACCCTAGTGTGTAAACCTTATGGGTGATTAATTTAGTGCTTGTTTATGATTGGTGTTGATTATTTAGCTTAGTTCTTGCTTCAGTTGTAGAATTAATAGTTGCAAACATTAATTCATGCCTACTTGACTTAGTCTCTACCTGAGAAAGAGGGACCTAGTCTAGGAAAACTTAGCTAACAAGGAATTGGGTCGATTGACAGATTGTTTAACCCAATTAAAGGGTTCAACCTAGAGATAGTAATAACCCAACTTGAGCTCTTATCAACTGTTTTGGTTGATACCCATTTGGTCTTGAGAAAGCCAAATTGGGCAAAACCAATCTCTGGCCGAGAGGTATTGAGTGGGTAATGTAGAGATGTGAGCTATAATACACCCCAATCAGCAACACAAACATTAACGTCTTTATCCCATTAGGCAAACACCTAGGTTATGGTCACATCCCTAGGCCTATAATCAAATGGAAAAAACTTCAAAAACATTTATCTATAATCTATTTTCTTTAGCTTGCATACATTAGAGTAACAGTAGAAATAGAAAACATAAACCTTGTTATGGAAGTGTAATCTAGATAACCCATTTACTTGCTCCAAATATATACCCTTAACTCCCATCATAACTCCCAGTGGATTCGACCCCGACTCCTAGTTGGGTATTTATTATTGCATACGACCATTTCATATCTCTATTGAGGTGTGTTCTGGACGTGATCAATTTTTGGCGTCGTTGCCGGGGTGTTAAAATGGTGTTAGCTATATATTTGGGTATGTTTTTGGACTATCTTCTTTTCCTTCTGCTATTACTAACGTGTTTGAAACAATTCTAGGTACAATTATAGAGGCAAACAATAAACTTGAAAACATGTTTTTGGGGGATATGGACGTTGAAGAGGTTCCTCTTGAACCTCAAGCCAACAGAAGAGGCTACGCACCTCATGACAATAACTTAGCTCCACCCCTACCTCCACCACGAGCGGCTCCATATCGGGTGTTACCCAATGAAGGGTATGCTAGTGCGATAGTACCTCCCTGCATTAGGGCGGGCAACTTTCAAATCACCAATGTGATGCTCACTTTGCTAGAGCAACGAAGTTTCTTCACCGGGGCTCCAAGTCAAAATGCGTATAAATATTTGAAGGGGTTTGTGGACTCTTGTTGGGGGAGCAAACAAATAAATATCTCCGAGGATGCATTGAGGCTAAGGATTTTTCCCTTCCCTCTACGGGGGAAAGCTTTAGATTGGTTGGAATGACTATCGAACCGTTTCATTCGTAATTTGGATGAGTTGGAGGAGAAATTTATTGCTAGGTTCTTCTCTCCTGGTCATATGGCTACACTTTGAGATGAAATTTTGGCATTCAAGTAAGAGCCAAATGAACCACTACACGAGATATTGGAGCGATATAGAACAATGGTCAAGGAATGTCCCAACAATGATATGACGAAAAACATGATTCAACAAACCTTCTATCGTGGGTTTAACACGACCAACCGATGTGTAGTGAATCAACTTGCCAGGGGAAAGTTTATGACTACGCCTTATGCGGAGGCTTGTGAGATTTTGGATGAAATGGCAAAATCATCATCGGCGGGGCAATCCGGGCTAATGTTCCACAAGGTGATCCGAACATGATCCACCTTCATAAAGAATTGCATGACCATTGTTAAGCCATTTTCGAATTGACAACTACAATGAATCAACTAGCAAAGGCTCAACTTCACCAAGTGCAAAATCCTAAGCAAGTCAATGCCATGGAAGGGGCGAACATGATGGTAAACAAGAGAAGGACCAAGGGTCCACAAGTGCAAAATCGAGTGGAGAATTATGTGCAAGAGGATAGTGGGTTGGATCTAGATGATTCTTATAATAAACAAGAAGAGGAGGTGCAATATGTGAACAATTTTCAAGGGCAAATAACCAACTTCCAAGGCCCGAACCAACAATAATGGCGACCTCTAAACAATCAAGGTAATTGGAATAATAACAATCAAGGAAATTGAGATGGTGGCGATAACCAAGGAAATTGGAGTGGTGGCAATAATCAAGGGAATTGGCATAACAACAACAATCAAGGAAATTGGAATGGAAATAATCAAGGACATGGGGGGGGGGGGTAACAATTAAGGCGGATGGAACATCAATCAAAACAATCGGGGGTCGGGTTTTCAAAGGTCCCCGATGTATCAACAATCGAACAACCTGCCTCCTTATCCTTCCCATGGTCCAAGCTCTTCAAATAATGAGATGGGGCGTATTGAAAACATGTTCAAGCAAATGATGGAAAAGAATGCCGATTCGGATACCCAACTTGCCTTACACAACACATCAATCCGCAACTTAGAAGTTCAAATGAGGCAAATCTCTCAAGCTCTAAATACTCATCCTAAGAGGGCACTACCAAGTGACTCGGTGGTAAACCCAAAGGGTGGAAACAACACGGGGCATGTCATGGACATTACTACAAGAAGTAGAAGAGGTGAGAATGCACCTACCTCAAGTCAAAGGCAAATTATGGATGATGAGCAAGTGGTGCAAGAAGAGGAGATACCAAACAATGTGGTGTAACCTAATAATGAGGTTCGGATCGATATTGATGATAGTGTGGAAGAGACTCAAGAGGAGGTGAACCCGTCTAGGGATCACTTTATTGACATACCAGAACTGGTAGTGAAAAGGGCTAAGGCACCATTGCCTAAGCCTCCACCTCTATACCCTCAAAGGCTTTCCAATCAAAATTGTGAAAACCAATTCAAGAAGTTTATTCAAATGATAAAGAGTCTCTCAATCAATGTGTCATTAGTTGAAGCTTTGGAACAAATGCCCGATTATGCAAAGTTCATGAAGGATCTTGTGACAAAGAAGCGGTCAATGAATTTTGAAACTATCAAAGTCACTCATCAAGTGAGTGCAATTGTGCATTCAATTGCTCCTAAGTTGGAGGATCCTGGTGCTTTCACGATTCCTTGTACAATTGGAAGTGCCAAATTTGCTAAAGCTCTTTGTGATGTTGGGGCAAGTATCAATTTGATTCCCTATTCAGTTTTCAAGACGTTGGGATTGGGCAACCAAGGCCCACATCTATGAGATTGCAAATGGCCGATCGTACTATGAAAAGCCCTTTGGGAGTGATTGAAGATGTCTTAGTTCGTGTTGATAAATTCATTCTTCCGGTGGATTTTGCCATTCTCGATTGTGATATTGATTATGAGGTGCCGATTATTCTTGGAAGACCTTTCCTTGCTACGGGGAAGGCTCTTTGTGATGTTGAAGTCGGAGAACTTACCTTCCGGGTTGGTGATAAAAAAATGGTTTTCCATGTGTGTACGTCCATGCGGCAACCAAATAGCAATGAGGTGTGATCGTTTGTGGACTTGGTGACCGATGTTATTGTTGATGAAACAAGTGCAAAAATCAATGTTGGTGATATATTGGAGGTTGTCTTGCTCAACTTTGATGATAACGAGATGGATGGCTCCATGGAATGTGTGAACTCTTTGCAATGAATGGGGTCGTACAACTAAGCACCCGAAAATTTTCTTTGGATCTTGAAAATAGGAAAACTCCTCCTACAAAGCCTTTTATTGAAGAGCCTCCTACTTTGGAGTTGAAGCCATTGCCTTCACATCTTCGGTATGAATTTCTTGGTCCTTGTTCTACTCTACTGGTCATTCTTTCCTCTTGTTTGACTAACGTGCAGGTAGATTCCACTTTAGCGGTGCTACAAAAGAGGAAGAAGGCTATTGGGTGGACCTTGGCGGACATTCGGGGAATAAGCCCAGCATTTTTTGCATGCATAAAATCAACTTGGAGATAGGCACCAAACCATCTATTGAACATCAAAGGAGACTCAATGAGGCTATGCAAGATATTTTTAAAAAGGAGATTATCAAGTGGTTGGAAGTCGGAGTTGTCTATCCCATCTCTGATAGTTTGTGGACCTCTCCGGTTCAATGTGTCCCAAAGAAGGGGGCATGAAGGTGGTCACCAATGATAAGAATAAACTGATTCCTACAAGAATAGTGACCGATTGGAGAGTGTGTATGGAATATCGCAAGCTCAATAATGTCACAAGGAAGGATCACTTTCCACTTCATTTCTTAGATCAAATGCTCGATAGATTGGCCGGCCGTGCTTTCTATTGCTTTCTTATATTGGTATCCGGGCTACAACCAAATTCTTATTGCTCCGGAAGATCAAGAGAAAATAACCTTTACATGTCCCTATGGTAATTTTTCTTTCAAGCGGATGCCATTTAGTTTGTGCATTGCACCGACGACTTTCAAAGGTGTATGATGGCCATTTCACGGACATGGTGGAGGACCACCTTGAAGTTTTCATGGATGACTTCTTGGTGGTTGGGGATTCTTTTGATGATTGTCTTGCAAATTTGGATAAAGTGTTGGTAAGATGTGAAGAAACAAATTTGGTGCTCAATTGGGAGAAATATCATTTCATGGTCGAGGAAGGCATTGTCCTTGGCTACAAGATCTCAAAGAATGGAATTGAAGTTGACAAAGCGAATATTGAGGTGATTTCTAAACTTCCTCATCCAACTTCGGTGAAGGGTGTGCGGAGTTTCTTAGACTACACGAGGTTTTATTGGCGCTTCATCAAAGATTTCTCTAAGGTGGTGAACCCGTTGTGCAAGCTTCTCGAGAAGAATGCTACGTTTAACTTCAATGATGATTGCATGAGAGCTTTTGAATTGTTAAAGTTCAAGTGGGAAACTACTCCCATCATCATCGCCCCAAATTAGAGTGTCCCTTTTGAACTCATGTGCAATGCAAGTGACGGTTGGGGCTGTTTTGGGGCAACGCATCAATAAGATTTTTCATCCGGTCTACTATGCTAGTAAGACGATGAATGGTGCCCAAACCAACTATACCGTTATGGAGAAAGAGCTCCTTGCCATTGTGTTTGCAATTGAGAAGCTTCGCCCGTAGTTGATGGGTGCCAAAGTTATTGTCCACACAGATCATGCGGCGCTTCGCTATCTTATGAGCAAGAAAGATTCCAAAGCTCGGTTGATGAGATGGGTGCTTTTTTGTTTCAAGAGTTTGATATTGACATCCAAGATAAAAAGGGAGTGAAAATCAAGTGGCGGACCACTTATCTTCTTTGGAGGAGGAGGGGAGGCTGCATGATGGCCTTGAAATCAATGAATCCTTTCCCTATGAGCAACTCTTGGCTATTTCAATGAAAGAGGTGCCATAGTTCGCAGATCTAGCATATTTCCTTGTGTGTGGAATCATCCTGGATGAGTTCTCTTCAAACTAAAGGAAGAAGCTCAAACGGGATTGTCAAGATTATTATTGGGATGAACCATACCTTTTCCGGATTTGTACGGATGGGGTGATTAGAAGATGTGTATTGGTAGAAGCGCAATGCAAAATTCTTGGGGCTTGTCATTCTTTGCCATATGGTGGTCATCATTGTAGAGAGAGAACGGCAACCAAAGTGCTTAGTTGTGATTTCTATTGGCCCACTCTTTACAAGGATGCAAGTGATTTAGTGAAAAGATGTGATGAATGTCAAAGGGCCAGTGGAATCTCAAAGAAAAATGAAATGCCTCTCACTACCATTTTGGAGATTGATATTTTTGATGTGTGGGGTATTGACTTCATGGGTCCTTTTGTGAGTTCTTGTGGAAACACCTACAACTTGGTCACGGTAGATTATGTGTCCAAATGGGTTGAGGCTATTGTTGTACCCAACAATGAGGCGAGAAGTGTGGTGGCGTTCTTGAAGAAGAATATTTTTCACAAGGTTTGGTACTCCGCGGGCTATTATAAGCGATAGGGGCTCACATTTTTGCAACAAGGATTTCGACACTTTACTTAGCAAATATGGTGTTACTTATAAAGTCACGACTCCCTATCATCCACAAGCTAGCGGTCAAGTGGAAGTCTCCAACCGGGAGATAAAGAGTATTTTGTCCAAAATAGTGAATGCTAACTAGACGGATTGGTCCAAAAAGCTTGATGATGTATTATGGGCTTATCGGATGGCTTAAAAAACACCTATCGGCATGTTGCCATACCGGTTGGTGTTCGGAAAAGCTTGTCATCTTCCGGTTAAACTTGAGCACAAGTCCATGTGGACTCTAAAGAAGCTGAATCTTGATTGGGATGTAGCCGCTAATTTGAGGGTTGCACATATGAATGAATTGGATGAGTTATGGTACCATGCCTACACAAGTTCGTCCTTGTACAAAGAAAATGAAATACCTTCGTGACAAATACATATGGAACAAAGATTTCAAGGTGGAGATCTTGTATTGTTGTTCAACTCAAGGTTGAGGATATTTCACGGGAAGCTAAAGTCTAAATGGAGTGGTCCCTTTGAAATTGTGGGTGTGACACCTTTTGGTGCATTAGACTTGAAGAACAAAAACAATGAAGTATTCCGAGTCATTGGTCACCGGGTGAAGCACTATTTGGGAAGAGTTGGAGATAGCCACATCGTGGTAGTCATTCCTTTCAATTGATGGTATTCTGCGTCGTGCCGCGACGTTAAATCAGGCGCTTCTTGGGAGGCAACCCATTTTTCTTTTCCTTTTTCATTTTTGTAATTAGGTGTTATTTGTGTGCTAACTTGATTTAAAGTGTGCTGCAGGACTGAGTGTGACTTACATGAATTATGGATAAAAATCTGGTAAAGTGTTACAAGAACTGCGGATCGTAGTTGAATTGTGCGGGCCGCACTTTTATAGTTGTTGCAGCAAAAGTGCACTGCGGCCGCATAATTATCTTTCGGATCGCATAAATGAAGGGTTGAAAATGCAAACTCTCTGAAGTTTATTCCGTTAGAGAAAAAGTTGATGTGCGATCCCAAGAGGAAATCTGCGGCCGCAACAAGAAATCTGCGACCGCACACAAAATTTTCCGAGCCGCAGACGGAGAACCAAAAATGAAGCCCCAGGTAACAAAGTGCGGACCACACATGAAAATAAGCGGCCACACTCGACCTTATTCCCTCATTCATAGACCATAAGTGTAAATAGAAGGGTTGGGGCAAGGGTTACAGTTTTCACTCTCTGAGCACAAAAATAGCACTCTCTTGAAATTTCTTGGTGAATCTATCTGTCCACACACACAACATCATTGTTAAATCACTCATCACAATCATTCATCTGGTATTCTTCAGCTTCTTGTTAATCGTTTTCTTTTAATTTGTAGATTTTTAGTCATTTTTAGGCCATTTGTCAATAGAATTCAATTGTGCATTCATGTGGGGGTAAATTTATAGTGGGTTAACTAATACGTGCTCTATAGGGACTGGGTCAACATATTTTCATGCTTCTATGATGTTACCATGTCCAATTGTGCACAAAATTGCAAAACCCAGTATGACCTATCTGAATTGTTCAAGGTTTTTTGAATTCTGCGACCGCACCTGAAATTGTGCGGTCCGCAGAAATTAATTCTAGGGCATCATTATTGAAGAAGGGGTCTGCGGCTGCAAGGTAAAATATGCTGACCGCAGAATTCCCACTACAGCCGCAGAACTCCATTTTTACTGTCATCCGTGAGTCTACACTTTTGACTCCAATGTGCGGCCGCAAATGAAATTGTGCGGACCGCAAAAAACAGGGTGCGACCGCACATCAACCAATTCTATGTCATCAGAGAGTTGGAACTTTTTGGGAATCAGATGTGCGGCCGCAAGTGAAATTATGTGGTCTACAAGGCCTCATCTGCGGTCGCAAGAAAAGTGCGAACTACTGATTCTTACCCTGCAAGCATACTGTGTTTGTGACCCTCACTGTGTTTTTTTGGCATATACTTGCATATCTCCTGTGTATGTCTGAACATTGAATTGCAACTGAAAATCGCCTTTGCTTGATACGGACAATGGTTCGATCTAGAGGCAGAGGCGACACTTCTCAAGGTAGGGGTAAACCCTCTCGGGGACGAGGCAAGAGTGCCTTACCTCTTGCCCAACAAAAGAAAATCAGAAAAAAGACAACAACCAGGAGAGGGAGAGGTGCAGACCACTCCGAGACGAGTTCATACGCCTTTCTAGGGATGTATTATAGGGCAACTTAGCCTCTGTTCAGGAACAACCAGCAGTACAATCCAGTCCTCCAGGGAGATTTCAACTCAAGGACGAGTCGTCATCATCTCACAGCACTTTCGAGGGATCGAAAAGTTCTAGTGTGGCTTCTAAGCCTTAGGTGGCACCAGTCCCTATGACACGGGATACATCCATTCAGGACATCCCCGATGATAGTAGAGGGGGAGATGGCACAGCTGCTGGGATTTAAAGAACAAAGAAGAAAGAGGTTTGGGAGGACCGATTTGTCAGCTTGGCAACTTTCACTAGTTTTCGCACATGGTGGCCGGCGAGGTTGCTAACACTTAAGCGACAATTCTTACTGATAGGTCTAAAGAGGTACAACCTTTCCATGCTAAGACAATTCATAGAATGCAAAGGGTGGATATGGTTTACCCAAAGCCTGGTGGATGCCATGGAATACCTTGTCCGGGAATTTTACGCCAATGTGGCACATATCAAAAAGGGGACAAAGGTGACAAAAGTGCGAAACCTCAAAGTGCGATTGATGAGCACACACTGAACATATACTTGGGCTTTGATGATGTCGAGACGAAAGAATATCTAGAGAAGTGTGCACTTGGAGATGCAGTTCGTCCTTTGTTAGTAGAGATTCTAGCTGCACCAGGACCACTACCACCATGGATCACCACTGCGGTTCCTATCCATTGGAGCACATTGAGCTTCCAAGCAAAAGGTTGGCAATCATTTGTCTGCAGCAAACTGGACACCAGTCAAAATGAGACTCACTTGTTGATTCCTCGAGCAGTCTTGGTTGCTTATATTATGGCCGGGTTCCATATCATTGTGGTTGCCGTGATGTCAGCCAACATCTCAGTGATCGCCCGGCAGGATGACTCTTCTTACCTGTATCCCAACACCATTAAAGAGTATCTTATGGATGCGGGGGTAGAACCAAGGTATTTTGATACAAAGGTGAGGCCGAAGAAGCCTTTCTCGTGGTACTTACTTATGGATACGAACAACCCAAAAAGAAAAGTTCAGCATACTACCACCACAGGCCAGTCTGATGAGCCACACGTGATAGTTGTTGAGACAGGTGATGTTTCATCCACTTTAGCCGAGCCTTCCTCCAGTGTCGCAGCCATGCCTCCGCTATCATCTACAGTCCCCACTACAATTCCTGCTACAGTTCCCACCTCGGCTTTAAAGCCGGTGCCCATGCCTACTGACCCACTCTCTGTGCTGCGAGTCTCAACAACTGGATGCAGACAGCCATTACAAAGTTGTCTGACTTATCGAGTACTGTTGTAGTGCAGTCTTCTATTTTGGCATCAGATTCCCTCGACCGTTGAAGAGACATTGAAGAAGCTCCTAGAAAACCAGAACACTATTATGGCTGCATTAGTACAACACGGTTCAGTGATCGAAGAGCTGGGAAAAGAAGTAAAGAAGATGAGGAAATCCCGGGCAAGCAACAAGTCAGTGGACAAGCTCCGAAGAGAAGCGAATTGCTACAACATGAGACCTTCTATTTGACATGTTACTTGACCCGCACCAGTCGGCACCAGATCTCGCAGCCCCATCTGCACCAGTAGCACCAACTGGCCAATTTGACAAGCCAGACCTTGCTGCCGACACTGCTGAGGTAGTGCGTCTGATGTTCACCAACCCAGCCACTCCTAGAGTTGAGGATGATGAAATTGAGTTGGATGAGCCTGAGAGCGGTGACATTGCTGGGGACATAAAGATGTCCAAGGAGCCATAGGGATTTTTCTTCACTCTTACCCCTATTTTACTCTTATTTTTTAAGAATTGGGGACAATGCTTATCTTTATTTGGCGGGTGGAGTTTATTGATTATATTTGATATATTCGAAGACATTCGGCTTGTAATAACTTGATTTTATTCTCTTTCTTTTCTTATTCATGTATATATATTCTTCTTTCTTTTTCTCTCATTATTTATATATCTTCTCTCTCTCTCTCTCTCTCTCTCTCTCTCTCTCATTATGTATATTCGTTATACTTTCAATAGTTTTTTTAGCTTCTTTATGTTTGTTTCCTTATTAGTTCGTGTTTGATTTAGTAGCTTCTTTTTATGTTTTAGTAGATAATAAGCCTTTGGTTTTCTTAAAGCCACGGTTCTTTCCAAAGGTAGTTGTTGTATGAACCGGGTGACTTGTCCCAACGATGGACCGCCTGACAATATTCATAAGGGACTGAGTCCGTTTTATGTTTAGGTAATAATAGTAGTAGTAATGAATACACAGTCCTAATAAGTCATACTCGAAGAGTCAAACATGCTTCATTTGGCACCAACACACTTAACTATGTGCTTATGGTTAGAGAGAAGGTTTTAAAAAGGAAATAGCTCTAGTTAATGACTTTGTGACTCTTGTGTTGACTTTGGTAATCACCGAGTGGTCTAATAGGACCATAGTGATCTTTAATCTTGAATATGGTTGTCGTGGGCCCTCGACTCTATCCTCTTTAACAATCTAGTTGCACGAGGGGTGAGATGATTTGTTGCTAGTCCAAGTATCCATGCGAAGGGTCTAGTACTTGCTCCGAATGTCTTTCAAGGCGAAATCTTAAGTTTTTCTTATCTTGAGAAGTGATTGTAGGCTTTTCTTGGCCCGTTTTTGTTTTCTATTGCCAACTAATGTTGTTGTCTCTAGTCAACTCCTTCGAGCCTTTAGCCTTTCTCATTTGATAACCATGTTACAAGCCTTTGCCCATGGTATCATAACTCTCTCTTGGCACCCGAACTTTCCTTAGCACTCTTATAAATCAAATGGCTTAAAACGTAAGTTCGGGGGAGTTGATGAGGAAGTTGAAAAAGGTATCAAGGCACAAGAAGAGAAAAATTATCTCTATGAGAAGAGAAGACAAGAAAAGAAAAGAAACAAAAAAAAAAGAGAAAAATGCAAAAAGTGAATAAATGAAAGGGTTAAATGGATTCAAAAAGAGGTAATGATCCTAAGCAGTGAGAAATCAAAAAAGGGAGATAAAGAAAATAATGATTAAGAAAGAGTGATGTCAAGCCTCTAAGAATTGGCAAGTGTGAGCCGAGAAATGAAAGATGGAGTGCTTAAGGAAGGTGTAACCACTTACCCATATTGTATCAAACCTTAGTCGAAAAGCCTTCATTACAACCCGAAATAAGTCCTACTTGATTTCGAGCCGAGTGAGCTTACATTAGTGTTGATCTACATGAGGGGAAAGCCTATGGTACTTGAAGCCGTACTTGTGACATTCTCTTGAGATAGATGAGTGAGCCTTTCATAAATCTTTGAATTGAGTGCTGACTTCTTAAGTGAGCTTGGCAAATAGAAAGTAGAGGAGGAAGAGTTTGGAGTCCACCATGGCCTACATGATAGAGCAAGAGTCCTTGATGAGTAAAGTTAACTCTTGAAGCTCAAATATCACATGAGAACTATATGTGCATAAATGATTAACTTGTCGCCTTGTTGATAATGCATGAGTAGTGCGGGTAATTATTGGTCCCAAGTGAGGTGTGAATGGCTCACCTTTGACTCGCTGTAATGACGCTTAACTTTTGGAGGTGAGAAATAATTTATTTTCTAGAGGACAAGCACAGAGTTAAGTTTGGGGGAGTTGATAAGTGGGGATTTTGACTGCTTATTAGCATCTTTTAGCTCTTGTCTTTAGTCCAAAAATATGTCGAATTGTGTTCCCGAAACTAATGGAATTGTGCAAATTACAGGAGTGCTAGAAGCTTGGCCTCTCGAGATGAAATCGCACTCAAAAAGGAGTGATCCGAAGCACAAGGCCATAAAAGGGTTCAGAAGCAAAAATGTGCGGTCCGTAGAAGGAATTCTGTGGCCGTAGAAGAAATTGCGGACCGCAGAATTCCATATGTGGTCGCACGCCAAGAAGGAAATTTTAACAGGACATTTAGAAATGTGCGGTCCGTACATGAATTCTGCGGCCGCAAAACTGGGTTTTTACTAACAGAGATACAAAGTTCAAAGATTATGCTAAAAGACCAAGTCCTGAAGCCCTTGTGAAGTGCGTACCGCACAAGAATGTGCGACCGCAGTCCTGAAATATGCGGACCGCAAAATATTGCTTCGCGGCCGCAATTTAGAAATATGTGGCCTTGAACACCTTTTCTGGCCAGCTAAAATTGTGCGGCCATAAAACCTTTCGAGGGGTATTTTTGTTTGCGATTTTTGGCTCTGTATAAATAGACTAGTTTCACAAAATTAGGTCAAGTTTAAACATCTGAAGTTGCTGTAGTCATTTTTCTTTACTACTTTAGGAAGTTTTACATTAATTTGGAGTTTTGACATTAGATTTCATTATTTTAATCTTCCTTTATGAGTTTATTTAGCTTTTTGTAACGACCCGACTGGTCGTTTTGAGCTCTAGCGCATCATTCAGTGGTTTGAGGCCTTGAGTAGCTTGACTTCAGGTATTATGACTTGTACGTGTGTTCGGAATTGAATTTCGGGAAGTTCGGAGTTGAAATGGAAAGAAAATTCTCATTTCGGAAGCTTTAAGTTGGAAGAATTGACCAAGGTTTGATTTTTGAGTAAATGATCTCGGAATCGGAATTTGAAGGTTAACAGATCTGTATGATGATTTTGGACTTGGGCGTATATCCGGATCGATGTTTCGATGACCAAAGAGAGTTTCGGTGCCTATTGTAGAAGTTTGCATTTTGGAAGGATTTCATAAACTTAGGTTGAAGTGTATTTTAATGCTATCGGTGTTCGTTTGGTGTTTCGAGCCTTGGAATAGCTCTGTATGGTGATTCTGGTCTTAAGAGCATGTCCGGATGTGGATTTAGAGGCCCGTAGGTCATTTTGGGGTCATTTGGCGGAAGTTGGAAGTTGGAGATTTTTGGAAGTTTGACAGGGAGTGGACTTGTTTATATCGGGGTCGGATTCTGATTCCGGAAGTTGTAGTAGGTCCGTAATGTCAAATGTGAGTTGTGTGCAAAATTTGAGGTCAATCGAACGTGATTTGATAGGTTTCGGCATCGAATGTTGAAGTTGAAGTTCTAAAGTCCATTAAGCTTGAATTGGGATGCGATTCATGATTTTGACGTTGTTTGATATGATTTGAGGCCTTGAGCAAGTTTGTGATATGTTATGGGACTGGGTGGTGTGATTGGACGGGGTCCTGGGGGCCCCGGGTGTGTTTCGGAAGGTTTCGGGTAATTTCCCCATGATTTGTTGCTGCTGATGTTGGTTCTACTGTGCTTCATCGCGAACGCATGGAGGCGATCGCGTTTGCAAAGGAGGATTTGTGGGGCTGGAGTAGATTGCTCATCGCAAACGAGACACAGGGGTCTCGAACGCGAAGAAGATCTTGAAGGGCCTACACGAACGTGAAGGGGCAGTTGCGAACGCGTAGAAAGGAAGGGAGGAGCTGGGCCTGAGGCCGTTTGGCCTACGTGAGGCCCACCCAGCAAACGCGAAGCAGTGGGGGTGGAAGGCTTCGCGAATGCGATGTGAGGAATGCAAATGCGAAGAAGGATTTTTGGTCCAGGGTCGTTTGGCCTTCGCGATCGCGAGGGTCATTCTGCAATCGCGAAGAGGAAGGAATTGGGTAGTGGGTTATATTTCGGGACTTAGCCCATTTCTCTCACATTTTCATTTGGTTGGACGATTTTGGAGAGCTTCAAGTGGAGGTTTCCATCATCTATGGCAAGGTAAGTTATTCCCACCTATTGTGAATTAAGTACATGGATTTTATAAGGATTTAAACATGGAAATTTATAGAAATTGTGGGATTTTGGTAGAAAACTAGAAATTTGTATATTTTGATTTTGACCAAATTTGGGCACGGAATTGGGAATAAATTATATATTTGAGTTAGTAACGTTATGGGTAATGTTTATCTTTAAAAAATTTCGAAATCTGGGCACGTGGGCCCGAGGTTTGCTATATCAACTTTTCGAGTGGAGTTGGGAAATGTTTATGAGTATTAGAGTATATTTTAATTTGTTAGCACATTGTTTGACTAGTTTTGGAGCGACAGGCATCGATTTGAGGTGTTAGAGGAGCTTTGGAGCTGATTATGGAACTTCGGAGCGAGGTAAGTCTCCTGTCTAACTTTGTGAGGGGGAAACTACCTTTAGGTGTTGTAATTGATAATTGCTACTTGTTGCAGGGGCTATGTACGCACGAGGTGACGAGAGTCCGTACGTAGCTATATTCATGTTATTATCTGGGTAGACTCAGGTTCATTCCATGCTATAACTGTACTATTTGAGTTGTCTCTTGCATATTAGATTCCTTACTGCATGTTACAATTTGAGACTAGACTTGTGTAGAGTGATAGACTAGCTACTGTAGAGATTGGACGAACTTCATGATTTTCCATGAATTGTACTCCTCTTACGAATTTTCCCCATGTTATGTGTTCTCATCGAAAGTTTTCCCCATCGCTTCTTATAACCCACATGTCCCTTCGTGAGTAGGGTCAAGGACCCGTTAAAGCTTCTTATTCTAATGGGATTGGACTGTTCGCCTCGGCAGGATAGATACACCTATGGTTCATGTCGTTCGACCCTCAGCAATGCACACATCTTATGGGATCGGGTCATTCGCCTCGGCTGGATTACGTACAACACTTTCATAGAAGCGGGTCGTTCACCTCGGCAATATGTAATAGATGTATCTATGGTTATATTCCAGATTATAATGGGATCGGGCCGTACTCCTCGTCATTTCTGTAAAAATACTTCGATGGAATCATGCGTATTATTTGTCAAAAGGCCAATGTATCTGGGAGTTTTCCTGATTTGAATTATGACGAACCATCTGGTGAGGTGTGTGTATATATATATATATATACATACATATATATACTCCGGCGGAGGAGGTAACTGCTAATCGAGAGTTGAGATTATTGTTGCGAGAAGGATTGTACCACATATTTATACTTGTTTAATTCATTTATTTACTCTGCCTTATATCTGTTTACTTCTTACTGTATCTGTCTTATTGGACCACTAGTAAGTGTCGATGTTGATCCCTCGTCACTACTTCTCTGGGGTTAGGCTAGATACTTACTAGGTACGCATTGATTTTTGTACTCATGCTACAGTTGCTGCATATTTTTGTCCAGGTACATATATGTCTGGTGATCTTTCGGGCGCAGAGGCAAAGCTATTGCGGGGACTTACCGTGAGCTACATTTCATGTTACGATCCGCAGCCTGCTGAGTCTCCATCAGAGTTATTTGTATTCTCCTGTCTAATTTGTATCTTAGACAGATATTGTATTTTATTTTACTTCCTAGTTGATGCTCATGCACTTATAACACCAGGTTTTGGGGGTACTTATGGGTTGTCCTTTATTGCAGTTGTGAAAACATTATCAGTAATCCTATAAATTCTATGTCTTACTATTTAATTGATGAAAATTTTGATTTCAAAAATACTATTATGAGTAACTAAGTCAAATATTCACTGTTGGCTTGCCTGGCAGCGATGTTAGACGCAATCACGACCTTTAGTGGATTTTGGGTCGTGACACTTTTTCTTCTCTATTTTTTGTACTTTCTATTATGAGTAGTTAGACTTCTACTAAGGGTGTGACCCAACCATAGTGTGTAAACCTTATGGGTGATTAATCTAGTGCTTGTTTATGATTAGGTGTTGATTATTTAGCTTAGTTCATGCTTCAATTGTAGAATTAGTGGTCGAAACTATTGATTCATGCCTATTTGACTTAGTCTCTTCTTGAGAAAGAGTTACCTAGTCTAGGACAACTTAGCTAACAAGAAATTGGGTCAATTGAGAGATTGATTAACCCAATTAAAGGGTTCAACCTAGAGATAGTAATAACCCAACTTGAGCTCTTATCAACTATTTTGGTTGATACCCATATGGTCTTGAGAAAGCAAAATTGAGCAAAAATACTCTTTGACCGAGAGGTATTGAGTGGGTAATGTAGACTTGTAACCTATAATACACCCCAATCAACAACACAAGCATTAACGTCTTTATCCCATTAGGAAAATACCTAGGATATGGTCACACCCCTAGTCTTTTAATCAAACTAGAAAAACCTCAAAAATATTTATCTTTGCATACATTAGAGTAACAGTAGAAATAGAAAACAAAACCTTGTTGTGGAAGTGCAATCTAGATAACCTATTTGCTTGCTCCAAATTTATGCCCCTAACTCCCATCATAACTCCTAGTGAATTCGACCCCGGCTCCTAGTTGGGTATTTATTATTGCATACGACCATTTCATATCTCTATTGAGGTGTGTTGTGGGCGTGATTACCCATCACCACCAGGAAGTGTCATAATTCTCCTCTTGTTGTCCTCACCCATATCTTAGCTCCATTATACATGTCTTTAATCACCCTAATGTAATCTACAGGCATATCTTTAGCCTCTGATCACCTATATAGAACCTCTCTAGGAACTTTTTCGTATGCTTTTAGATCAATGAACACTATATGCAAGTCTTCCTTTATTGCCCTATACTGCTCCACCAATCTCCTCACCACATGAATGGCTTCTGTAATAGAGCAGTTCGGCATTAAACCAAAATGGTTCTGAAAAATAGACACACTTCTCCACACTCTCCCTTTTACCACCCTCTCCTAAATTTTCACCGTATGGCTTAGTAGTTGATACCCCTATAGTTGTTGGAACTCTGGATATCACCCTTGCTCTTATACAACAGAATCATCGTACTCCACCTCTACTCTTCAGGCATTTTCTTTGTCTTAAAAATGACGTTAAACAACTTAGAGAGCCTTTCCAATTGCCTTACCCGCACTCTTCCAGAATTTTACAGGAATTTCATCTGGTCCGATCGCTCTACCCCTTCTCATCCTATGCATTGCCCCCTCGAACTTCCCCACTCTTATACGCCTACAGTTTCCAAAATCCTAATGACTCCCTTAGTGTTCCAACATACACATCACAATATTCCTAGCCTTCCCCTGCATTCAAGAGTTTATGAAAGTATGACTGTTATCTCCGCCTAATCAGTGACTCATCCATCAAAACTCTACCATCCTCGTCTTTTATACACCTCACCTAATCCAGATCATGGGCCTTCCTTTCTTTCATTTTGACCTGCCCATACAGATTCTTATCCCCCGTCTTTCTCCCCAATATCTTTATACATATATTCAAATGCCGCCATCTTAGCCGCAGTAACCGCTAACTTTGCCTCCTTCTAAGACACCTTATACCTTTCCCTATTGGCCCTCTTCTCCACCTCGTATAAGCTCTCTATTAGCTTCACATGTGTCACTTTCTTGGCTTTCACTTTTCCTTGGACCTCTTCATTGCAGCACCAGTCCCATTTGTGGCTACCAGAGGAACCATTCAAGCCCCTAATACCTCTCTTGCAGCTTCCCTAATACAGTTCGCTATTGTTTGACTGGAAATTATCGAATACTTTCCAAGCAAATCAATCGAAATAATTCAAAGGGTAAATCATAGCTAATCATAATTAATCACTGAATTAGAAGACCAACTTGAGACATAGAAATAATCAATTATGGAACAGTATAAATGGGGTTTTATTCATCAAGGTGACTTGACCTGCCTCTCCTTGAAGAGGTTCAGGATCTTACATTGATCTTGTTTCTTGCTCCACTTATGGAGTATATCTCTCTATTTTTGGAGTATTCAGAGTTGTGTAGAAGAAGAAGCCCCCCTTGGGAGGTTCTTTCCCTTGGTATTTATAGCCTCAGGCTTTTTCATCTGGTCACGAATGGGCCCCTCCTTTTGTTGTGGAGACGTCCCCTCATTTGTTTTAAGGAGCTGTCATAAGTCAAGAGTCAGCGGTATTGACCATTTACTACAAAGTGGTCGTGATGGGGTTGACCCCCAGGTCGAAAAATGGCCGAATATCTGCCAATACAGTTAGTCCCTCCATTCGTCGAGGTCGTGCTCGAGTCGACTTCGGCGGACGGATAGAGCGGCGTGATCGGGGAGGGTCCTTAAAAATGAATTTTCAGAATTGAACTATTGGTTGGCGAGTGGAGCGCCATCCCGCGCAGTCGTTCGTAATGGCGCACGTTTTCATGAAACCGAATCGCTTCGTGCACGGTTATGTATTAATGGCGATCGTTGGGTCCCGTACAGGCAGAATCCGTTATTTATAACTGGAGAAGATGTGTCATTTTGTTTTTTACATATTCATTGTTCTTCTAAGAGAAATCTCGAGAAGCCTTTTCTTCTGTCAAATCGAATTTTCCCTATTCTTCCAACCATTATCATCATTGATTTCTCCGTCTCCCTTGTCAAAGTTCTTCTTTCTTTCGCTCGTGAATCGATTATGGCAGGCACTTCTTCTCGCACCAATCGCTCGGCTAATTCTCCGGGGGTCGAAAATCCCGCTCCGGCGGATGAAAGGTTAGAGTTGGTGGGAGGTGAGGAAATTCCTTCGGTCGATGAAATTCTACCTCAACCAAGAGATCAATTGATGGATTTCAGTGCACCAGGCGGCGTGGAACAGGGGGACATTGCTTCTTTAATGGGGGAAGTGGGGATAGCAGAGGCGGCTCAATGCTATTGGAGGCCTAAAGCCAAGACATAATAAGAGGCCTTAAACTTGTTTAATAATTTTAAATATTTTTGTTAAAGTTTATTCCTTTTACTTTTTGTGCATCTTGACGATGTAACCAACCCCTTTAATCTTTGTTGAAACATTACTAACCTTTGATAGTAAGATTTATTAAGTTTATTTTTGAATTTTTTTTTCACATGACCGTCAACATAACTCACTATATAGCACTGCCTCCCAAAGCAACAATCATGTGAAAATTTATATTTACAAAGATGATAAATAAATTAACTATAGCTTTTTACAATCTAATTAGCTTGAAGCGTGCCTACAGAGATCTTGAAAGAAAATATCTTAAAGTTAGAGTTGTAAATAAAATTTACTCAAGTTGGAGTAAGAAAAACTGGAAAGTAACTATAGATTTAATTGCCTTTTACTTGCATTTGAATTTTCTCAACCAACTCCGAAAAAAGATAATATAAATATAAAATTATGTTATTAACATTGGTGACAAGGTAGCAAAAGATGGTTGAATTTTTTTTATCACTATTTAATAATACATACAATAAATATTTAGATTACACATAAAAAAGTAACTTTTGGGGCCTCTAATTTTATGAGGCCTAAAGCGGCCGCTTTAGTGGCCTTGGGGTTAAGCCACCTCTGGGGGATAGCTCAAATGCGGGAGAGATGGCGTATCCCACATTATGCCGAGATCGCTCTTGCAAAGACCGAGGACAGGGTACAGATTGACCGTCGAGGGTATTGCTCGTTCTATGCTTATCTCTTCCAGGTGGGGTGTACACTCCCGCTCCCGATGCTGATAGTAGACTTCTGTCGCTATTACGAGGTATGCCCGGCCCAACTTTCTCCTTGTTTCTACAAATTGCTCCTCATGTTCATCAAATATGCGGAGCTAGCGGGTAGGGAGGTCACTTTGAGGCATGTGCTCAGTGTTTTCGCTCCCCAAAAAATCCGCGGCACCATGATCCATGCACGCCCACGAGGATCGAAGGGCTTGATGGTTGGGCTGGACGACGAGGTCATTCGTCATTCCTTTGAGAATTTTTTCTATATTCGGACTGAACACCTGGTGGCGGACCCAAACGGGTTCCCGAAAGTTTGGAACTTTGCACGTGAGACCTCGTTCCTGACCTGGGCATCCGCTCTATTTCGACTTTCTTCATGCTTTGTACTTATGGTTATTGATTTACCTTCATTTTTGTAGCTGAAAAGTTGCCGCCGCCTCCTTTGGAGGGGATCCGAGACTGGGTCGAGGCAGTGCTTCCTCGTACTGCGGGCATTCGCACCTGGGCGGCTTTCTGGGAGAGGCATGGTCGCAGGCCCGTGACAGGTGGAATTTCGGTCCTTTCTCTTTTCTATTTCGTTTTGTTCTGACTGCGTCTATTGATTCGTTTGTTCATTGTACCTAGAGAGACCACGTCGTGCCAAAGCTCCACAATTGGCTTTCCGTCGGCCGGGTGCACTTGCTAGGCTAGCTGCTGCGCCTGTGCCTCGTCGAGTACCGAGGGCGGCGTCGGTTGAATCGTCAGCGACCGCGTCCCCAACGCGGGCTATGCCACAAGATGAGAGGCCATCCGGGCTTGTTCGTTCTCGGACGGGCTCGCCTTCGAATGAGGAGGAGGATAGGCCTTCGCAGAAACTGCGAGTGGCATTTGTGGCGGCTCCTCCATCGGTGATCAACTAGGATTCTCCCCCGACGGATTCGGAGGGCACACGGCTATGGCGTTTGCAAGCGAGGAGAAGGAGTTAGTCGAAGTTGAACCTGTTAGTTCTAGCCAAGGGAATGTTGCTGTCTCGACGACCCTGTTCAAAGTTCCTATTGCCGAGGCGGAGGGTCGATCCGTACAGGGTGCCTAGAGACCTTTGATGTACCAGTGTTGGCCACGGGACGTGGTGGAGGACGAGTATGAATCTGAGTCCGATTTGGACCCCGACGACGTTTGTATGTTCGAGGAGGGTATTACCAATTCTACGATGCGCGCAGGGGGACCGGCCCGTTTTATTGAGGTTCCCTCGGATTTGAACTTACTAACTGAAGGAAATAGCTTGGTGTCGCAATTCGAGTTGTTATGTTCGGAGGCCGAGAACGCGTCTTTCAGGAGCGTTTCGGACATTGAAGTGATGGACGAAGTGGCCGTGATGGGCCTGAGGGTACGTAGTACGTTCCCATTATTATTTTTTTCTTCCCCTCCCGTTTTAGCTTTTGCCTTAACTTTGCCTTTCCTTTGTTCTGCAGACTTACTTGTTGGAGGTGGAGAACATCCGCAGAGCCAAGGTTCGCTCGAGGATCTTCCTGCAGATGCTGGGGAAATACCGCCGTTATCGTGATCGGTGTCGAGGGTTGCACGAGCGTTTACGGAATGAGCCCTATAATCGGGCTTTGGGCGAGGAGTTGGCGAGGCGGGAACAGCAGCTGTTGCAAGCGCTTGGCAGTAAACGTGCTCTTGAAGAGCAGATTCGTCGGAAGGACGAGGAGCTTGAGGCGGGGAAAGGAATTGCAGCTGAGTGTGTGCACCTGCAGGGCAGGTTGAGGGAGATGGAGTTGGAGGCTGAGCGGAATCGGGTTAAGGCAGCGGAGGCGGCTGCGAAATGGAGCGGGAAATTGGCGGTGCTGGAAGGCGAGATTGCTGCCTTAAAATTTCGGGAAAAGGGTTACTCGTCGAGGGTCGTGGCGTTGGAGGAGTCGATTCGTGTGCATGAGTCCCGGCTTGAGTCGGAGAGGGAGACAGCGGCCCTTAAAGAGGCGAGGCTCGAGGAGCGGATTGGTGATCTTGAGCAGGAGGCTCAGGTCATGTTGGACCGGATTGCGATTTTGGAGGAGGAGAATCGGCGACTGCAGAGCCAGGCTGGTTCGTCGCATACTGCCGTTTCCCACCAGGTTCATGAACTTTGGGTCTACGCCGAGGCTCAACGTGATGTTTACAAGAACTTATTGGAGGCGGGTATTGTGACCGAGGCCGTCTTCGAGGTGGCACGCCAGAAGGCTCGTGAAGCTCGTGCCGACTGTGGTTATGATGTGGCGACACCCGAGGCTGACGATGGCGCGAGTGGCGGTGACGGTGACGGCGGTGGTGGCGCCGAGTGAAGAAAAGATTTATCGTTGTTTGTTGTTTTTCTTTATACCCCGTCCGTCGGTCGGCGCTCGGTTGTTCCTTGTTGTTTTTCTGTATTTTTATTTCTTGTCTCGACCGGCCAGGGCCGGATGTAAGCGGGGAGTACCCGCGTTCTTAACTCTGTAGACAATTGTACTCTTTTTTCCATCGTTTGTCTCGCGTTTTACTCTGTCTTCCGTTTCTCTCTTTTTCTTTTATGGATATGTTTGGAGGGACGATCAGCCCTTGAATTCGACCGAGGTCGTCATGTCAGTTTTGGATTGATAATGATGGCTTTTTGGCCTGACATGAACGGGGAGGAGCGGTCACCTTGTAATGACGGCAATTGGTTTTTCTTCGCCCCAGCCCTAGTGCGGCTGAGGTTGACCCTAATAAATTTGAAGGCGAAGGCACTTGGCCTGAGCCTTAGTTTGACTAAGGTCGAACCCGATATATTTTGATGGCTAAGGTGCTTAGCCTGAGCCCCGGTTCGACTGAGGTCGAACCTGATATATTTTGATGGCGAAGGCGCTTAGCCTGAGTCCCGGTTCGACTGAGGTCGAACCTGATATATTTTGATGGCGAAGGCGCTTATCCTGAGTCCCGGTTCGACTGAGGTCGAACCTGATATATTTTGATGGCGAAGGCGCTTAGCCTGAGTTCCGCTCCTGGCTTGAGACAGCCCTGTGCCGGTTTCCGGCCTGACACCGCATTTGGGGTGAAGGAAATGCCTCATACTTTTGTTCTGAGGGAGAGGGGCTTCTTCCTCTTGTTTGGTTGTTTCCGGATCTCAGTTTCCTTTGATGCATTCGAGTATTACGTACTCGATGTGCTTCCTCTGGTCTATTTGAGCTGGATTGCTTTCCCTTTTTTTTGACGTTCCTTTAGCTTCGATTCCAGGGAGAAACTATGTGATTTCGCTAGGAAATCCTCACAGACGGCGCCAAATTGTTTGACTGAAAATTATCGAATTCTTTCCAAGCAAATCAATCGGAATAATTCAAAGGGTAAATCATAGCTAATCATAATTAATCACTGAATTAGAAGACCAACTTGAGACATAGAAATAATCAATTATGGAACAATATAAATGGGGTTTTATTCATCAAGGTGACTTGACCTGCCTCTCCTTGAAGAGGTTCAGGATCTTACATTGATCTTGTTTCTTGCTCCACTTATGGAGTATATTTCTCTATTTTTGGAGTATTCAGAGTTATGTAGAAGAAGAAGCCCCCTTTGGGAGGTTCTTTCCCTTGGTATTTATAGCCTCAGGCTTTTTCATCTGGTCACGAATGGGCCCCTCCTTTTGTTGTGGAGACGTCCCCTCATTTGTTTTAAGGACAGCTGTCATAAGTCAAGAGTCAGCAGCGTCGACCATTTACTACAAAGTGGTCGTGATGGGGTCGACCCCCTGGTCGAAAAATGGCCGAATATCTGCCAATACAGCTATCATGGTTCACATACAACTTGCGTCCCCACTACTCCTCCAGCCCTCCATCCAGTAGCTTCTCTCCCAACTCTTGAGCTTTGTCTTTTGTCAAGGCACCCCACTTGATCCTAGGTAGACCAATCACAACCCTCGTTTTCCTTGTCCGCCCGATCGCCATATCCATAACCAATAGCCTATGTTGCATCATGAGATACTCACTCGGAATGACCTTGAAATCCGTGCATAAACCTCTATCACCCCTCCTAAGTAGTAGATAATCAATTTAGGTCTTAGCCACCGTACTTTGGAAGATGACTAAGTGCTCCTCCATCTTTGGAGAACACGAGTTAACAATCACCAAATTGAACGCTTTAGCACACTCCAACAACAATATTCCTCCTCGGTCTCCAAAACAAAAGCCGAGATGCACACCGTCAAAACCCCAGACAACATCCCAATGTGGCAATTAAAACAACCTCCTGTGATAAGCTTCTCGGTTTGTGGAATTCCTAGCACCAACCCGTCCAAGTCCTCCCAGAAGCGCATTTTAACCTCCTCGTCCAAACTCACTTGAGGCGCGTGCACTAACAATTTTCAAAGTGTGCCCTCCCACAACTATTTTAATAGCCATCGGTCTATCGTTCGCCCTTTTAACCTCAACCACTAGTAGGGATGGCAATGGGGCGGGGCGGGGCGGGTTTGACAAAACCCACAAAAATTTTCAACCCGCCCCGTCCCGCCCCGCATATCTATTTTTTATTTTTCAACCTGCCCCACCCTGCCCCGCTTGGACCCGCCCCGCCCCGCCCCGCCCGCCCACTTAAGTTTTTTTTCTTTTTTTTTATATCTAAAACAAACTAATTTGATATTTTATTATTTTATAAAATGGAGAGTTTAATATTATTCAAGCAATTATATTTTTCTCTTTGTCGTAGTGTGAAACTACATGCTCATACCTGTGGAGCATATCATTTTATCATTTTATGTTCTTGTAGAAGCTTTACTTCTACAAGAAAAGCTTATAAATATCATTTTATCGACGTAAGTACTTCCTTAATTTAGAACTTACCAATTAGGACTAGTTCTAAGAATATTCTATGTTGTCTGGAAAAATAGGACTTAATGTCACATACAGAAAAAAAGAAAAAAATTTATATATATAAAGAGGCAGATGCAATTCGAACTAGAACCACTAGAATTTTTCAATAATGATTACATTATGTTAGGAAGTCATTAATACACAAGGAAAGAAGTAAATATAATTCGACAAGAAACAAGAAATATGGTGGAATGATTAGACTATTTTTATCTTTTAATTTGAGAAGTCCAAATCATGAAAACGAAGAATTTAGAATGACTAATTTAATACGAATTTAAATTATTATACATGCATTTTGATGTGCGCCATTCTTTCTTCGATTTGGATTTTCAAATTTATTGTTGCCCCGCATTGAACTTGTGTTAAACCCGCAACCCACCCCGCCCCGCTTTAAAATTTTTAAAAACTGTTTCAACCCACCCCGCTCCGCCCCATTGCCATCCTTAACCACTAGCTCTCTAAGTTCTCTATCAAACTAAGAGGCCTACCCTGTTCTTTCCCTCACCACCCCTCCCCCCGAGTACCACAGCTTAAACTTGTCTGCCTCCCGAGCCCTCATTCCCACTCATCTAGTTTCCTTGACACAAGCTATGTTAGCCTTCCTCTTCTGGAGAATCTTCGCTAACTCTATAGACTTTCTCATCAATGTCCCTATGTTTTAGGATCCAATTCTCAGCCTAGATGTTCCCTTACCCCTTCCTACCATTCGCCCCTTCCCTCTGCCCCGCCCTAGGCCGTGACCTTACTCTATCATTGCACACCACAACCACTATGGTCAAAAGGTTCTACGATATTACTAGTACTAGACCAACAAAGAGCTACAATAGGTATGTACTATAACAAAGCGAGCAGAATATTTTAGAAGTCTACTAAACCATTATTTAAAATTCAAAAATATATGTTTTTATGACCTGCTAATCTAGCATACAGTCCAAAATTTTATTATGGATAAAATAATTTAGCTCATTATAGATCTTTTTGAAACTCTTATAGTATACAAAACTAAATATGAAAAATAAGTGTACTTTCTACTACATTACAAGAGCAACAAAACGAAATGCTTTAGGAATCCTCACTCTAATTCTTCGTGGTGATACCATATGAAAAAATAATAATGTGCGCAAAGTCTTTCAAGAATTGGCCAATGTCAATGGGGATTCGATGATGTATTTTCTAGAGTACGGTTCTACAATGTGAATCGCAATGGAACTTTTTGGTGTGCTATATTTCTCATAAGGTTAATTGAGCAACTCTTGTCCTTACCTCCTCTGTTATGGTACACAGAATTCAGCACAATTAACCTTTTAATTTTCCTAAATGGGTCTAAGTCTTTTTAATCTTTGGGTCTACCTTTGTCTACATATGAACCCACTAAACTAAATGTTGAAATTATGTCACTATAATGATGATTAGCAGCCTAGTTGTTTTCATCATCAACATAAACTAGATCAAAATGATTGAAATTTTATATACTTTTACATGGCTAGAGATTCAAAAATTGTGATTTTATTTATCATGATTTTCTAAATTGCTAAGTGATGGGGTCTTTTTTGTAACCCACCCTTCACTGTCTTTGACAAATTTTCTTGGAGCATAGTAAAAAGCAAGTCAACTCATCTCACAAAAATAATATGTCATCTTCCACGTCATCCTCCAGCATGTTTACTACCTTTAAGAAAGAATTCAAGGGCCAATTGGATCCAATAAAAATCTCAGCACAACTTGGCTTTTCTTTTGATTTGTTCATTCACTTTTCTCTTCCTTTCTTCAATATCAATGTAACGACCCGACCGAACATTTTGCTTGATTCACGTTCCTCTATTTAAGTTTCCGTATGTGCTTTTGCTATTTTATGGCTTGGGGGATGATTGTTTTCGTTCCGGAAGGTTCAGATTGAATACACTTAGTTCCTTAATAATGGCCTAAGGTGACCAAGTTTGACTTGAGTCAATATTTTAAGTAAATGACATTAGAATCCGGATTTGATAGTTTCAATAGGTTCATATAATGATTTTAAACTTGGGCATGTATTCGGATCAAATTTTGGGTGATCCGGGAGCGTTTCGACACTTAATGTTGAAAGTTGGCGCCTTGAAGGTTTTAGAGTTCCTTAAATTTGATTTGAAGTAGACTTTGATGATATCTGATCACGCCCAACTATGCCTTATAAAAAGGACTAAGCGAACGTTGCAAATATAATCTGAGTATTTAGCCCAGAGTCGAATCCTCAGGGAATTAACCTATCAATTACCTTTGTTAGACTCACTAAATTCTTCGTAGTCAACTTCCCAAATATTCTGAATAACAATTGGTGATGTTTTAACTAACTATAACGGAAGAACGTTAAGTAAACTAACAGCTAACTATGATCAAGTTGTAAGCAAATAAGAGAAGGATCTAAGGTTATGATTTCTCCTATTGATGGAATCCCTTCCTGTTATGTTTCATATAGGTTTGCCTAATCGTCTCTATCAATCATGAGCACTCTTACTACCGTAAATCTCTCCCGAGTAATTACGACAATTTACTAGATGCACTCTCCCGAGTTACGCTAGCTGGCTTTTATTACAGCTTACTTTAGATCACACCCAAGGCTTCGTTATCCCTAATCCTGCCTTTAAACCCTCGGTTATTGATCCCTTATATACTTTGGGAGTGGTGTTGTTCAACAATTACCTAAATATGCACTCTCTCCCGAGTAATACATACTAAATAGGCATAGCTAATTGAGGATCCTATCAATTAACTACAACAAGAACGTAGTTGAGCAAATACAGATTAAACCGGGCAAACTATATTAACATAACACGAAGTTCATCCTTCAATAGGTTCCATCAAACCCTAGACAAAGTATTTAGCTACTCATAGCAAATCAAGATAAAATCACTAAAGTATTCATAATGTGCAAATAAGATAACAAAGAGAAGATTGAAAAACTCTAATGGTTGATTGCTCTTCTCACACTTGTTCTTGCCTCCAATTTAGTCTAAATTAACCCCTAGCTTGGGCGAGTTTGTTGAGTTTATAAAGGGTTAGGATAAGTTTCCCCCGATTTACACTTTAGTCCCAAAATTTCTGGGCGAGTACACAGTCGACCGCGGCTGCGGTGAATCACATCTATTCTGCCTCGCTCGTTTGGCCCACCGCGGTCGCGGTGGCCTCTTGTTCAGTTTTCCTTTGCCTTTTTCTTGCTTATTTTCGTTTGGGTTCTTCTTGATTGGCCTTATATCCACAATATTGATTCCAAAACACTCCATAGTCTCTTCCTAGCTTGGATTAGTTCCTGCAAAGCAAAAGAACACCAATTAGAGTATTTTGTTATCATTTAGCCTTTAAAACAACAATAATGTATAGTACATTTAGAGTGTAAATAACGTCTATATAGCCTACTATCAGCACCCCACACCACTCTATAGGCCTAATCGTCATTGGGTCACTTCCCTACTCCATATACCAAGAATAGTTCACATGGATAGACTACTTCAGCGCAACCTCCTCGCCTCAAGAGCGGACTCCTTTTTAGCCACACAAGACCCCTAAAGAGCTCTCCTACTCTTAGTCAGAGGTCCAGACTTACCTTCCCTTCATGAATCATGTGCCTACTCACTACAAAAGAGACTTATATCGTTTACAAACCACACACTGAGGAATTCGAATACATCATCTCACTCACCCTCAGAACAAATTCTTATGCCACAAACAACACACCATAGGCTTGCCCGTACTGTAATACTCGACTAATAGAGCTCATTCGGTCTAGAATCAAATAGGACATTATTTGGATGTAATGTTGGCTGCGGGACGGGTAGGATACATCTGAGTATAGTGACTACACCTCCCTAAGCACACGACTACATTGTGTATTGTTAAGCTCTTAACTATTCACACCTTCCTTCCACTATTACATTATTGTGTTAACCCCTTCTTCTTTTTTTTCTTTAAGCACACTTTTTCTTTTAATAGCTGCCACCACTTTGAGGCTTCTCTTTTTTTTCTTTTTTTTTCTGCTGGCCTCTAATAGTGTTTATCAACCAGTGCACTTTTTTTTCTTTTTGTCCCCTTAATTCCACTTAACAGCCCAACCAACCACCCCACACTTATATTTTTCCATATCCGTTACACTTTGAGTGCTTCTAAGAGGTGATAGGTTTCAACAAGATAGGCTATTTAAACTCGGGTTAGGCTTGTAATGTGGTTGCCAAGAAAACAGGCTCAACGGGGTTGAATATGGTATACACAGTTAGGTGGGAACAAGCATACATAGAAGGGTTAGCAAAGAAACGCCTATATCACTTTCCAGACTAAACAAGGCTACCATTTTACTTTGCACACACACATGGCAAGTTCTAGGCATTGAATGTTAACACAGAATACAGAAAGCCTCGCTCACACACGGCACATGACTCAATCCAGTTAGGATCATCAGACACTCTGTTCTAAGTACTTGAGCCATTCAGGAACACACAATTTAAGGCCTTCTTTGAGTCAACTAAAGAGCCTAAGTGTCACACTAAAGCAGTCTTATTCAAGGTACCATAAAGTTAAGGGTCCCTATTTCCATTTTTGTTTCTCGCCCAAGACTTTCTAAACTAAAAAGAAAAACTAACTACACCTGGTTCAAATAGAAACCCTTGAAAAAGAACCGTGGTTTAAAGAAAAATCAAGGGGGAGTTGATACACTACCTAATCAAACGAAGATCTTTTGTTTTAGTTTTTGTTTTTTTTGTTCGACTTATATCCCTCAAGAGACCCGTCGAGAGGTGTCCGTCTTCGGGCCAAGTCGAAGTTAACTAACATAGACCAACAATACCAAACAACAAAACAATACCATACAAAGTTATACAACTTTACAACAACAACCATCCCCCAACCCCACACTTAAAGCTTTGGCATGTCCCCATGTCAATGAATATAAAGCAGAGTAAGGTAAGGGGACTTCCCTGATGCTCAATCCTGATCAGATACAGTGCTAGGATCGAGGTGACACGCTCGTCCCAGTGCCCTGAGCCAGCCCATGATCTTTTTCTCCGACTTGGCATGTTGAGTAGTCAAATTGTCAACTCTGGTGCCCAGGTCAGTGACCGAAGTGCGGAGGCCAGCCATTTCTTGCTCCAGGGCTGTCATGCGGGTACTTCGGCGGGCCTGTGATGGGCCCGCCTCATCAACTCTTGGCTGTGGTGGGGCGGCAGCGTCCTCAGCATCCTCATCAGCATCATCATCATTATCAACCACCACTACCGGCTCTCTCCCAGCTGTGATTTTGCTAGCCCAGAATGGGGCTTTCAATGGCAATGTCCTATCTACTCTGGGATTTTCAGGAACTCGTGCAGCACAGAACAGCTTGGTAACCAGAGAGGGGAAGTAAAACCCTTTGAGTACTTCTAGGGAGAGAATGAACATCTCATAATGAAGGAACTTGGCGACATCAAAATCATGGTGGGTCGTAAAACAGTAGATAGCTGTTGCTCGTGGCCCATTGACATCGGTAGTGTTGCTGGAGGGCAGCAAACGGCTGTTGATAATTATGAGCCAACACTTAGCCTCCCAATTGAGAGACTGGGAGTTCAGTGTGCTCCGGTGCTTTATTCATATATACTCCCTGTCAGGAATACATATTATTTCAAGAATCTGTGCCCACCGGACATTTTGGTGGCGATAAACAAGGTAATGATCTATATCCCCAGTGAATACTGGCAGCCGGTACACTCGGCGGATGGCCTCAAGGGATGCATTTACCGGGTGTTTCGTACTGTGACCACCCCATTAACATGCTCCGGGTAGTTTGTGTAAAACTCCCTTACCATCAGTACATTCACCTCCTTCGGTTCATCAAAGAGGATGTCTTGCTGACACCTCCTCAACTCTGCAAAGATACTTGGGCATTCCACTTGCAAGGCTTGCCGGTCAATATGTACTTCAGGTAACAATTTCTTGGATGCCTTGGCGTTATACCTGTCCTCAGCTGGTTTGGAGACAAACCGAGCGCGTTCAAACTGTTCTGCACTAGCTTGACCCCGAGCTCTAGAAGAACTACCCGGTCCACTAGCGTAGGACCCTATGGTGCGTCGCTTCCTGGATTGATGTATTGTACCTGCCAAAAAAAAGAGGCTCCCATTAGTGAGGGTTTGAGTTGTGTGAACCCGGTGTGGTTACTCAGACTTCACCACCACCATGGTCACATTAGCCATTACAACTCCATAGGGGCAATTTCACAAACACATTGTGAGCATGGTCTCTATTCTAACATACCGAGCCCCATGGAAATATAAACTCATCCCTCCAAATCAACCATTCTCACTTAAACACTGTTGGCCATTAGAACCCGGCTTCTAGCACTTTCGTTGTCGTCCTGACTCCTCCAAAATGCCCGCCATATGCCGATGCGTGACATGCCTGCAAAATAGAAGATTGTTCTATCTCGGGACACACCTCCGGATCATATTGTCAACACATATTCAAAACAGATAAGGTTCATCCCAATAATACATGCGGCAGTCATAATAAAACTTTTTCTTTTGCACAGAGGAGAGTTCATAGGGAACTATACCGCTTGCCAGGTAATTTGCAAAGTCTGCATTCCATGGCACTTCCTCAAGGCTTGTAGCAAGTAGCTGCTCATCTGGAAAGGTTTCCAGAATATCCTCAACCTCAACTGAGTTTTCAGCTCCTTCAAGCCGTGATAGATGATCAGTGACTTGGTTTTTTGTGCCCTTACGGTCACGAATCTCAAGGTCGAACTCTTGCAGTAACAGCACCCAACGAATCAGGCGCGGTTTGGACTCCTTCTTCTCAATCAAGTACCTGAGAGCTGCATGATCAGTATATACAATTACCTTAGAGCCAATCAGGTATGATCTGAACTTGTCGAATGCAAACACCACAGCCAACATCTCCTTTTCAGTTACAGTGTAGTTCAGCTGGGCTCCACTCAACGTTCTACTGGCGTAGTAGATTGGGTGCATTAGCTTGTCTTTCCGCTGTCCCAGCACAGCCCCCGCTGCATAGTCACTGGCGTCACACATGAGTTCGAATGGTAGCTCCTAGTCGGGGGCAACAATGATGGGTGTTGTGACTAGCCTCTTTTTCAGCTCCTCGAATGCTACCCTGCAATCATCAGAAAACAAGAAAGGGTGATCTTTTTCTAACAACTTACAGAGAGGGTTGGCAATTTTGGAGAAGTCCTTTATGAATCTCCTGTAGAACTCGGCATGCCCGAGGAAGCTCCTGATTGCCTTGACTGAAGTGGGGGGTGGCAACTTTGCTATCACGTCAACTTTAGCCCGATCCACCTCGATTCCCTTGCTTGATACTCGGTGTCCCAAGACTATGCCTTCTTGTACCATAAATGGCACTTCTCCCAATTAAGTACCAAGTTAGTCTCAATACATCTTTTCAACACTCGGGTCAGATTTATAAGGCACTCATCGAATGAGTTTCCCACCACTGAGAAATCATCCATGAACACCTCCATTATGTCTTCGACCATGTCAGTGAATATGGCCATCATGCACCTTTGGAATGTGGCGGGTGCATTGCATAGGCCAAAGGGCATCCTCCGAAAAGCATAAATGCCATATGGGCAAGTGAAGGAGGTATTCTCTCTGTCCTCTGGTACAATGGAGATTTGATTGTACCCTGAGTACCCATCCAGAAAATAGAAGTGGGACCTCCCTGCCAATCTGTCAAGCATCTGATCAATGAAAGGAAGTGGAAAGTGGTCTTTTCGGGTGGCCAGACTTAATTTTCTGTAGTCCATGCAAATTCTCCAGCCTATGACAGTTCTTGTAGAGATCAGCTCATTATTATCATTTTTGACCACCGTCATGCCACCCTTCTTAGGAACACATTGTACCGGGCTAACCCAGTTATTGTCAGAGATTGGGAAAATGATCCCCGCATCCAACCACTTAATCACCTCTTTCTTCTCCACTTACTTCATGTTGAGATTCAGCCTTCTTTGGTGCTCCATGGAAGGTTTGCGTCCCTCTTCCAGCAGAATTTTATGCATACAATATGTTGGGCTGATCCCCTTAATGTCTGCCATGGTCCAACAATGGCAGTTTTGCACTCTTTGAGTACCTGCAAAAGTTGTTGTGCCTGTACATCTAACAAACTAGATGAGATAATAACAGGTAATGTGGAGTTAGGACCTAGGAACTCATACCTGAGATGGGCGGGCAGTGGCTTCAACTCTAGCTTTGGTGGTTCTTCTATGGATGGCTTGGCCGGAGGAGTTTCTCTATTTTCTAAGTGCAGGGGCTCGAATTCAAGTTTTCTATCCCAAAACCCTCTGCCCTCTAAGGCCAACACCCATTCTGCCAATTCTTACCCATTTACCTCATCTAAATTTACCAGACTGCAGCAAGAGGGTCCTCAATAGTTAGCGTCTCATCATCTGCTTCTACGATTACATCCACGGCATCAATAAGAGAACAATTGGCGAATTCACTTGGTCGCCTCATAGATTTCTGCACATTGAATGTTATCTCCTCATCGTTCAACCTCATCTTGAGCTCCCCAGTTTCACAATCAATGAGAGCTCTCCCTGTGGCCAAGAACGGCCTTCCCAAAATTATAGGAATTTCTTCATCCACCTTGCAATCTAGAATCACAAAATCTGCAGGGAACACAAATTTCCCTACCTGAATCAACACTTCATCCAAGATACCAGAGGGTCGCTTCACGGTTCTGTCAGCCAGATGCAATAACATAGACGTGCGTCTAGCTCTTCCAATTCCCAACCTCTTATAGATCGCCAGGGGCATAAGATTTATGCTAGCCCCCAAATAACAAAGCACCTTGGCAAAAGCAATGTTACCAATGGTGCAGGGAATTGTGAAACTCCCTGGGTCAGACAACTTCTCAGCAACTGGTCTAGTCACCACAGCACTGCAGGTTTGAGTTAGAGTCACCGTGGCCAAGTCTTGGAAATCGAACTTTCGGGACATCAAGTCCTTCATCATTTTTGCATAGCCAGGCATCTCCTTCAAAGCATCAATCAATGGGATATTTACCTGGATTTGTTTCAGCATCTCCAAGAATTTCTTGTATTGTTCCTCTTTCTGGTACGTAGCCAGCCTCTGTGGGAATGGTGCTGGAGGTCTCTTCTTTCCAATGATTTGAGTTGTCTCTTTGTCAGAAACCACCTCAACTACCGGTTCCTGGGCTGCCTCAACTTCTTTCTCAGCCTCAATCTGTGTGTTGGGTTCTTCCTGGGCAGGCTGTACTGTCACCTCTGTCAGTTTCATAGAATCATCCAGCTCAATGGGCACTGGTTCAAGTGTCTCAGCCTGTCTGCTTTCTCGAGCCCTCTCTTGCTCCAAGTCTAAGTCTCTGCCATTTCTTAGACTCACTGCCATCAGCTGCTTCAGGCCCTAATTTTTGGATTTACCTACGTGTCTGCAGGCAATGTCCCATGAGGACGATTGTTCAAAGACATCAAAATCTGGCCCATCTGTATTTCAATATTATTTATAGCCGACTCATGTGCATCTACCCTTTCACTCATTTTTGCATTGGACCCAATAACCTGCTGTATCATTGCTTCAAGTCTAGCAAACCCATCTTCCTGTCTTCCACCATGCTGCTGCTGAGGAAGATGATAACCCTGCTGCTGATTTTGATTGTTATATCCCTGTGGCCTGTGGTAAGGCGCCATATTATTGTGAGGTCTCATACCTCCCATGTTTCCATTGTTGAGTTGTGGCTGGACTGGCCTGTATGGCTGATTTTGTTGGCCCTAATTCTGACCACCCTGTCTCTGGCCCCCATAATTAGATACATAATTCATGTCTTCAGGTTAGTGATGATGATCACTTTCTGCATTCCATTGGTTACCAATTGGCTGACTAATGCAAGATGTGCATAAGCCCCCATTGGTAGCATCAACAATGTGTACCTGTTGCTTCTGCCCTGACTTTTCCACCTTTTTGGTGAGTAGACTCATATGTGTCATTAATGTGGCTATATTTTCAGCAAGAGTGTTGGATGGATCTAAGGGCACTGAGTGAACTACTGGAGTGATAGGTGCATTTCTGGTTGTCCACCCCAAATTTTGTGCCATCTTGTCAAGCAGGACCTGGCTTTCTCTCCATGTTTTGCTCAAAAATGCTCCACCAGCTGAAGCATCAACATTAGCCTTCACACCATCTGTCAGACCCATGTAAAATTGCTGCCCCAACATCTGATCTGGAATACCATGGTGCGGACATATAACCAATATTCCTTTGAATCGTTCCCATGTTTCTTGCAATGTTTCCATTGATTTCTGTTTGAAGCTCAAAATTTCATCAATTTGCTGAGCAGTCTTGTTGGGTGGATGAAACTTATTCACAAATTGCTTGACTAACTCCTCCCAAGTTATGATGGAGTTAATGGGGAGTGAGTTTATCCAAGTCTGGGCAACTCCTGTCACTGAAAATGGAAACAACAACAGCTTTATTGCTTCCTGAGTTACATTAGGTTGCCTTTGAGTTTTGCAAATCGACAGGAAATTCTTCAAGTGCTATTAAGGATCCTCAATTTATGACCCCGAAAATAGTCCCTTGTTTTGCAACAAATGCAGCATGTTGTTCGTGATTTGAAAAGATTCAGCATGTATCTGCGGGACTAAAATCGCTGTGGCCAAATTCTCTGTTGTGGATTGTGCCCAGTCATATAAAGCAGCTTCTGGCACAAGAGGTGCCACCACCGGCGCTACTGGCGCAGCTGGATCTACCATATTATCCCCCATGTCTGGTTCGAATTGTTCAGTTGTTTGTTGTTGTTTGTTTTCTGGTTGGCCCGATTCAAGGCCTTGAAAACTTTCTTGGGATCTGATAATGCTTCAAATACTTCACCAGTTCTCGATGAGTTTCTAGGCATGCACCTGTACAACCAAGTCAACAAACGTTAAAATTTCAATATACAGATTGGAAATAAAGAAAACTGACTACACTAAGAATTTTTTTATTTCTTTTAATTGTAATTGATAACACCGTTAATTCCCCGGCAACGACGCCAAAATTTGATCACGCCCAACTATGCCTTATAAAAAGGACTAAGCGAACGTTGCAAATATAATCTGAGTATTTAGCCCAGAGTCGAATCCTCAGGGAATTAACCTATCAATTACCTTTGTTAGACTCACTAAATTCTTCGTAGTCAACTTCCCAAATATTCTGAATAACAAGTGGTGATGTTTTAGCTAACTATAACTGAAGAACGTTAAGTAAACTAACAGCTAACTGTGATCAAGTTGTAAGCAAATAAGGGAAGGATCTAAGGTTATGATTTCGCCTATTGATGGAATCCCTTCCTGTTATGTTTCATATAGGTTTGCCTAATCATCTCTATCAATCATGAGCACTCTTACTACCGTAAATCTCTCCCGAGTAATTACGACAATTTACTAGACGCACTCTCCCGAGTTACGCTAGCTGACTTTTATTACAGCTCACTTTAGATCACACCCAAGGCTTCGTTATCCCTAATCCCGCCTTTAAACCCTCGGTTATTGATCCCTCATATACTTTGGGAGTGGTGTTGTTCAACAATTACCTAAATATGCACTCTCTCCCGAGTAATACATACTAAATAGGCACAGCTAACTGAGGATCCTATCAATTAACTACAACAAGAACGTAGTTGAACAAATACAGATTAAACCGGGCAAACTATATTAACATAACACGAAGTTCATCCTTCAATAGGTTCCATCAAACCCTAGAAAAAGTATTTAGCTACTCATAGCAAAGCAAGATAAGATCACTAAAGTATTCATAATGTGCAAATAAGATAACAAAGAGAAGATTGAAAAACTCTAATGGTTGATTGCTCTTCTCACACTTGTTCTTGCCTCCAATTCAGTCTAAAAACAAGCTTAACCCCTGCTTGGGCGAGTTTGTTGAGTTTATAAAGGGTTGGGATAAGTTTTCCCCGATTTACACTTTAGTCCCAAAATTTCTGGGTGAGTACACAGTCGACCGCGGTGAATCACATCTATTCTGCCTTGCTTGTTTGGCCCATCGCGTTCCACGCCGCGGTCGACCGCAGTAGCGGTGGCCTCTTGTTCAGTTTTCCTTTGCCTTTTTCTTTCTTATTTTCGTTTGGGTTCTTCTTGATTGGCCTTATATCCACAATATTGATTCCAAAACACTCCATTGTCTCTTCCTAGCTTGGATTAGTTCCTGCAAAGCAAAAGAACACCAACTAGAGTATTTTGTTATCATTTAGCCTTTAAAACAACAATAAAGTATGGTACATTTAGAGTGTAAAAAGCGTCTATATAGCTTACTATCAATATCGATGCCCATTTAGGATTTCAAGCCTGCGAATAGGTTTGTATGGTGATTTTTGACTTGTGCGTAAAGTTTGGCATCATTCCGAGTTGTCAAAGTATGATTCCTCGCATTTGGAGCTAGTTAAAGAAGTTTGAAGTTCATAAGTTGATTAATTTGGTTTTAGGGTGCGATTCTTGATTTCGATATGTGTTCCAAGGCTTCGAACCGATCCATATTACGTTTATGAATTTTTTGGTGCATTTGGACGGGGTCTCGAGTGTCTAGGGTACGTTTCAGACCGCCCAGAATTAAGTGAAAAATTACAGAAATTCTATTGCTGGTTTCCTTCTTCACGAACGCGAAGGAAGCCTCGCGTTCGTGATGAATGAATTGGGATGGGGAACTTTTGCTCTATGTGTTCACGAAATAGGAGTCACGATTGCAAAGCTTTGGGGCCGCTGGCCTTCGCGTTCATTGTCGACAAGTCGCGTTCGCATAGTGGGAGGCCAGCTGAGGGAGGAGTCAAACTTTGGCCTTCACATTCGCGAAAGGTAAGCCACCTTGTTCGTCGCGATTGCAAAAGTGTAACGACCCGGTCGGTTGTTTTGAGTATTTTAGCCCTAATCCCCTATTTATTGCCTCCTCTATGTTAAATTGTGGTTATGTGACTTGCCAGGGTGCTTGGTTTCGGGTTCGGGAGAGTTTCAAAGTGAGATGGAACACACAGTCCCTAAGTTGGAGGTTTAAGTTGAAAGAGTTGACCGTAGTTTGACTTTTGTGTAGAAGACCCTCGAATGGAGTTTTGACGGTTCCAATAGATTTGTATGGTGATTTTAGACTAAGGAATATGTCTAAATATTGATTTGGAGGGCCGCAGGTCATTTCGGCGTGAATTGGCAAAAGTTAGAAAGTTGAAGGTTTGGAAGACTTGGGAAGTTTGATCGGGAGTTGACTTTATTGATATCGGGGTCAGATTCTAATTCCAGAAGTTGGAATAGCTCCGTCATGTCATTTATTACTTGTGTGCAAAATTTGAAGTCAATCGGAGTTGTTTTGGTATGAGTCGGCATTAGTTTTGAAATTTGGAAGTTCATAAGTTCCTTAGGCTTGAATCGATGCGCGATTCGTGGTTCTAGCGTTGTTTGATGTGATCTGACGCATCGAGCGTATTTGTATAATGTTTTAGGACTTTTTGACAGGTTTGGTTGAGGTCCCTGGGGCCTCAGGTGTGATTCGTACCAAGTTCAGCGCATTTTGGAACCATGAAGACTGCTGAATCTACTACTACTGGTTTCCTTATACACGATCGTGAGTGGGTTAATGCGATCGCGTAGAGTAGTTTGGCACTGGGAGAAACTTTCTCTATGCAATCGCGAGAAGAGGTCTATGATCGCAGAAGGTTGCCTTTCAGTGCATCGTGAACGCGTGAAGAAGGTCGCATCCTCGTAGAAGGAAGAGGAGGCTACAGGTCCACGCGGTTTTGTTCATTGCGATCGCATGAAGTGGGACGCTATCGCGTAGCTTCAGGAGGCAGTGTGTCGCATTCGCGAGTGAACTTTCGCTTTCGCGTAGTATTAATTTGGCAGCCTGTGCATTTGTGCTTTGTGAACTTTCTCTTACTAGTGGATTGAGTTAGTGTGATTTGAGGTAAGTGTCTTGTCTAAATTTGTGTGGGGGACCCCTTGGGATTGGTGTTGTTTGTGATAATTGTGATGTGTGGAAGCCGTGTACGCAAGGCAAAGTGTCTGTACACAATCTAAATGTGGAAATTACCGATTTTAGCTATGTAGATTCCTTTCATGCCTTAATTGAGTTATCCTATCTTTTATATTCGTCATCATTAGTCTACTTACACATGTTCTACTTGTCTTATCTATTACTTGCTAATTGCTCTACATGTTTAGTTGAAGTTCTTGTTTCCTTTATTCCGTATTCATTATTTAACTATTGAACTCTTTACTTGAAGTTGTCATTCTTGGAATATCTTGTTGTTGAAATTGTATTGAGCTACAAAGGTCATGATTCCTATTGAGGCAAAGTGTTAGGTTGTGCTATATCATTATATTGAGTTATTCACTTCCGGTTGTTATTGTTGAGACTTTGTGTACATTGTGGTTGAGCCATGGGCTCCTTATTGTGAAAATACTGTTATTGTTGATTTCTTTTGGCAAGTTGTGTTATTGGGCAGTTGAGGTGCAATTTGTTGTACGTTGTGATATTGAAACGCATGCAGTGGTATAAGGTTTTGGGGTTGAAACGCATACAGTGGTATAAGATTTTGGGGTTGAAATGCATGCGGTGAGATAAGGCGGGCTTGATACGCGTGGCTAGTAGGGGAACTACTAGAAGTCATGTGGTGTGATAAGGTGGGCTGAAACGCGGGATGCTAATTCGGAAAAATGATAAAAATAAAATTCAAGGCTCTCGCAGTGATATAAGGAAAGATTGTGAGTTATTCTTGTGATTTGGGACTACGAGGCGGTACCTCAGTAGTGACCCTTGTTGATCTTTTCTCTATTTGTTGTACTTGTCTTTGGTTGTTTTGTTTTCTTACCATGTCAATCCTTGTTTTCTTGTGATGTATTATTTTCCTCGACTCTGTGTAGTTAAATTTTGGTATACTCCTTACTTGTTTCATTTCCATTGTCATTATCATTACATTGTTAAATCCTTCGTCCTGTTTCTTATTATTTTTAGTAGGGCCTTGACCTGACCTCATCACTACTCTACCGAGGTTAGGCTTGGCACTTATTGGGTACCGTTGTGGTGTACTCGTACTACGCTTCTGCACATCTTTTTATGCAGATCCAAGTACCTCCAATCAATCCTGGCACTAGTGAGCTGGGTTCGCATTTGGAGACTTCAAGGTGCACCTGTCCGCGTCTGCAGGCCTTGGAGTCACCTTCTATCCATTTCCATATTTTTCCTTCTTTACTAGATACAGTTGTATAGGGATGACTTGAAACTGTTGTAGAGCTTGTGACTTATATTTCGCCGGATTTTGGGCAATTGCATATGCTCTGAGTTTTGGAGATTTTTCTTATATCAGTTGTTGAGTTTTGAGGCTTTAAATTATTGTTTTCAGTTATTTTCGCATGTCTGTTAGGCTTACCTAGTCTTAGAGACTAGGTGTCGTCACGATATCCTACGGAGGGAAATTGAGGTCGTGATAGAAAGAGATTTCCTTAAGCATTAGCTGGTTTGCATTTGCGATCGCAAGGCCCCTATCGCAACCGCGAAGAAGGGATGTATGTGCAGTGACGTGTTTTCAAAACATGACTTAGGCTATTTTCTTCATTTATCACATCTCTTGGCCGATTTTGGAGCTCATGTAGAGAGATTTTTCACCTAGCACTTTGAGGTAAGTAATTTCTACATAATGTGCGTTTAATACATAATTTATGGGTAGATTTAACATAGAAATTGTGCAATTTTGGGACTTTGTTAGAAAACCTAGGGTTGGTAAAAATTTGGATTTGGCCATGAAATTGATGTTAGAATTGGGTAAAAATTATATATTTTTAGTTCATAGTGTCTTAGATAACATTTATCTATGAAAAGTTTTGGAATCCGGGCACGTGGGTCAAGGGGTGAGTATTAGGAATTTTCCAAATTGGATTGGGTAATTACTCTAATAGTTAAATTATGAACTTTTGAGCATATATTGATTAGTTTGTACGACCTTTGGCTAGTTTCAACAGAAAATTAACCTCGTGCGTGTTTAAATTATTATTTGTTAATAATTATAGGTGTTACGTTTGCACGAAGTGACGAGAGTCCGTACGTAGCTAAAATCATGTTTATGTCTGATAGACTTAGGTCTTTATAATGCAATACTTGTATTATTTGAACTCAACTTGTTAGTTTAATTACTTGAAATTATAATTGAAATTTGATTATTGATTATGCTAGACCGAGTTTCGTTACTTTGAGTTTCGGCGAAATATTCGATTGTTGATATATATATATATATAT
>NC_031994.1:26414991-26421713 GCF_001879085.1 Nicotiana attenuata | reverse complement strand
ATATATATATATATATATATATATATATATATATATATATATATATATATATATATATATATATATCAATCGGTCCGTACGACCTCGGTAGTGTATGTACACGATCATTGTAGATCGGGCCATACGGCCTCGGCATAACTCGTGCGTAATATCGCTAGGAGCCCGATTATACTTGATATTTCCTTCATGACCGAAGAATTGATGATTACTTGATGGCTCTTATATGTTGAAATTGGCATGTGATAATTGGAGATTTTAAATTGATATTTAGTTAAAGAACCACTTATTTATTGTTTCTTATTCCATTGTTATTGTTGTATTTGATAGGAAGAAAATATCATGCATACCTAACTATTACTTTTAATTTAAATACTAATATTTATGTTTTATTTGTAGAAAATACCATAAATAAGTAAGAGAAAGCAAATAAATCAAGAAGAAAAGAAAAATAAAAATAAAGAGAAGAAATCAAATAACCTTACAACGTGGTTTCAAAAATGCTTTGCAAGACCGTGAGCACCAATTGCAAAGAAAAGAAACCAAAGTTATGCAAATCAGAAGAAAACGTGATGTAAAATCATGTAACTAAAGTTTTCAAGTGCATCTATAAATATGGGAACTTGGAGCTGTTTAAAGTAAGGGTGTTCATCGGGTGGTCGGTACGGTATGGTATTTAGATATTTCAGTTCGGTATTCGGTTTCATAAAATGCTATACCAATACCGTACCTAATTCAATTCGGTATGGTTCGGTTTTCTCTTTTCGGTTTCGGTTTATTCGGTTCGGTAACTTCGGTTTATTCGGTTTGAATACTAACAAGTGCATAGAGTCATAGACTATAATATTATTAATTAAAGTACTCAGAAGTACAAAACAGAAAATGTTGTTGACAAAAATTTTGTCCAAAATCAGCAAATATCAACCTAGAGAGAGAAAACTGTACATAAAGGAATAAATTCGATCATTAGAAATATCTTCTTACTTGCTTAGAGTTAATTGATGAACTTAGAGAATAAAGGAAAGTAAAATTTTGATTTTTTATATTTATGTTATAATTAATAATATGTGTTTTGTTTAATATAATACTCCCTCCTTTCCAGTTTATGTGAACCTATTTCCTTTTTGGTTTGTTCCAAAAAGAATGACCCCTTTCTAAATTTGGAAACAATTTAGCTTAAACTTACAATTCTACCCTTAATGAGAAGCTTTTATAACCACACAAATACTCTGGGGCCCTTTTTGACTTGTTTAGGACCAAAAATTTCAAAAGTCTTCATTTTATCTTAAACTCCGTGTCCAGTCAAACAGGTTCACATAAATTGAAACGGAGGGAGTATATATTTCGATACGGTATCGGTATTTCGGTATTTCATTAAAAAATACCAAATACCATACCTAATACCATATGTTTTTAAGCTTAAACCAAATACCATACCGATTACCAAAATATCGAATACCAAATGCCAAAATTTTTGGTTTCGATACGGTAATTCGGTATTTACCAAATTATATACAGCCCTAGTTTAAAGAACCTGACGGAGGAGCAAAAGCTTTCTGATACATTGCTTTCTAATTTTAGAAGTTTTTTATGTCAATTTCTTCAGTTATCTAGGGTATGAAATTACTCTAGTTCCTATTTTAATTAAATAGGAAAATTATTCTTTTGAATATTTCTTTCTATTTTTCTATTTAATGGGCAAGAATATTTTCGTTGTCAATACTAATTTCATTATGAAGTAACTTTTCTTGTGTTGGGAGAATGGGAGATCTTAATATTTCTATATAATAGTAGATATTATTCCTTAATTTCACGTGCTTGAGATTAAGCTTTTTATTTCCAGTTCGCACATTCTATTTAGAATGTCGTTCTTCAGATTTACAATTAGGTCTATTTCATGATTGGAAACCGAGAAATTCTTCTGCCCCAAATTTCATCTGCTTTATAGTTAGGTGTTATTTAATTTGTTAACATTTATCTATTTCATACTACATATTAACTTTTTACTAATTCTTTAACCGAGAAAGGCGAAAGAAGTAATATAGTTAATTTTGGTATTGATAGATGTTAACTTTTATTAAATGACATCTAGCTCTTATATGTTAAAATTGAGTCTACACTTAATTGTAATGGAAAGAGGCGAATATTAAAGTAATCAGTTATAAGAAGTAGGGTAACCGAAATGGGCTTACAAAAAAAACATGTTTCAGTTTAAGCATATATTTCAGGCTCTTTAATATTACTATTTCGACGATTAATTTGTATAACCGAGAGGAGTGCGATTAATTGTTCACCTTAAGTAATAATATATAAATATAATCGTGAGAGACATTTTGTGATGACCCGATAGGTCAATTTCAGGTTTAGCCTTCATTTCTGTGTTTTGAGACCTGAATACCTCCGTTTAGCCTTCCTCGATTTGCTGTGCGTAATCCGTGTCTTTTTCCAAAAAAATATTTATGTGAGAAATTGATAAAAATGTGAAATTTTACCTTAGAACTCATTTGAGTTGACTATAGTCAATATTTTGTGAAAATAGACCCGGATCAAGGTTTTGACAGTCCCAGTGGGTCCGCATCGTAATTTGGGACTTGGGCTTATACCCTGAATGGAATTCGAAAGCCCCTCGCTCGATATAACGTAATTTGTTGGAAACTAGTAATTTAAGATTTAAAAAAATTTATTTGAGCGTAAGTTGACTTTGTTGCTACCGGGTTCGAATTTCAGTTTCGAAAGTTTGTATAGATTCATTTCAGTATTTATGACTTGTCTGCAAAATTTGGTGCAAAACAGAGTTGATTTGACGTGATTCGGACGTCCGGTTGTAAATTTGCATGTCCTAAGTTTCTTTTATAATTTCATTCGCTTTGGTGTCCGATTCATAGCTCTAGGTCTTATTTTGGTGTTTTGGTTTTGGATTTTTGTGCATTTTTGGTTAGAGCCTCGAGGACTCGGGTGAGTTTCAAACGCATTTTGGAGAGTTCATGGGAGATCAGATTTTTGTTGGTGCTCAGATCTCGCATTTGCGAACAAATCATTGCATTTGCGATGACAGGAGAGGTGTGGGATCCCCCCCCCCCCCCCACTCTCTTGCAATGGATTCTTTGCATTTGCGGGGTTCGCATTAGCGAATCCCAGGTCGAAATTGCGACATCTGCTCCTGGACAAAAAGTTGAGAATGCGGGATTTAGCTTATTTTTCACAAACTCTCAACCCTAAACACTGTAGAGGATATTTTTCCAAGAGATTTTCTTCCTAAATACATTGGTAAGTGACTTTAATCTATTTTTGTTCAATTACCCATTACTTTCCAAGTGTTTTGAACATTAAATCTAGGATTTTTATTGTAGAAATTAGGTATTTGGGTAGAATTACGAATTTTTATAAATTTGGGATTTTTATATTTGGGATTTAGACCTTGAATTGAGGTCGAATTTCGAAATAAATTACATAACCGGGCTCGGAGGTGAATGGATAATCGGATTTTGGTCCGAATCTCGGGTTTTGACCAAGCGGGCCCAAAGTTAACTTTTGTTGACTTTTTGGAAAAAGTGTAAGGACCTTAACTAAAAGTATTGTAATTGATTTCCTAGCATTATTTGTTGATATTAAGTCGATTTTGGTTAGATTCGGTTGGTTCAGAGGCGAGTTTTAGAGGAAAGGCCCCGGTTGAGCTTTGATTTGCTTGCGGAGCGAGGTAAGTGTTGGGTCTAACCTTGATTTAAGGGAATTAGGAACCCTTGAGCTATGTGTTATGTGTATTACATCTGTAGCGGCTAGTATGCCATGTGACGATTGTATATACGCCGTCAAAATAATTGTTTCCATGTTTTCCCATATTTTGTTAATTATTTTATTCTATGTCTTAACTGTTACATGCTTTAATTGCTTCCTATGCCTTCACTTGCTACTTGTCACTTATTACTCTCGTATCTAAATGTCCGCTTCTTCCATGCTTCCATGATTAATTGCTACTTGCCTTAATTGTTCACTTTAAGTGTCATACATTTGGCTTATCTTGTTGCTTTGTATTAATTGTAACATTCCTTGATTTGATACGAGGTTCCTTTATGGCTTTGCTTACATAATTATTTAATCGTAGAGATTCTTGTGAATTGTGTTATTGAATTGATTACATTTATTGGTTTTTTTATGGATCGGGTTGCACGCTGCAACGGGTGGAATAAGGGAGGACTGATATTTATATGGTGGGATCGGATTGCACACCACAACGGATTTTATATGTGATTTTGATATGCTGAAATAAGAGAGGATTATGATATCGATTCTGATTATATGGTGGGATCGGATTACGCGCCACAACGGATTTTACTTGTTGTTCTTGAGACTTAGTCACTTGGTGACTTACTCTTTCTGACTTACCCCACCTTAGAATTAGAAATCAAAAATTAAATTTAGGGTTCCTCTAGTCCTCTCACCTCTGCGACACATAGCACTTGATAAATTCCAAAGCAAAAGGCCATGTACTTTCATTTTGATCTATTAACCACCGTTACACCTGCTGCCACAACCGTTTTCTTGATTTGCACTATCAAATTACAGTGGTTCCGCCCTGACAATCACTTACCGCCGCCGTTCCCCGTCGGTGATGACGGTTGCGACGGAGGCAGATGCTGTGCGGTGTGCCTCAACGACATGATCGGTGGCGATAGTTGCCAGAAACTGCCGAAATGCGGCCATATTTTTCACGTTGAGTGTGTGGACGCTTGGCTACAGTGCAATTGGACATGCCCACTTTACAGAAGGCAAGTTACTGATCAGCTTCCTAAGCAGCAAGGAGAAAACACCATTTTAAACTGTTAATAACCGAAAAACTAAACCTGAAATAACTGAACCAAACTTTGAAAAAATCTCACCGAACCGTAAATATTTTGGTTTGATTTGTTTATTAATATTACAAAACTGAAAACCGATAAACTGAACCATACTTTTATAATAACCGACCGATGTCCACCCCTGCAAATGGAGAACGAAGAGCTTAACAAAAACAACCAACTTCCGCAATATCAAGTAAAAGAACAGTTTGATGAGGTGGCACCACGACGTGAAATAATACTCAGAGATTATGGAAGGCCAGATCATTTTAAAGGGGAATCAAGTGTAAGGAGACCACCAATTGCAACAAATAACGTTGAAATCCGTGCAAGCTTGATTCAAACCATTCAACGGTCTTGTCAGTTTACTGGTAATTCAAGTGGAGATCTTCAAATCCATCTAATTGATTTCTTGAATTAGTTGAAACTTGTAGGTACAATGGAGTCACAACAGACGCTATCAAGTTGCGGGTTTTTCCTTTTTTATTAAAAGGTGAAGCCAAAATATGGTTGCTAAACTTACCAAGAGGCTCTATTACTACATGAGACCAAATGACCCAAAAATTCCTTAATAAATATTTTTACCTGCAAAGACATTTAAAATGAAGCAAGAAATATAGTACTATTTTTATATATAGTAAACTAAGATATTAGCAATACCATAATTTTTAATACATGGATAAGTATGTATAAAGATAGAACTAACTTCATCGAACCAAATAATGGATAAGAAATGATTCCAGCATAACTAATCCTAACATTAGTAATACAGTACCTTATTCAATATTATTCCTATACACCCTACCAAACGACCCCTTATAGTTATTGCTTTTATAGTGTCCATAAAAGTGATCTTTCCTACTCCTAGTTTCTATATTGAATTCTTATGTTGGACGCTGATTCTTTGCCGTCAAATATCAGCATGAGTGCAGGAAAACTTTGGCTGATAGCAAATCCGGAACCAAAATGTTGTTATTTTAGACTCAAAAGACATAAATAGGTGTAAAAAAAGTGACCATAATATATATAACGCCAGAAAACCTGGCGCTATATAATAACGGTAACTGCACCGTTAATGTATAGCGCCAGGTTTTCTGGCGTTATATACTGACACAGTGATATAGCGCCAGAAAACCTGGCGTTATATCCCTCAATAAAAAACCCTCCATCTTCTTCACCCGTCTTCTTCTTCACCATTATTTTAGTCCTCTATCCAAAAACCTGGTCCCCCCACTGTCCGCCATTATAAAAAAAAAAAAATTTTGGGTCCCCCCGGCACATAAAACTCGAAGAACGTAGGTCCCACACTCGAGTAGAGCTTCTTGTTATTGTTGATTCACGCTTTCGGAGTCAAAATTTCGATCTATTTGCTTTCCGAAAATTCTAAATCGAGGTATTTCGATTTATTTTAAGTTGAAACTTTTATTATAATGCATATTATTTGATTTGTATGTGTTCTATTTCGGTTTGTGTTTTTTTTTTCGAAATTAGCATCTTAAATTTATCCGGATTTAATTTTACTATTTTATATAAAAATAAAAATTTATCAAATAAATTTGTCGGTTAATATTCTCATTTATATATATGCTTTCATGCCGTTTTGTGTTTTATTTGCAATTAAATTTATTTGTTGTTTATGTTTAGTTTAGATTATTTTTTAGCGTAGTAAAATCTAGACCTTTTTAGCGTAGTAAAACGTAGACCCTTTTTTAGCATAGTAAAATTTAGAGCCTTGTAGCGTAGTAATGTGTAGTATTTTAGCTTAGAATTCCTTTTGTTTTAGTATCTTATACTGGTATTTCGATCTTCAAAATATGGAGCCCGGAAATTATATATATATATATATATATATATATATATATATATATATATATATATTCGAATTTAATA
>NC_031994.1:26401415-26414577 GCF_001879085.1 Nicotiana attenuata | reverse complement strand
CCCTATAGCCAAACGCCCCCGTTTTGATCAATTGAATCTGGACCGTTGGTTTTGCTTCATCCAACGGATGAGAACTAATGGACCCTTTAATACATATATGTCCAAATACCCCACATTAAACCTAAGACACAAACAGATCCCCCTCTGTCTCTCATCTTCCCTAATAAACCCTAACGCCGCCCCTCGATTCCTTGCCATTTCCGACCGGCGGCGGAGCTTGAAGCCACCAAATCTCGTCCATGCAATCACCGGCCTTCCCTCAACCCCAATCCACCACCATTTCTCCTTAAATCCTCACCAAATCGGCCTGTTTTTGAATCTGAAAACGAAAGGAAAAGGAATCCGTCAAGCCTTCCGGTTTCTTTGAGCGATAAGGTTTGAAACGGGTATTGACTGTTTGTTTTCATTGAGAACATACTGTTAATACCTGTTTTGAATCAAATCAAAGTGTTTCGAAGGTTTATCAGTTTTGTTTCTTGTGGTTTCAAAGGTATTTTCCCCATCTTTCCTCTTTCGTCTTCTTCATTTTTTGCTTTATTATCGAATTTCTTTCCTCCTGTTTCTCTTTCACTTCTGTTCTCGTTTTTGGTTTCTCTTTTCTTCTATTTTCTGTTACTCAGTAATTAATTTCGCATAACAGTAGTTTTTAAGTTAATTCGTGTTGATTAAAATGATTTCGTTTCTTTTCCTAAGTTAGTATTAAAATTTGTTGTTTAATCTGTTTGGTGTGTCTCAGAATTGAGTTTGCCATGTTTATTTGCTCTATTTTCTTTGCTTTATTTTGTTTTCTAGAAAGGAGTTTCGATCTGTCTCTTAGGCAATTTTGCCTAGCCTAATGGGCCCATACGGGCTTTGAAACCAGAAAGCCCAAGACAGAGTTAATTTGGGTCTGTTTAGACCCATTGAGTTGGGTCAATTGGCCCAGAGCTCATTTGGTAGGCTAAGGTAAAAACAGGGGTCTTAAGGGGTAATTGGGAAAACACACCTAGGGAATCTTTTTGGTAACAGTTTTCAGAAGTTTCTAGTAGAAGTCTGCTAGTAAATTTCAGATTTAACTGGAATAACAAGTCAAAAATGAAGGACTAACTAGCTAAAAATAAAAATCAGAAAAGGATTAAAGAGTAAAAATTAAAAGTTGAAGCAGCCCTAGTAACTTGCCTATAAAGGCACTGTTACTTAGAGTTGAAGGCAGATTTTGGGAAGAAAAAAAAAGGCATAAAAAAGACTGAAAAGTTTCTGCAACCCCAGGCAACGAAAACTCCAAAAATCACTATTCCATTGAAATTTTTAGGGTAGTTTGAAAGCTCTCAGTTCTGAATTAAAACTCCAGCTTATCTAAGGGTTGAAAATGGCTTGAATTTTCGGGTGTTTCTGTAATTGTGGTTTTCAGAAGGTCCTGGGGTCATTTCTGGGTTTATTTGAGTTTATTCAAGCTGGTTTTGGATTTTCACTGGTGACATTCATTTGAAATTGATTACTGGCTGCATAATGTCATTTCTGGGTTAGAAAATCATCCAAAGCTGCTGTTGATTGTTGATTGCTGTTGCTGACTTTTTCTCCTTCTTATTGTGATTCAAATCCCAGGTACAAGTCCTGAATCCATGACAATGTATGTCTAAATTTGAGCAATGAAACAGAAGCTTCACCTGCGTTTGTGCAAATTCGCTTGCTGCACCTGTTCTGATTCTGCATTTGTTCATAGTTAGTTTAGTTAAAATTGGAGTAATTGAGTGTTGTAATTAATTTGGACTGCTGGACTTTTAGAACTGCTTGATTGTCATTTGAGTAGCTAAATGTTTATGTGAGAAGTTGAATGCATAGGATTAACTAGTTGTTTTTCGTTCGTAAGTACTTGTTAAATTCAAATTCAAAGGTCTTTGTATTACTCAACCATGATAGTAGGGAATTCCAGATTCATGTTAGATTACATATTAGTTTGAAATTTCATTGATCCAACAGCTAAAAAATAAAAAATAGGAAAATTAGTATTTCAGTAATTATTCCTGTTTTCAGTCATAATTAGATGCCATTGAAGTACATTAGTTGCAATCAATTAGTTGTTAAATTTCAGGTCAAGTACATTAGATATAAATATGCCTCTGCACTGAATAATGTATGTCAAAACTAAAACTAAAGCTGATTTGCCTTTGAATTGCATAAATCTGTGTCTTTCATGTGTTTAAAATCATTAGACCCAATTGGCTTAGAAATCAGAACTCTTAGGATTCAATAAAACCAACTTCGCAGGCCTGGGTTCGTTCATGGGCCCAGCATGGTGTTTTGCCATTTTGATTAAGCTTTGGGCTTAACCGTGTGCTACTAGCCCAGGCATTATTAGCCCGATGAATCAGTATATTTGATGAATTGTGGATTATCAAGGACAGCTTCGAATTCCATTTAAAAGCATTAGGATTAATTTGGTGACATAAATTTGGGTTTACAAGTTAGGTAGCGGGTTCAAACTAAGAGGTTTTCCCTTTTGTTTGAACCCGGACTTGAACTTAAGGTCCGAATTTATAGTATCAAATTAATTAGGCCCTTTTAGAGACAAAAAATAAATAAAAAAATCTTAGTTTGCTTTAAGTTGGCCTTTAAATAATAAAAGTGGGACGAGCCTCGCCAAATAAAAACACATATAAGTCGTTAGCCACTTGAAGCGCGCTTTTAATAAATTTACCTTCTTAAATACGGGTGTGCATTTCATGTGACCCAAATTCAAATCCCAAAACGTTGAATAAGAGGTGTCGAGGATCCGGGTGCATTTCATGTGACGTGATCCAAAAACACGCTCTTAAACGGCGTTCACTTTCATAAAAAACTAATTAAAAGCGGTTAAACAAGTTTGTAAAATTGCACTATAGGTTTGAACATGTATCAAAAATCAGATTTTAGCCATTTATAATAATTTAAGCGACCGTGCTAGAACCACGGGATCCGAGGGTGCCTAACACCTTCCCTCGGGTCAATAGAATTCCTTATTCAGAATTTCTGGTTCGCAGACTCCAATTGGGAGGTCGAATTTTTCCTCGATTTGGGATTTAAATTAAATCGGTGACTTGGGACACCAAAAGCCAATCCTTTCCCAAGTGGCGACTCTAAAAATAAATAAATAATCCCATTTTGAATAATGTCACTTTAAATGGAAAAACTCCCTTATACATTATCATTCGGGGTAGGTGTGTAAAAAAAGGAGGTGTGACAGCTCTGGCGACTCTGCTGGGGACACGAACCCAGAATTTCGATTCAGGGTTCAAGAATTCGAGCTTAGTACAATTGTTATATTTGGCTTTATCTGATTTTTCTACATGTTCCATGCTATATGTGCTAAATGTTTTACCGCTTTGATATTTGTTGAAATTGTATATATAAAGTGCCGCGAATCCCTTCCTCTCTCTGAGTCTTCTACTTCATGGAGAAGGGTGCACTTCGTGTAGCTTCTCTTCTTTTTAGAGTCTTTTCCCATTTAGAACGAGGTTTGGATAAGTTGCAAAGCCGGCGGAGCTTCTGTATCCCCGGTACGCTGCCTCCCCCTCGGCTCGAGTTGTCCGCTCGGGCAAGCCAGGTCTAGACCAATAAACCTAGGGTTTAAACCTAGAAGAACACAACTTCATACCGGATCCCTAGTAGGACGTTTGTTTGCATCATATGCATTTGACTTAGGGGACTCAACACAGGGGTTGGGTCCGTCTAGGACAGGTGACCTGAAATGAATTGATCATCTTGATGCATCTTACGTGCTACTTGCGCATTTATTTGCTCGGCTTTGCATGTTGACCGGCTTGTCTAAATGAGTGAATTATGAAAATAAGCAGTGTTAGGACTAAGTGAGGGTGACCATTTGTTGTGAAAAACCAAATGCCCAAATAGTACCGAAATGCTGCCGGATTTTTGAAAAGTGAAAAGAAAAAGAGGAAAATATTTGAAAAATAGAAAGAAAATTGTTGTTCAAAATAGTTTTGATTTAGGCAAATCTGACCGAACTACGCGGGTCTGATTCTCACCGGATGTGAGATACGTAGGCAAACCTCATCGGTCCGACCCCAATTTTCAAAAGAAATCCAAAAATATTTTCTTTCAGTTCTTTCTTTAGAAAGCTTTCCTTAAAAAAAAAAGTTCAAAAAAAAGAATTTTTTTTTGAACTCAAAAATGGTTTCCTTCTTTCTAATGTCTTTCATATGAATAAAAAAAAATCAAAAAAAATCAAAATCCAAAAATACAGGTTTCCTTCATTTTGAAGTATTTTTTCAAAAATCCAAAAAAACAAATCAGAGACAAAAATCCAAAAATACTCTTTTCTTCGTTAGAAGTCTTTTTATTTTTTGTAAATGTCGATAAAAATTTTGAAAAATTGAAGTCCAAAAATATTTTTGCTTTTCCTTAGAAGTACTTTTATAAATAAATAAAAGCCCAGAAATTCAAAACATTTTTCTTAAAGAAGTCCCTCTTTCGAAAATTAAGAGGTTACATCCAAAATCCAAAAATATTTTCTTTCTTCCTTAGAAAAAGAGAAAACAAATAAAAATTCAAACAAAAAAAAATATTATCTTTTTACTTTTAAAATTCCCAAAGTTCAAATCAAAAAAAAATGAAGTTTTAGAAGTCTTTCTTTCAAAAATAAAATTAAATCAAAATCCAAATCCCAATCTTTCTTTCAAAAATAAAAGAGAGTTAGTTTATTCAATTCCCAATCTTACCGAACTACGCTGGTTTGATTCTCACCGGATGTGAGATACGTAGGCAACCCTCATCGGGTCCAACCCCCTTTTGCAAAAATAGCCAAAAATACCAAAATTTTAATTTTTGTCACAAATAAGTCAGGTGTTGCCGTTCTTGCTTAAAGTAAGCCGAATGTTCCCAAAAGGGCGCCGGAAGGCCGCTTTTGCAAATACAGCCACCTTGGGTCATTTTCGATGGTTAGCGGGCACAGCCTTAAAATCTTCTTTCCCGAAGTGCTGAAAGGTCGTATCTGCAAAACCGAGTCTTTGTTTGCTTAAATAAAATTTTGAAAAAGTAGCCAATTTTCCTTTTAGGTCAAAATAAATCATTAAAATACTCCTGAGATGTCTTTCTTTCATAAATAAAAAATAAAATAAAAAAATACAAATTTTGAAAAATTTCCCTTTTAAAATTCCCTTTTCAAAATTCCGAAAAAGAAAAAGTTAGCTTATTTGCCCGAACTACGCTGGTTTGATTCTCACCGGATGTGAGATACGTAGGCAACCCTCATCGGGTCCAACCACCCTTTTGCAAAAATAGCCCAAAAATACCAAAATTTTAATTTTTGTCAACAATAAGTCGGGTGATGTCATTTTTGTTTTAAAATAAGCCGAATGTCCCCGAAAGGGCGTCGGAAGGCTGTTTTTGCAAGAACAGCCACCTTGAGTCATTTTTAAAAAGGTTTTCGGACACAACCTTAAAATCTTCCTCCCAGAAGTGCGGAAAGGCCGTATCTGCAAAACCAAGTCCTTGTTTTTCTAGATAAAGAAACGTTTGCAAAAATAGTCACTTTTTCCTTTTAGGTCAAAATAAATCATTAAAATACTCCTTAGATATCTTTCTTTCATAAATAATAAATAAATAAAAAAATACAAATTTTGAAAAATTGAGTCCGAAAATATTTTTGAAAATATTTTTACTTCTAAAAATTCCCAAAGTTCCAATAAAAAGAAAAGAAATGTTTAGAAGTCTTTCTTTCAAAAATTCAAAAGAAAAATCAAAATCAAAATTCAAAAGTGCATATTTCCCTTTTTTCTTTTAAAACATTCCACAAAAAAAAGAGTTAGCTTATTTGCAAGAACTACGCTTGGTCTGATTCATGCGGGGTCCTGATACGTAGGCAATCTCCATAGGATTCGACCGTAACCCTAAGGAAAAAGAGAGAAAAAGAGAAGGAAAGTACGAAGGAAGGAAATAAAAGAACAACAAGAAAGAAACACGAAAGAGAAAATAAGGAATCGAGAGGAAAAAAAAACATGGCAAAAGAAAAGGGAAAAGCAGGAGATGAAGAACAGAGGGAAAAGAAAAATGAGAGAAAAATAGAAAGAGAAAGAAAACGCAAGAAAAACAAAGAGTAGGAAAATCAAAAGAAGAGAAAATAGAAAAGAAAAGACCGGGATGACGCATGCAACCAGTGACAAACATGTAAGACATCCGTTTAAACTGTATAGGTAGCATCACACTCCAACATGCGATTGCCTATCTGTTACTTGTCTCAAACTAACCATGTGTTGCTATCAATNGCATAAATTGCGGGGCCCTCATTAAATGCTTATATAAAAATATTTAGAACTCGGGACGTGCCATTAGCGAATTTTCATGGCCTCCTGCAAAGATAATAACTCGTTAGTCACTTTAGGCGCATTTTAATAATTTTACCTTCTTAAATTCGGGTGTGCATTTCATGCAACCCAAATTCAAATCCCAAAATGTTGAATAAGAATATGTCGAGGATCCGGGTGCATTTCATGTGACGTGATCCAAAAACACGTTCTTAAACGGCGTTCACTTTCCTAAAAATCAATTAAAAGCGGTAAATAATCTTAAAATTGCACTATAGGTTGGGACATGCAAAAATTAGATTTTTAGCCAATTATAATAATTTAAGCGACCGTGCTAGAACCACGGGATCCGGGGGTGCCTAACACCTTCCCTCGGGTCAACAGAATTCCTTATTCAGAATTTCTGGTTCGCAGACTCCAATTGGGAAGTCGAAATTTTCCTCGATTTGGGATTCAAATTAAACCGGTGACTTGGGACACCAAAAGCCAATCTTATCCCAAGTGGCGACTCTAAAAATAAATAAATAATCCCATTTCGACTAATGTCACTTTAAATGGAAAAACTCCCTTATACATTATCCTTCGGGGTAGGTGTGTAAAAAAGGAGGTGTGACAGCTCTGGCGACTCTGCTGGGGATATGAACCCAGAATTTCGATTCAGAGTTCAAAAATTCGAGCTTAGTACAATTGTTATATTTGGCTTTATCTGATTTTTCTACATGTTCCATGCTATACGTGCTAAATGTTTTACTGCTTTGATATTTGTTGAAATTGTATATATAAACTGTCGCGAATCCCTTCCTCTTTCTGAGTCTTCTAAATCATGGAGAAGGGTTCACTTCGTGTAGCTTCTCTTCTGTTTAGAGTCTTTTCCCATTTAGAACGAGGTTTGGATAAGTTGCAAAGCCGGCGGAGCTTCTGTATCCCCGGTACGCTGCCTCCCCCTCGGCTCGAGTTGTCCACTCGGGTAAGCCAGGTCTAGACCAATAAACCTAGGGTTTAAACCTAGAAGAACAAAACCTCATGCCAGATCCCTAGTAGGACGTTTGTTTGCATCATGCGCATTTGACTTAGGGGACTCAACACAGGGGTTGGGTCCGTCTAGGACAGGTGACCTGAAATATTGGACCATCCTGATGCATCTTACGTGCTACTTGCGCATTTATTTGCTCGGCTTTGCATGTTGACCGGCTTGTCTAAATGAGTGAATTATGGAAATAAGCAGTGTTAGGACTAAGTGAGGATGACTATTTGTTGTGAAAAACCAAATGCTCAAACAATACCGAAATGCTGCCGGATTTTTGATAAATAAAAAAAGGGAAAATATTTGAAAACATAGAAAGAAAATTGTTGGTCAAAACAGTTTTGATTTTGGCAAATCTGCGCGAACTACGCTGGTTTGATTCTCACCGGATGTGAGATACGTAGGCAACCCTCATCGGGTCCAACCACCCTTTTGCAAAAATAGCCAAAAATACCAAAATTTTAATTTTGTCACAAAATAAGTCGGGTGATGCAATTCTTGTTTAAAATAAGCCGAATGTCCCCAAAAGGGCGCCGGAAGGCTGTTTTTGCAAGAACAGCCACCCTGAGTCATTGTTGAATGGTTTGCGGGCACATCCTTAAAATCTTCCTCCCAGAAGTGCTGAAAGGCCGTATCCGCAAAGCCGGAGTCTTGTTTTTGAAATAAAATTAATGAAAGATCAAAAATAAAAAAAAAATATTTTTCTTCTTCTTTCCAAAATTACAAAACAAAAAACAAATCAAAAAGCCAAAAATATTTTCATTCTTCTTTCATTAAAAAGAAATTTTAAGAATCAAAAATATTTTCTTTTTCTTTAGAAATAGTTCTTTCATAAATTGAAAATAAAATTTTCTTTCTTTCTTTATAAGTCTTTCTTTCGAAAATTAAAAAGCAAAAACTCAAATCAAAATAAAAAAAAAAAGAAGAGTTTGTCTATCTATTTTATTCCTGATCTGCAAGAACTACGCTTGGTCTGATTCATGCGGGGTCATGATACGTAGGCAATCTCCATAGGATTCGACCGTACCCCTAAGAAAAAAAAGAAGAAAATACGAGGGGAGGAAATAAAGGAAAAACAAGAGAGGAAAAGGAACGCAAAAGAGAAAATAAGGAATCGAGAGAAAAACCACGGCAAAAGAAAAGGGAAAAGCAGAAAATGAAAAACAGAGGGAAAAGAAAAACGAGAGAAAAACAAATAGAAAGAGAAAGAAAAGCAAGAAAAACAGAGGGTAGAAATCAAAAGAAGAGAAAATAGAAAAGAAAAACCGGGATGACGCATGCAACCAGTGCAAACATGTAGACATCCGTTTAACTGTATAGGTGCATCACACCCCAATGTGCAATTACCTATATGTTACTTGTCTCAAACTAACCGTGTGTTGCTGTCAATTCCAGCCTAGCTTTTAGAAACGGTGGTTGGTTGTGGTAAGCTGGCATCGCATCAATACTTTACCAGATCGAAAGGAAGCGTGGAAATGTCTACAGAAATGACTTTGCCCGCATTCCCCATCTCTGANATGGACGAGGTAGAAATGGTCACTATCGTCCTCCAGGCCCAGGAAGCAGATTACTTTCAGAACATGATGTCGGCCATGGGCAAGCCTTTTGCAGAGGCAATTAAAATTGGCGAAATGGTAGAGAATGGTTTGAAAACGGGCAGGATTTTGAGTCAATCGGCCATCAAAGCAACTTCCCAAGCCATCCAAGGCGGGTCTGGAGGGTGGCCAAAGGTAAAAAGAAAGAAGAAACAGTTATGGCAGCATCGGGGGGAAGAAAATATCGGGCTCCGAGACCTGTGTTTTCTGAAAGAACCCCTCAACACTACTATCCTCATGCTGATACGGCTTATGCTCCCCCACCTTAGGCGATTATGAATGCTCAACCTTTCGCCCGACCGCAGCCACAAGCCAATAGAAATTAACCTCCATTCCAAAGAAATCAGCCTCCCCACCAGAACCACTATAATCCCCGACCTCCGCGGAATAACTTTCGTCCTCGGGAACCACCCAGGAGACCAAACTTTACCCCAATTGGTGAATCTTACTCTAGTCTATTCCCGAAACTTGTCCAAATGGGTCTACTGCAGCCGGTTCCTCAGAACAGACAAAACCCGACATCGCCTGCCTACAGAGCTGGTGTCAGGTGTGCATACCATTCAGGGGCAGAGGGCCATCATACAAATGACTGTTGGACTCTGAAACAAGCGGTGGAGAACATAATAAAGCAAGGGAAAATAGTACTGAGGGATGAGGATATCCCAAATGTGACCAATAATCCATTGCCAGCCCACAACAACGGGCCGGTGATCGGGATGATTTGTGAAAACAAAGAATTTGATCCAGCATTGAAAGCTATAATTGCTATCGCTGATGCAGAAAGAAAGCCAAAGGTGGCCTCGAAGCAAGAGAAAGGAAAAAAAAAAGAGCAAAATCACCAAGACAGAACCAGAAAAGAAAGCTGATTTGAAAGGAACACAAACGTACATACCCAAGCAAGCCTATGTGGTGCGGGGGACAATCAAACCACCTCGGCTGAGTGAGCCAGTGGTTATTGGACGCGTTCCACAGAAGCCTATGACGAACCCTGCTGCAGTACCATGGAATTATCATCAGACGATGGTTACGTACAAGGGTAAAGAGATCTTGGGAGAGCTGCTAGAGAACCCCCCGTGGAGGAATATTCAAACATAGAGGAAGTAAACAATGCCACCAGAAGGCGTTTCCTGCTTAAGAAGCCTGTGAATGCTGAGGAAGCCGAAGTGTTCTTTCAAAAAATGAAAATGGCCAATTATGAGGTGGTACATTTGTATGACACTTTTGTCAAGCCTAAGCACAGTAAAAAGGAAGATGATGAGGTGTTCACGGCTGAAGAAAGTGAGGAAATACGTGGGGTAATGAGGAGAATGCTCTACGAAGCCAACATGGTCCAGCCGGGAGAGGGCACTAGCACCGCTAAGGGGTTATACATGGGACCAAGCGCCAAGTTTCAAAACTGGAAGGCTATGCCATTCCCGATCAGACGGGAGTCCCGGTAGACTAGCCCTGCCACTTTTTCTGCATCCCGAGTCATTTCAGGGTGTTACTCAGATGTTTCCTGTAGTTTCTTGTCTTTAAATTCCCGAATGTGAACCCTGTTATCTTCAAAATTCCAAAAAAAAAAATGAATTCAAAACTTCTTCGTTCATTTTTCTTTCTGATTTTGTTATTTTTCTCCTTCATTTTCTTCTCTTTAGTTCTAATAATGCAGCTTTAAATAACATGACATGCTTGCGGACTTCATGCCTGGATCCCGAAACGCTGTCAGATTTCGAAATAATGAATCAAAAGTCGAAATGCAAAGAAGGTAACCTTGAGGAAATAAAACAAAGAATTGGAACAATTGAAGGAAAATTGGTTCGCGGGTTGGAAAGGTCTGTTACATTACAACAAAAGAGTATGTTGTACTCAGGGAACATCCGGGTTGTACCAACAAAGAATGGCCCATGCTTACAATAAGAAAGTGCGGCCCAGGAATCTTGAAATAGGACAACTGGTGTTAAGACGCATTCTTCCTCATCACCAGGAAGCAAAAGGAAAACTTTCTCTTAATTGGAAGGGAACACACATCATCCGAAAATACTGCCAAGAGGAGCAGTGTATCTGGGAGACATTGAAGGAGCTGATCCCGAAGCAACAGCTAATACAGATGCAATAAAAAGGTACTGTGTCTAGGCCTCCTGCGATGATGGCTTTTGTGCAATTGAGATGACGAAGGCTGTCCTTCTCGCTACCCAAATAATATCAACCCTTCGTAAACCCCTTGAGCCGGTTACGCTTCTTTGGTCACCCTCTTTGGAACCCGGAAGTACCAGCGGAAAAGAAGAGGAAAAGAAAGGAAAAGAAAAAGAAAAGAAAAGAAAAAGAAAAGAAAAGAAAAAGAAAAAGAAAAAGAAAAAAAAAGAGAAAAAAAAAAGAAAAAAAGAAAACGAAAAAATATATGAAAAAAAAGAAAAGAAAAAGAAAATATGATGAAAAGAAAAAGAAAACAGAAAACAAAAACAAAAACAAGTGTTTATCCTGAACTACGTCTGACTTGATTCCGAAAGGATACGTAGGCAGCCTCTCCCTGAGGTTCAGTCACACCAAAACAAAAATCCCAATTTCCCCAAAAGATGAAACTGGGACAGATGATATAATTGTTCGGCCATGAATCCGCCGAAATGGTTCCAAAGTTGTAGTTTCGCCCAAAATTCTTTTTACCCCAGAAACCTTGTCCAAGTCCTTCCGATCAATTGGCAAAGGCAGGAAAGTGGAAAACGTCATTGTTGGAATCTAACACAATTCAAATGGAGAGAAATAAAATGAGAGAGTCTTATTGGTGAAAACCTTCGGGCACCATAAGGCGATGGTGAGTAGAGAAAATGAAAATGAGAGAGTCCGCTTAGTGAAAACTCGCAAACAGCACTATCGGGCGACGGTGAGAAGAGAAATGAGAGAGGTCGATTGGCGAAAACCCGCAAAGGGCGCTGTTGGCCGAAAAGAAGACATCTCATCACTAGAAGAGTCCTAGCAAGGTTCCCTGGTTTTGAAATGCGGATCAATGGGTTCACGAGAAGTTGGAATGTTTGTGTGGGTCGGGCGTCCAGTCCAAGAAGCATGTCATGTTCATTTGAAGCCAGCATTCACAACCCAGATAAGTCCTTCTTTTCCCCCGAAAGGGACGCTTCTCTTTAAACTCATTTGCTTGCCTTTTGCATACTTTTCCTTTGAATCCCTTTTGGTTTAACTCTGATTCCGTAACTAGTACAAAGAAAAGGTGGCAGGACCGGCTCACAGGGCTCTGCCTGGTCAGAGTCGAAGAAAATACCCAGCCTCAGCGAGTGGGTCAGGCCAATCCCGACTGACCATGGTAGTTAATGCTTTCAAAGCAAAAACATTGAAAAAAAGGGAAGTCAAAGGCAAAGGTCCCAAGGGCAGAATAAAGTGAAAAGGCTAGAGCCCACACGGGCGAGTCATCATGAAGTCCTAAGGCTGAACCCGGTCAGTTTGAAAAGAGATTCACCCTCAAGGCAAACCAACATCAAAGTTCTCAACGGAAATGGGGCCGGGATCAAGCAATTAGGATGATCAAGGCCACAAAAACCAACCACCGTTTCAAACTAACAAATTGTTCTTTGTTGAAAACATGTTTAATTCAAAGCAACCGTGCAAGAAGCAGGTGCAATCCAAAAAGAAATAAAATGCGCAAGCGCAGAAACAGCTTTGCAGCAGGAAAACGACCAAAAAGGAAGTTTCCCCTCCCCAAGTTCTTTCATGTGTTTTGCTAAATAAAAGGAAAAAATAAAAAGAGGAAAACAAAAGAAGAAGAAAGAAGAAAGGAAATAAAATTGAAAATCCCAAAAGAAAAACAAATCATGGTAGCATAGGATCCCATTCCTTAAAATCCCGGCCAAAAACCCGAGGATCTCCCCGGCCAAAAAACCCGTGGAGCTTTTTCTTTCTTTCCAATTCCCGGCCAAAAAATAGCGGAGCTTTTTCTTTCCAAATCCCGGCCAAAAACCGAGGATCTCCCGGCCAAAAACCGAGGAGCCTTTTCTTTCCAAATCCCGGCGAAAAAATCGAGGATCTCCCGGCCAAAAAACCGAGGAGCCTTTTCTTTCCAAATCCGGGCCAAAAAATCGAGGATCTCCCGGCCAAAAAACCGAGGAGCTTTTTCTTTCTAAATCCCGGCCAAAAACCGAGGATCTCCCGGCCAAAAAACCGAGGAGCTTTTTCTTTCCAAATCCCGGCCAAAAACCGAGGATCTCCCGGGCGAAAAACCGAGGAGCTTTTTCTTTCCAAATCCCGGCCAAAAAACCGAGGATCTCCCGGCCAAAAAACCG
>NC_031994.1:26401204-26401300 GCF_001879085.1 Nicotiana attenuata | reverse complement strand
AAATCGAGCTTTTTCTTTCCAAATCCTGGCCAAAAAATCGAGGATCTCCCGGCCAAAAAACCGAGGAGCTTTTTTTTCCAAATCCCGGCCAAAAAA
>NC_031994.1:26398018-26401191 GCF_001879085.1 Nicotiana attenuata | reverse complement strand
AAAAACCGAGGAGCCTTTTCTTTCCAAATCCCGGCCAAAAAACCGAGGATCTCCCGGCAAAAAAAAACTGAGGAGCTTTTTCTTTCCAAATCCCAGACAAAAACCGAGGACCTCCCGGCCAAAAAACCGTGGAGCTTTTTCTTTCCAGATTCCCGGCCAAAAAAAAAAAACCGAGGATCCCCTTACACAATCCTGATTTGACTGCTTAGATACGCTTCGCAACTAACCCACGAAATTTTCCTAGTGAAAACTGGGGCAGAAAATTTCGTTCGTTTGTTTGTTTTGGTATTGTAAGCAGGTCAACCTCAAGACACAAGGTGTGAAATGACCAATGGAGTAAATCTCAATCCAGGATCAAGAAAAGAAGAAAAGAATAAAAAATGAACTCAAATGTTGAAGCAAACAAAGGTGCGGATTGCTCAAAATTTGATCAATGTCATAAGCTCCGCCAATCCCGCTTTGACCCAATGCTGAAGAAAGAATTAGCACCTTCAACCCGTGAGCATCAAGATTCAGATCGAAGTCCACAGCAAAATCAGCTAAGACTCAAGATCAAGTTTCAAGAAAATGATAGATAGGGATCTTGTAACTCATAGTTGATAGGCATAGCTAGCTTAGCTTTTGATTTTCCTTTTTGTTGTAATAAGGAGGTCAGCAAGCAGTAGCAGCAGCAACAGCAATGAAATTCACAGCTCCTGGTAGTCCCAGCTACCAAACTTTCCAGAACTACACTAACCTGATTCCTTTATAGCCAAGGATATGTAGGCAACCTTTGAAGCAGGGTCCGGTCAGACGGTTTTCAAAATGTTTCTCATGGAGTGCTGAGTAGGAAAAAATCCTTCATGATGCTCATTTATCTTTGTCCGAAAATCCTTCGTGTCTTCGAGCAAAGAGGGGCAGCTGTGAGCACATGATTTTTGCCACGCTAAAATTGCTCCTATAAATTCATTAGAATTAGAATTTTTCTTTTATTTTTAGGAATTAATGGTATGATTTTGTGTTTGTTTGCATTTTTGTGTGCATTGTTTAATTTAGATAATTCATAAAAAAACAAAAATATTGCATTTTGCATTTAACACTTAATTTTACATATTTTTAGATTAATTAGTAATTTTATTAATTGTGTTGATTATTAATTAGAGCTTAATATAATTGGGTAGGCTATTTTAGTTTTTTTAGAGTTAAATTTTAGTTTTTGTTTTAATAAAAAAAAGAAATAAAATTAAAAAAAATAGAGATTGGGTCTTCTTTACTAAAGACCCAAATTTGGGCCAAATTCACCTTAGCCCAAACGGATCCCTTTCCCCAAATCAAAACCTACCAAATACCCGGCCCAAATCATCCTTAACCCGATCCAGTCTCACCCTATAGCCAAACGCCCCCGTTTTGATCAATTGAATCTGGACCGTTGGTTTTGCTTCATCCAACGGATGAGAACTAATGGACCCTTTAATACATATATGTCCAAATACCCCACATTAAACCTAAGACACAAACAGATCCCCCTCTGTCTCTCATCTTCCCTAATAAACCCTAACGCCGCCCCTCGATTCCTTGCCATTTCCGACCGGCGGCGAAGCTTGAAGCCACCAAATCTCGTCCATGCAATCACCGGCCTTCCCTCAACCCCAATCCACCACCATTTCTCCTTAAATCCCCACCAAATCGGCCTGTTTTTGAATCTGAAAAGGAAAGGAAAAGGAATCCGTCAAGCCTTCCGGTTTCTTTGAGCGATAAGGTTTGAAACGGGTATTGACTGTTTGTTTTCATTGAGAACATACTGTTAATACCTGTTTTGAATCAAATCAAAGTGTTTTGAAGGTTTATCAGTTTTGTTTCTTGTGGTTTCAAAGGTATTTTCTCCATCTTTCCTCTTTCGTCTTCTTCATTTTTTGCTTTATTGTCGAATTTCTTTCCTCCTGTTTCTCTTTCACTTCTGTTCTCGTTTTTGGTTTCTCTTTTCTTCTATTTTCTGTTACTCAGTAATTAGTTTCGCATAACAGTAGTTTTTAAGTTAATTCGTGTTGATTAAAATGATTTCGTTTCTTTTCCTAAGTTAGTATTAAAATTTGTTGTTTAATCTGTTTGGTGTGTCTCAGAATTGAGTTTGCCATATTTATTTGCTCTATTTTCTTTGCTTTATTTTGTTTTCTAGAAAGGAGTTTCGATCTGTCTCTTAGGCAATTCTGCCTAGCCTAATGGGCCCATACGGGCTTTGAAACCAGAAAGCCCAAGACGGAGTTAATTTGGGTCTGTTTAGACCCATTGAGTTGGGTCAATTGGCCCAGAGCTCATTTGGTAGGCTAAGGTAAAAACAGGGGTCTTAAGGGGTAATTGGGGAAACACACCTAGGGAATCTTTTTGGTAACAGTTTTTAGAAGTTTCTAGTAGGAGTCTGCTAGTAAATTTCAGATTTAACTGGAATAACAAGTCAAAAATGAAGGACTAACTAGCTAAAAATAAAAATCAGAAAAGGATTAAAGAGTAAAAATTAAAAGTTGAAGCAGCCCTAGTAACTTGCCTATAAAGGCACTGTTACTTAGAGCTGAAGGCAGATTGGTGGGAAGAAAAAAAAAAGGCATAAAAAAGACTGAAAAGTTTCTGCAACCCCAGGCAACGAAAACTCCAAAAATCACTATTCCATTGAAATTTTTAGGGTAGTTTGAAAGCTCTCAGTTCTGAATTAAAACTCCAGCTTATCTAAGGGTTGAAAATGGCTTGAATTTTCGGGTGTTTCTGTAATTGTGGTTTTCAGAAGGTCCTGGGGTCATTTCTGGGTTTATTTGAGTTTATTCAAGCTGGTTTTGGATTTTCACTGTTGACATTCATTTGAGATCGATTACTGGCTGCATAATGTCATTTCTGGGTTAGAAAATCATCCAAAGCTGCTGTTGATTGTTGATTGCTGTTGCTGACTTTTCCTCCTTCTTATTGTGATTCAAATCCCAGGTACAAGTCCCGAATCCATGACAATGTATGTCTAAATTTGAGCAATGAAACAGAAGCTTCACCTGCGTTTGTGCAAATTCGCTTGCTGTACCTGTTCTGATTCTGCATTTGTTCATAGTTAGTTTAGTTTAAATTGGAGTAATTGAGTGTTGTAATTAATTTGGACTGCTGGACTTTTAGAACTGCTTGATTGTCATTTGAGTAGCTAAATGTTTATGTGAGAA
>NC_031994.1:26382922-26397918 GCF_001879085.1 Nicotiana attenuata | reverse complement strand
ATGAATATGACTGAGTACGAAATATCAATAAAATCAGTGAGATGACAGCAAGAAACGACCACTATGGGTCCTAACAATATCAGCATAAAGTCTAAACATGATATCTAGCACGATTGACGGCTCAGTTACTTAATCAAATGGTGAAAACATAGATAACAACAAAATAGGGTCACTATTCAGTGCCTTGGAAACAACAGAGTCATAATTCACGGGGTGTACGCCCACATGCCCGTCGCCTAGCATGTGTGTCACCTCAACATCAATCACATAACACATAATTCAGGGTTTATACCCTCAGCTTTAGAAGAGATACTTATCTCAAACAAGCCAATTCCAAATACCAAGCAAGCCAAGCGATGCTCCAAGAATGCCATCTCACGCGTAGCGACCTCCGAACGGCTCAAAACTAGTCAAAAGCAACTCAAATACATCAGATAAAGCCCAAGGAAGCAATTACATATGATAAAGATTGAATCCTAAATCAAATCCCAAATCCAGCCAAAAATCACACTCGGGCCCGCACCTCAGAACCCGACAAAACTAACAAAATCCAACAACCCATTCAATTACAAGTTGAACCATACTAGTTTTACTCAAATCCGACTTCGAATCAACATTCAAATCCCAAAAATTCATTTTATGAAATTTCAACAATTTTCCCAAAATTTCCATCTCAAAGTACTAAATGGATGATGAAATCAATGATACATTCATGTATATTAACCAAATCTGAGTTAGAATCACTTACCCCGATGAATTTCTTGAAAAACCCACGAAAAATCACCACAAACCAAGCTCCCAAGGTCAAAAATGTGAAATAATACCCGAAACCTCATTTATATAGTACACCTCTAAACTCCCAATGTGTGGTCCGCACAATTCCAAGTGCGGCCGCACATCCCAGCTCCTGCGGTCGCACAAAAATGGTGCGGCCGCACCTTTTGGTGACTGCACTGCCAGGACTTAGTATTTTGGCCACAACTTTCTCTGCAAATGTTCAAATGATGACTTCTTTACGTTTCTGAAAACTAGACACGAAGGGCTACACTTTCCTTTTTGGGTCATCTCTACATTCCTTGTAGATCAAAAGATATAGGCTTCCGAAGTCGGACCAGCGGATCTGCAGAACTTCCCTGAAGAGTGCAGCCGCAGCAAAATTGTGCGGTCCCCCCCCCCCCCCTGTGGTCCGCATATTTCTGTTGTGGTCCGCACTTCCAAAGCACCAGAACAATATTAGAGTGTCGGGAATGTCCGGACTCGCTCAAAACTCACCCGAGGCCTCCAGGACCTCAACCAAAAGTACCATCAAGTCCTAAAATACCGTACAAACTCAATCGAGCCCTCAAATCACATCAAACAATAACAAAAACATGAATCGCACACCATTTCAAGCGTAATGAACTTGAAACCTCAAACTTTTGCAACCGATGCCAAACCCTATCAGATCATGTACGAATGACCTCAAATTTTACACACACGTCATAAATAACACCACGAACCCACTCCAACTTTCGAAAATCCATTCCGACCCCGATATCAAATTTTTCAATGCCGACCAAAATCGCTAAATTTCCAACTTAAATTTCCGAATAACCTGAAAACCAAAACCGACGATTCACATAAGTCACAATACATCATACGGAGCTACTGATGCCCTCAAAGAACCGAGCAAAGTGTAAATGCTCAAAATGACTGGTCGGGTCGTTACATCCTCCCCCACTTAAACATACGTTCGTCCTCGAACGTGCCCAGAGTTGTCCCAAAAGCCATCAAATCACCGTGTAACCTTACCATGCACATACCGGGGGTGCTCCCACGTCACCCTATCCCATATAGGTCTGATAACATAACATAACTGAAATTTCTTAATCTAACCTAGCCCATAGGACTTTGAATCCAATTTCTCCATCCGAAATTTCAATAACATCAGAACCTCGCATCTACACACTGTATAAGTCCGAACAAGCTGTATCAAACCATACCCGTAACCCAAGATGAAATCACATGATATACCACATAACTCAAACACTCATAGCAATAACTTCTAATCACAGTAGCTGCTCAAAACAACCTAATATTGGTACTAAACCTCTTATCAAACAAAGCCTCGTTCTAACACCTTCATATACTGCCAATGTAGAAAGAAACACGCAGAAACTCATAACCATTCGTAAGATCAACAAGTCATGGGCGCCCTTTCCTTCGATAGGAACTATAGCAAATTCCTAAGCCGATCAGCAACAATATCCTTCCAACAATTCCGTAATCAACTCTAATAGTATCCATTCTAGGCCCAATGACCTCATCTCATCCAACACGACCACTCTAGTGACATGACACATCCATATAATCTAAATCCACAACCTGTGCAATCCGTGCACTAATAAGCAACATTCTAAATGTACTCAAACATGGAAAATGACTCAAACCAAAAACTGTCCCGCCAACTTAACAAGTACCATCACCACGTTATGCTAAGAGCCTAGCACACCCCGTAGAACCAAAGCGCACAAATCCAACGCAAAGGATTGTATCTCAACCTAACTCTGCTGCAATGCATAACCCCATCCAAATGCTGGTCCATATTATATCCCTCGAGCCGCCTTGCTCAAATCAATAACCGCATAAAATTCAACATCAAGTACCCAAAGTGCATTACCATAACCACAAAGAGAAAATAACACAATACCTCAATCAGGAAAGAACATAGCCTACGCGCAATCAATCATGCAATACCCAAATACTTATCTCGCTCAAATTTCGCTATAAAGCCCAAATAGAACCGCACCATATGTGCATATAACCAATGATTCACAACTCCTCGTAACATAGAAGGGTAACTCACAATCATTTCAGAACACGAATAAGCTCAACAACAACTGAATGGCACATCCCTCAATAATAGCAGTTCGGAGTCAACAAATCCGACCCGGTGCAGACCACACATACCTACCAATGAACCCCAAATCAACTTTGGTCACCCACAATAGATAAATAACCCTCCGAAAGTCCACAATGAGTGAATCACAACACATACTATCCTCTGACTAACCTTGGCTAATTTTTTGCCGTCCACAACCACGAAACAATCTACTCATGAGAACTTCCAGTCTCCAAATCCATAGAACACACGAATCATCATATCTGATCTCAACTCCACCGCTTGAATGTCTAACACATCTCTCGTACACGATCATCCCGCGAGGAATACTTCTATAATTCTTCTGTGCCACAAAGCAAAATTTGAATACCAGCAGTCAATAAACTAGGAGAGTGCCACAATACCAATGAAGTATCCATAAATCAAAACACATTGCCCCTTCTAAAAATGTATACTCTCATCAAGCCATACCAAATAGTAATGCCATTTACCTAGTCATCTGAAACCGTCCATGCTGCCTAAGAATTTATGACCTTCCTTTCAAAACTGAATCGTGACCTTGCACATGCCAATCTCGATCCTACACAACACACCGCGTATACCATGCGATCCTATGATAAATACGAGAACTTCATAATCCTCTCCGAGTCACAAGCAACTACATACTTAATTAGCCAAGAACTTTCCATTTGATCCAATCCAGGAGGAAATCACTATACATAACATGCTCCTCGCGCCACTAGGAAATATAAATCTCTAACTGTGGTAGAAACCATGAAGTGCTCTCCGAATCCCATTTGCACAAAACCCAACCGTCAGGACTGAATCCTCCTAAGTCAACCAAGCTACGCAGGTCACCAAAATCCAAGAGCATTGCCATGAAACAACAGTAGAAACTTATTACCTCATAAGCACCCAAAGAACTAATCATATCCATTACCATGCCGATCCAACCTACTACCAAGCTGTCCTATTTATCCGAGTTCCTTCTGAATTACCTTCAAATTGATATTTCCCTTTCCATAATACCACGATCCTCAACCCAGACTCAGCATACGAGACCCTAACATAAAACCACACTGCCCTATGGCTCATAAGCCGCTGAATGCTCTCTTAAGCACCACAAAAGTACCACAACCGAGATACCCACTCTGAAGAGACCTTCTGTGCATTTCAAGTTGTTCATCTTACCTTCCTGATACTGAAATGTAGAATCTACAATGATGCAGAAATATTGCGAGTCTTGACACCATCCAATGTAACTCTCAGCTTCTAGCCATATACGAACCCGCAATATTCTTAATTGCCACGTATAAATCTTGAATTCATTAGAAACATTCTTGAGAGTCATCCACTCTACTCAAATCTCAATTAGACTGATCAAACAGGACGAACGGCTTGTGCCCCATTAGCACTCCAGCACCCAAGGAAGTAACCCCTCCTTAATGCAACCCGATAAATTTCTGCTCCACGCACATTACCTCTTTCACCAATAACAGCTCAAATCATTCCATGATTCTCATATACTCATAAAGCCTAAAACAACTTGTATCCAAAGTTCCCCTTACTCGAGTCATCCTCGATCTCAACTTCTACAAGTCATAACTGATTCACCAGTATACCTCAAACTGAAACCAATATAACACATGACCGTGCAATCAACTTATCAATGCCAGACGCCCCCAATTGACTTAAAGCCATAGATCAGAACACATGAAAACTCACAATGCCCATACTATATTACTTCCATAATACCATAGTGAGATTCAACTAAATCCTTCATAAGTTCATGCAACACAAACCATCTAGTACTTCAAATCATCTGCAAATCTCGCATTCACCCTCGTAGCAGTCAAGCCCACTTTCATAAGCGATCCAAACTCAAATACACATATATTTCACTGGTAAAAGAGAACTCCCAACAAACAACATAGGGATCACACAAACCTCAAGACACCCCGCAGGAGATAACCCACCTGCTTTGCCTCAAGCCCACCTCTCTCTATACCCTTCCACAATCATAAACATTACGCAATCACTTAATCTTCCCGAGTCTAAACTCATATCACAACATGAAAAATCTACTTCACTCATCAACTAAACAACATGAAAAAATCCTTCAACACACCCATACCTCGAGACTATACGTCAAATAAAGATGGAAATCTAGCACCAAATAGTTCTTTCTACACCTCAAGAAGACCCTTCTCGTCACATTCAAATCATATGAATACATCTCGCAGTCACATCATACTCATCACGTAGCCATCTAGCCATGAATTCCACTAATTGGGATACTACCGGACATATAAGTCCAAAAGCACGAGCTCACAAAATCAACACCTCTATGCTAAAACTACGGTCAAAATCTGGCCTCAAGTCCTCCAGACTGGCCCCTCATCAACACACAGAAATTGCATCTCCCACCTCATCCAAGGAATCATAAGCCATCGATGCACAGTTGATACCAAACGCTCATGTGCACATACGAATGCGTGGAAGGAATTCAAAGGATTACGCTTCAAGCTGAATCAATGCCGCACGATAAGGAAAGAAAGATGGGAAGTATATCCTAAATGCCCTGTAGCCTCTCGAAGATAGGTATGGAAGTCATCATACCGATCCGCAAAACTGTACTAGACACTTCCTCATGACTTGTAGAACCTATGAACCCAGAGCTCTAATACCAATCTGTCACGACCCAACATCCACCAGTCGTGATGGCACCTAACCCAACACGTTAGGTAAGCTAACTAATAACTATCCAATTCCATCAATATTAAATAAACAATTAAATATAGGAGTTATCTAAATCTTATACGATTCCCAAGGACTAGTAGTACAAATCATGAGCTTCTAAGAATAGAATTTACAAAGCTGAAAGGAAATAAATATATCATCTGTTTGAAAAGTACATAAATAGAGTTTTATAAATCTACAGCTACCACGAACAAGGGGCAGCTACAACCGGGATGTAGGTACACCTTCAAATCCAGCTCCCGCAATGCACAGCAACATCGACATCTGAAATCTGCACGCAATGTGCAGGAAGTGTAGTATGAGTACAACTGACCCATGTACTAAATAAGTAACAAACCTAACCTTAGGTTGAAAGTAGTGACGAGCTGGAACATAGGTCGGGTCTAACACCAATAACCAATAGCAATTCATAACAGTGTAAAGCAAGTAAATAAAGAAGTAGCTCAGAGATAAAATGCTCAGCCTTTTCATAGTTTTCCTAAACAGTTCTGCTTTTCAAGTATGTCAGTGAAAATTCAAATCCTTTACCGAATTCGTCAAAAATATAAGTAAGTTTGAAAACTGTAACTTTTTCCAAAAAACTTTTCATTAGGTAAATGTTTCATTTTCAGATAGCATGAGGAAAGTACATCTTTATGCCTCCATGTCAAGATACAGGTAAAAATCATGAATGTCACCAAAACCGGCAGCAAAAGGAAATGCATATGCATGTATATCAAGTACGCGTGTCAAATGCAATGCCTCTCAGTGATGAACTCATGTACTCACACTCTCAGAGTACTCAACCTCACTGTCTAGCATTATCTCTTACCGTGCTCAATACTCAGCACACTCAATCACTCAACACTATACAATACTCGTTGCGGCGTGCAACTCGATCCATATCTATATATATATAGAAATAAGGCTCGTTGCGGCGTGCAACCCGATCCATATACATATAGCCATAAGGATTGTTGCGGCGTGCGACCTGATCCTTAAACATATATATAGCCATAAGGCTCGTTGCGGCGTGCAACCCGATCCATATACATATAGCCATAAGGCTCGTTGTGGCGTGCAACCCGATCCATATACATATATATATAGTCGACTACGCTCACTTGGGGTGTGTAGACTCCGAAGGGGCTCCTTCAGCCCAAGCGCTATATCGCTGCGGCGCGCAGCCAGATCCTAAAAGTGAAATCAATATAACATGATGTGGCGTTGATCGGTTCCAAGCCTGTACCACTATCGAGTGGCAAGGATGGTTAATGCAGTTTTACCCAACAAAGGTCGGGATCGATTTCCATAGGGAGTTAATTGATTTGGAGTTAGGTATTTAACTAATCTAGATGTGCGTGTTGTTCCAAATTGCACCTCCAAACATGATCATGATTGATTATACTTCTAATGCTATACTATAATATGCTAGAATGAGCTAAGTATACTATTTTTGTTGGGTATTTTCAAGGATTAAAAGGGACTAGGGCAGTGACTTCCACCTAGGTGGATATCTGACGGGTATCGAGAATTTAGGGCAAACTTGTTATGATTAGGGTCATGATATAACCATCACACATAAGTTCTCACTCTAAACCTCTCGATAGTTTGAGTGACTTTGCCCGATTTGACTTTCTCAAGTCCAAATGGGTGTTCATGCATAACAAATGATATTGGCTCAAGTCGGGTATTACTATCTCTAGGTTTAACCCTTTAATTGGGGCTATCAATCTCTTGAATGCACCCCAATTCCTTGTTAGCCTAATTTTCCTAGACTTAGTCCCTCTTTCTCAAGAAGAGTCTAAGCCATCAAGGCACGAATCAGTGTTTGCAACCACCAATTCTACAATTAAAGAATGAATTAAGCTAAATAAACTAACCCATAAACAATTAAGCCTTAAAATTCATGACCCATTAAATACTCACACTAGGGTTGGGTCACAACCCTAGCTATGGGGTCTAGCTACTCATAATAACAGTAGAAATCAAAGATGGACATTAAATATAAGCCATAATATCCAAATACAAGATGAAAATCTAAAGATTGAAGACAAATCTACTCTAAGATTACTCAAAAAGGTAAAAACCAGTCGTTCACGTGCTCAGCAAAAATATTACATACCCTAAAAACGTGAAAAAGATCTATTTATACTAGGCTAAAATTCTTGGACAAAAATGCCCCTACAGAAGTTTCACGGAGGCGTAATTCTGACCGCGTCCGCGCTTGAGCTCTCGCGGCCGCGCAATAGCGAGCGCGATCCGTGTTTCTTCAATTCTGGGCTTGGGTTGGACTTGGTTTCACGGTCAGCATAATTTCATCCGCGTCAATGTGTGCTTCTATCGCGACCACGTAATTTGGTCGCAGACCACGTTCTTCTATCAAGCATGACTTGCAGGGTCTCTGAACTTCAATCACCGCTCTCAGCGAAAATACCACCACGGCCGCCTGCGGCCGCGCGTTTCTATCGTGGTCAGCGATAGAACTTGTGCTCAAAGTAGCCTCTCTGAACTTTAATTTTGCGGGTCGTGTATTTGTGGACGCATCAGCGCTTGTTCGCTCTCCGCGCTCCAGTTCCCAGCTTTGGATTTGTGCAAGTTTAACTTCTTCATGAGTTTCTTATGGCTTCTTTGCCTCATTTTGACCAAAACCTTCAAGCAAGCACACTAAGTCAGTTTTCGAGATACCTTTATGCATTTTTGACCCAAAACCTAAGCAAAAGAGAGCACATAATAGGTTAAAATCCATAGTTATCAACTCCCCTAAACTTTAGCTTTTGCTTGTCCTCAAGCAAACAAAGTAATTCCCACCTCCACAATAAAAAGAAAGGAAAACTTCAGCTATCCTAAGGTGACTTCATCAAGCATCAATTGGGACTAACAATTACCCTCAACACAAATGCAGTATCAACAACACACAACCTTTTGAGTACCATAGTTCTAGTGCGACACAAGAGCATCAAGAGTTGACTTAACTCACCAAGGAAGCTCTCTCTACTAAGTAGGTCATTATGGAACCCAAACTCTTTCTTCTCTACTCTCTATAAGCAAATCTCACTTTAGATTGTAGCACTCAAAACAAGGATTGTGGACAAGTACACTCATCTCTCTCAAGGGAGGTCACAAGTACGCTCTAAGTACCATAAGCTTGCCCCTTATGTAAATCACCACTAATGTAATCTCACTCAACTTGAAATCATATAGGGCTTATGCGGGAATGTAATGAAAGCTTTTGGTTCAAGGTAGGATATATCGGTCTATGAAGGTTTCATCTTTCCTTAAGCACTTCATTTTCTCATTTCGGCTCACACTTTTTTGACTCTTTGAGTCATTTCCTTCTTCCTTAGGGGACTAGAGAGACACACTGTCACTCTTTCTTGTTCATGACAATCATTTATCTCCTTTTCTAATCATTCCAAGCCTTTCATCATTGCTTTCATTGAATCCTTTCATTTTTTTATACTATTCACTTTCTTTTTGACTTTTGGCTTTTCTTTGTTTTCTTTTTGCCTTCCCTTTTCTTCATTTTGTACCTTTATCAGTTTCACATTCCTCGTCCCTCCCCCCAAACTTATGTTTTTGCCAATTGTGCTAAGGAAAGATAGGGTGACAAGAGAGGGTCATTATAAAACGGATAAAGGCTTGTATCATGGTTATTGAAAGAACAAGGTCTTCGACCAACGGGGTTGACTAGGGATATCATATTTGGTGGGCTATGGATGCTTTCAAGTTTCAAGTTGGATCAAGGAGAGCCTATATTCATTTCTCAAGTCGAGCTACACTTAGAATTTCGCCTAAACAAACATTCGGGGCAAGTTCTAGACTTATTGGCACGGGACTTGGACTTGCAAATCAATACCTCACCTCACAAGCTGTTGGATTGCTAAAGAGAACAGAGTCGAGGGCCCACAATAACCCTAGCTAAGATTGAGAAACACAAATGGCTCCAAGAAGCCACTCGATGACTGTTTAGTCAACACAAGAGTCTAAAGGTCACAACTAGAACCATTCTTTGCAAATCAACTTGTTTCTAACCATAAGGTCAAAGTTAAATGTTCTAGGCCCAAGTGAAGCTTGCCTGAGACACTTCTATTCATTACTACTATTTACACAAAAACATAAAAATAAAACAGACTCAAACCCTTAAGAAGGTTATCACACCATCCATCATCGGGAAGAGCCACCCGGTTCACACAACCTCTACCTTTGGAAAGAACCGTGGCATTAAGAAAACAAAAGGCTTATTGATCACGAAGCTAAGAACTCAAAAGAAAGAAGCTACCAAAGAAAGTAAAAAGCTAAGCTATTAAGAAAAGAGAACACAAGAAGTTATAAAGTGAACTACGGAAAGTAAAATGAATATGTACAATAATGGAAAGAACGAATATATACAAAATGGGACTGAATATATACATGGAATGGTAAAGTTATACACATATCGAAAGTGAAAAATAACGAAAGTGAAAAATAAATGGTAAAGTTATATACATACCAAAAGTGAAAAATAACGATAACTAAAAATAAAGAAAAATTAGTATCATAATTATTACATTCCAGTCATCAAATCAAAATAGGACCACCCCCCAAATAAAAGCTAGCATTGTCCCCAATGCTAAAAGTAAAAATAAGATCAGGGATGGGATAGAGAGTAGAGAAAACTCCCTATGTGGTCTGCATCGGGTCTTGCACATCAGTGGGGTCTTCGGACTGCATAGGATCAGCAGCTCCCACCGGGTTCTCTAACTGGATCTCCAAATCTGACTGGGGGACCACTAGGTTGCTGAGCATCTAGATCTTCTCTGTAGCAGCCTGTGTAGTGACAGCTGGCTCCTCAGACTGGCCAGCTGCTGATGCCTCATGCTCTGATGCCTGTGCTGGTGTGACATGCTCCTCCAAGAGCAAATCCAATGGAATATCACCAGCTGATGTGAACCTCTATTCATCCTACCTAAGTTGCTGCACTGATTCCTTTGAAGCTCGAGTCTTCTTCATCTTCTTGACCTGCTTGCCCAGGTCCTTTACAGCTTTTCCCTGAGTATCCAAAGTGGCCATGATAAGCTTTTGGTTGTCCAGGAGCTTTTTCTGGTTGTCCAGAAGTTGCTTCAATGATTCCTCCACTGATGAAGGTACCTGAGGCTGTGCCGAAGATGACTGAGTTACTACTGCACTGGATAAGACAGACAACTTTGAAGTAGCTGCCTGCATCCAGTTGTTGATACTGGATAGAGTCTAAGAAAGTCGTATTGTAGTCTGGGGTAGGCAGAAGAATATGGCACAAACAATGGCTCGGCGATGGATGGCCCGGATGAAGGAGGAGGTACGGCAGCTGAGGATCCCCCTGCTGTGGATGGCTCTGACTCGGCAGCCACGACCCCTGGCTCTTCAGACTGGCCAGTGGAGGTAGCAGCTTTACCTTTTGCTTTAGGGTTGTCCGGTCCTTTGGTGCTATACCATGAGAAAGGTTGCTTTGGCTTTGTCTTAGTGTCATAACTCTTCTTCTCAACTCCCTGGTCCTCAAAGTACATGGTGAGGAAATTAGGGTAGGGGTATGATCTTTCGTCCTTCCCAACTGCCTTTGTGATGTTGTAATGCATGAGGTTCCACACATTGATGGGATACCCCGCCATGATGGAAGCTATCAAGATGCACCGGGTGAGTGGAACCCTGCTGTGAGCCATTGGGAACCCTTTGGCTTCAAAACTAAGGGTGTTTCTGGCTATTGGGAACCCTGCTGTGAGCCATACCGGTGTCATCCCGGGAGCTAATATTTCAGTCACCCATGGTCGGGCTGCCTCACCAAGTGCCAGCATTTCAAAATATTTCATAGCTTACACATTTGCGAAATCGGCATACACATTCAATGTCTAGCCATCAAATGGGATCCTCAGATTCCGGACCTTTGTCACCGTGGTGCCCTTTTTGATGTGGGCCACGTTTGCGTAGAATTCTTTGACGAGAAATTCATTGGCATTCGGAACCTTGCTGGTGAACCATTTCCAACCTACTCTCTCATCAAATTGCCTTTTGACATTTGGATTGTGGGGAAGAAGGTCTAGCTCAATGAATTGCCTCTCTAGGGTGAGTGACCTTTGGGGCCACCATTCTCGAAATTTCTGGTAGGCTAACTCACTGACAAATCTGTGCTGCCACACCTCCGGATTTCTTGATCTTTCCAAACCACCAACAATAGATCACCCTCTCGCCAATCGTCCGGGACCTCGGCATCATCAATATCAATAGGGGCAGGGGCAGCTGGTGAGGCCGGAGTTGCAGCAGGTGGGGAAGATGATCCTGACGCCTCACTACCTCCCTCAGAGTAATCAGACGACTCAGTAGAGGAGGTGGGTACATCCACCAGTCGGTATTTCTCCGGGAAATTTGGGACATGAGTGGGCAAAGAGTCCCCTTCTGAAGCTTCTCGGGAAGGGACATACTCACTCATATCGGATTAGTCTGCTGCTATATCCGCAGCTTTGATGGCTACTCTCATCTTCCCAATGGATTTTTGGACTGCGAGGGGTAACTTGGTCCTTCCTTTTCCTCCTTTTCCTCCTTTTCCCCTGCCTCGGGAGGATTCTGCCCTCCCTTTAGCTATATCGCTTCCACCTTGTGATCGGACCATTGTCTACAACAGACAAGCAAAGAAAAACAGTTAGAACATTGTCGCGCCCCCTTTTTTCCTCTTTGCATCGGAAAATCGGGTTTATGACATTTTGGGTATAGGACAACTCATTCCTTTTGGGAACTGGGTTTTGCATTTGAAGAGTCGCCACCTAATAATTTAAGGTGCATTAGGACACCTATAAGGTTCACTTCTAAGTTTGTTTCATAACCAGAGATAGGGTAAGGGCTTGAAATTATCCTGAGGGGAAGGTGTTAGGCACCCCTCAGGATCCACTAGTGTGGTTCCCGGCCAGATAGTTCTTTGTGAATTTGTGCAATTAACAAGTAAACAAATAAGGCTCAAATAAGAGGGGATTTTAATACACAAGTGTTTGGAAGTGATGAAAGTAAAACAGAGTTTGCAAAGCAATCATTAAAGGGCCGATTTTGAAAAGAAGTTACAATTCTATAATTACTTAAAGGAAAAGAAAGAGGAGGGGGAGGTCCTAGGTTTATTTGCAATATGGATCACATCAATGCAATACCCGGTAATCACTCCTCGAGAGAGGGGCTACACGTGGTATTAGCGCACCGGTCATCATATCCATATCTACTCTTCCCACCCCGTCGAGGTACTAAAGCGCAGATTGGTCTCGACCACTATTGCATGCTATTACTCGTCCCATTCCTATCAGTCCTGGAGGCACTTAGGACTACTATTCCTAAAGGGGAGGGATATTAGGCTGACTTTGAGGTTTCAAAAGGTGAAAAAAAGCTAGGGCGACGTACAAAACACATAGGACTGCACATTAAAGGGGAACATGTACACACCCAAAAGGCTCATGTATACCTCCTCAAGCAAAGCACATAAATAGCATGACTTAAACACAATCAAGGCCAGAATTAAAAGTACTAAGACAGGGGAGTTTCAGTTGTTGAAGCAGACCAATTTATTACATAACTCAGATAAGAAGTCCGAATCAGGTCTGCCTACTGGTTGTAGCAATTACTAATTAACAAAGGCGGATTCAGTTTTATTATTGTTATCACCTAAGGCTTGCCTAGGTGTTTGGGTGAGATCCTATAAACACGATATCTATTACCAATTCAGAATGGGGCAAAGCAGTAACAAATTCTAGAATAAACGATTTAAGATCCTACAAACATGCTTTCTAAACCGTACTAATAGGAAGGGATAGAGTCGTTGAAAACTAGTTCAGAACAGTGAGAGTTAGGCTGATTTTAGACTAGACTGGTTTCAGACGATGACATCTATTATTGCTGATTTTAAATCCTATAGACATGATATCTATTATTGCTGATTTTAATTTCTATAGACATGATATCTAGTTGAACGTGAAATGAAGCAGGCAGGATTTACTTGAAATTTCTATAGGCATGATTTCTATGAAAAGGTACTGATTTTAGATGTCTGATTATGACCAATAGGATCCTAAGAACATGGTGTCTAAGTGTGGTAATAAACATGCAGAACTTAAGACAAATCTTATAGGCATGTTGTCTAAATGTAGAATTTAAAACAGGTCCTATAGACAGGTTCTCTAAATGCAGAGTTAAACATGCAAACTTTAAAGCCAAGTCCTATAGGCATATTATCTAAATACTGAGTTAATCATAAAAAAAACAGGTCCTAAAGGCATGATCTCTACCCTTCTAATAGTTAAGCATGCACAATTACCCAGCCCTCTTCACTAACCAACCCCAAATGTTTATTACAAATTATTACAGACCAAAATAATGAATTACATCAAAAAAAAATGTAAAAAAAAAAGAAGAAGTTACAACCATAGGAAGCCTGATTCTGACTTCCTCTCTGAGTTATGGAACAAAACACCTCAAATGCCAACTTGTTTCAAAGCCTTTCTCAGACCTGGGTGTGTCAAAGTTCCCTAAGGGTCTCAAGGGACCCCGGGCAGTGCTTACACCCAAGTTTGCATAAACAGATAGAGATGAGTGCAGTGTGGGAGGGCCAGCCCTTATGTGTCCATGTTCAGAGGGAGCTCATGGGTCCCAAGGCAAGGCTCACACAAGAGGGGCAGAACCTAAGTCTACGAATATAGTGGAAGTACAGGAACAGAGATTTAAAACTGAGTGGAGAATAGAGAGGGGTAAGGGTGATTGGAAAATAGCAGTAGTACAGCTAACATTACACAAAATCAGCACTTTCATACAAAGGGGTCAGGGGTTTGGGAATTCATTGCAGGGAGTATATGACCTTAGGAAGGGGCCAGGTTTAGGCATGTACAGCAATAGATGGTGCTGGCATGCCCATATACCAGCCTGAGAACACAACACATAGAGGGGATATGAAGCATATGACCCTAAGGAGGGGTCAGGTTTGGGGTCATGCACAGCAATGTCTAATGCTGACATTCCCCCAAACCAACCAAGGAATACAAACACATAGGGGATATGGGGGTTTGGGGTTCATATGTCATAATAAGTGACTGACAGAGTTCGTACATAAGAATAGCAGTAATTCAGAAGAGAAAGGGGCAGATTACAGTATGCTCAGTAATGGAACTTGATTAAACACAAGCAGGAAACAGGCAAGAGTGAGGGAAATAGTAAGGAAACATGTTGTTGTTGATGCTGGAAAATTAATTAGAACATACCAGTAAAGAAGCGAAATGCAGAAAGAAAAGTAAGAAAATTCCCCACAGCCTAGCCTTGGCTTTCAACCGGCTAGACAAGGCAGCAACACAAGTAGTAACAGAGAGAGAGAGAGAGAGAGAGAGAGAGAGAGAGAGAG
>NC_031994.1:26347285-26382912 GCF_001879085.1 Nicotiana attenuata | reverse complement strand
GGATTTAAAAGGAATTGGGCCAAGGGAAATTGGGTTCAAATTGGGGTCAATTTTGGGCTATAATTGAAATGTAACTGGGCTATCATTTAAATAGCCAATTTTCCCCTATTAAAATTATAAAAAATAGTAAACTGATTTCTGAAAATAAATTAAAAGTACTAAAATGATTTATGACATATAATTAATCATTTAAAAATATCGGACTTAATCTATATGAACATAAGCGCAATTAAATCCTAAAAGAGACTAATGTTACAATTATACAATTTAGCCTTAAAAGTACTAAATGATTTTGTAAAAAATATGCAAAAAATTTCCTTAGATATATCTTAGCATAAATGTAAAAGTTCAACAAGTGAATCACCAAAAATGATAATTTTAGAAATAATTATTGGGTTTTTATGGATAAACATAGGGAAATAAATTGATTTAAAAACCTTTAAAAATTAAGGAAAAATAATGAGACGCTTGGACATACATTATATATGCATACATATGCTATTTTGAGGGTACTCTGCATATTAAAATATATATAGGAAAAAATTGGGTATCAACATTTCCTTTCCCCGTTTCCCTATATCTTGCTTTCCTGCCTTAGTTGCTACTTGTTCATAAATGTTTCCATGTCTAATTGCTTCATATTAATTTTTGTTCTCTTTATTGAATTCTTTAATTGTTTCATATTAACGGTTGATGTTCCCGTTGAAGTATTATTTGTTTCGTAGCTTCATTTTATTACCCTGTTGGCTTATATTGATTTATTGGTGCCTTATGGTGCACCTTGGTTGGTCTCGCTGAATAGTTTTCATTGGTGAAGTTTCGTAATCGTAGTAATATTCCATTGTGTGGATTGAGGTATAAGTAATGTGGAGGATTTGAGTTAGCTTGTGAAACACTTGTCTTTATTCTTTTGTGTTTGGTGCTGATATATGTATTGGGATCAGGTTGCACGCCGCAACAGGAGGAATAAGGGTGAAATGTGATTGTCTAGTGAAATTGGGTTGCACGCCGCAACAAGGAGTAATAAGGGTGGACAGGTAGGATCGGGTTGCACGCCGCAACAAGGAGGAATAAGGGTGAATATTGATACTGTTGTTGTTTATATGATGGGATCGGGATGCGCGCCGCATCAGTTGTTGTTATGTATTCATATCTGTGGAGGTCCATTACTGTGATGTTGAAACACCCTTAAGGATTGGTTATAGCTAAATACTAGTAGAACAACTGGGTCCCGAATTTATTTAATGCCAGTTATTGCTTCATTACATTCGTATTTCCTTTGTGTTTAGTATAAACTATTGCAGATTGTATATGTTGTATGCCCCGTCGTAGCCTCGTCACTACTTCGTCGAGGTTAGGCTCGGCACTTACCAGTACATGGGGTCGGTTGTACTGATACTGCACTCTGCACTTTCTGTGCAGATTTTGGAGCTAGTGGCTGATCGTGAGGTTGGTTGCTATCACTGCTTCCCGGAGACCCAAGGTAGCCCTGCAGGCGTCCGCAGGCCCTGGCATCCCCTTCTATCATATTTCATTTCTGTTTTATCTACTTTCGAGACAGATGTAAACTTTTTGTTCAGACCATTATTTGTAGTATTCGTAGACTATTCGTGAGTTGTGACACCAATTCTAGGTGGAATTTATTACGGTTTTCGTTGTTAGTATAAAGATAATCTTTTAAACTGTGTTCGTCCGCATTTATTTCCGCTGATTTATTTTTGTTAAGTTTTAATTATTAAACGATAAAAGATATAGGTGAGATATTCTATAACGTTGGCTTGCCTAGAGAGTACAATGTTAGGCGCCATCACGGTCCCGACGGTGGGAAATTCGGGTCGTGATAAAGATTCAACTAATGTGATTTACATTCTTTCCATATAATATATTAAGTTAAATCATCATGTGTACTCATGTTCCAATTTAAACACAAATAAAACTAATATATAAAGAATAGTTTTTCATATTTAAAACTCATTTAATCCGATAAACTGCTTAAAACCCCATCTAAATGACTTCGAAACACCCAAAAATAATGTGATTCACTGCATCGCAGTGAGTGTTTCTCACCAAATCATTTCCGATGGACCTACCAAATTTCAGGTCAATTGGAGTTCATCAAATTCATGTGACCAAATCCGGAGTATATCCGTTTTAGGCATTTTCATGGATTAAAACAAATATAATCATGCTTTCTATTATCCTTATAATTATTCCATGAGCACATGACGTTGATTATGTCCTTTCTTTGGTTAAGATACACAAAATTTCCTCTTACATCAAATTGTCCTCTCGTTTTATATACATGAGAATCTAAAATATATCTTTTCACCGTTATTTGGTGAAAACCTCAATGTCTTTTATCATGAATTAGGTATCAAGACGTAAACCTCTTTGGGTAGATGAAACATCCACCACTAGCGCAAACTTATCAAGAATTTATCACATGGTACATTGAATATATTCTTTCATGACTTAAATAAATAGACCATTTTTGTGGATTCTATTTGATAATCATAACTCTCAATCCTTGCGTTGGTATAATTTTACATGTATAAACAATTAAGAATTTTTAATGGTTTCAAACAAATAAATCACCTTAGTGATAACCATTTATTAATCATATATTCTTAACACACATTTGATATCATCTCATATGTACAAAGTGTAAGAATTTTCAATGACTTCAAATAAGTAAATCACTTTTGTGGTGACTATTAATTAGTCATTATTTCTTATTTATACAAGATTATATATACATGTGAAGAAATACAAATATGTCACGACCCAAGTTCTCCCTCCGTGAACTGTCGTGACGGCACCTAGTCTCTACGACTAGGTAAGCCTAACATTTGCCGAAAATAAAATGAAAACATAAAAGCTATCAGCTGACAGGAAAATTTTAAATAAGAAATTAAGATGACGCTCGACATATACAATAATCACTCTCGAAATGTACATAAACTCTCCATCGTAAGTCACGAACTACAGAAAGAAAATGGTATTTCTATACTCCAGAGTCTAACAAAATCAAATACAAGAAGTGTTGACATGGGGAAGAATTGAAAGGGACTTCGAGATCTACGAACGCCGCAGATATACCTTGAAGTCTTCTAAAGCTGTCTCGCCTCACTGATAATGCGGCTGATAAGTGATACCTGGATCTGCACACGAAAAACATGTGCAGGGAAGGGCATGAGTACACCACAATGGTACCCAGTAAGTGTCAAGCCTAACCTCGGTCGAGTAGTGACGAGGCCAGTTCAGGGCTCTCCTGGTATATATATATAAAATAAAGCAAGGCAGAATAAAATGTTGCAGTAAAATAAAGACTGAAATTTAACTAGAATGAAATCACAGAAAATAACAGCACAGTACATAGAGATAACAACAGGGGATCTCCTGAGATACCGTCTCGTAGTCCCAAACGTAAATGTGCAGGGGGATCTCCCAGAATACCGTTTTGTAGTCCCAAAGTAAATATACAGTGCAGGGGGATATCCCGAAATACCGTTTCGTAGTCCCTAAAGTAAATATGCAGTACAGGGGGATCTCCCAGAATACCGTTCCTTAGTCCCAAAGTAAATATGCAGCTCAAACAATAGAAATATAACTATAACCCGGAATCCTACAATTTAGACTAAGTACAAGTCAAGGAAGAAGCAGGAAATTCTCTAAGCATGCTACACAGAGTTCAGATAAGCAATTAAGACACGTAGACATGTTGTTCTAAACTAAACAGGATAATTACATATGCTAGTGTAGCTCAGAAAAAGGGATACATGTATTTTACTTAATGAAAACGGAGTTTTGCAACAAATAGCCCATGTACGCACTCGTCACCTCATGTATACGGCGCTCATATATCAAAAACAGTACCAAATCCTAAGGGGAGTTCCCCTACACAAGGTTAGACAAGCCACTTACCTCGAACCAAGCTCAATCAATCCGTCACAATGCCTTTCCCACGAATATCTGGCTCCGAGTGGTCCAGATCTAGCCAAAATAAATTACATAACATAAATCTAACTACAAGAAACTAATCTAGCTAATGAAATCAAAGCTAACGCAAGAAATTGGAAAAATTGCCAAAAATCCTCCTCGGGCCCACGTCTCGGAATCTGGTAAAAGTCACCAAATATGAATACCCATTCACTCACGAGTCTAACCATACAAGTATTACTCAAATTCGACCCCAAATCGACTTCCAAAACATGAAATTTTAGTCTATGAAGTTTCTACCATTTTTCCCCAATTTTCCAACTCAAATCCCTAATTAAATGATGAAATCAACAATGGATTAATGGAATACAACCAAAATTAGGAATCATTTCCCAATAACTTCCTCTGAAAATCCTTCAAATTATCGCCTTAATACGAGCTCTCAAGTCCCAAAAATTGAAAATGGGATAAAACCCTTGAAATCCTCTCTTTTCTGCCCAGCGAACTCGCTTCTGCGAAGCTTCAACCGCACCTACGGTATCGCACCTGCGGAAAATCCATCGCAGGTGCAAAAATCACTTATGAGGGTTGGGTCCGCATCTGTGGCAAGGGGGCCGCACCTGCGGAGCACTGTCCGCTTCTGCGGTCCTTCTCCGCGCCTGCGATCCCTTAGGCGCATCTGCGGGCATCGCAGATGCAGTACTTCCCTTGCACCTGCGAACCCTGGTCGAGCCTCCAAACTCCGCATCTCGCCCTTCACTCCGCACGTGCGAGTCCACACCTACAGTCCCCCACCACAGGTGCGAAAACACCAGAAACCAGCAACTTCAGAAATTGCCTAAGTCTAATATTTCATCCGTTAAGCATCTGAAATACACCCGATCCCCCGGGACCTCAACCATACATACCAACCAGCCCTAAAACACCACATGAACTTAGTCGAGCCCTCAAATCACATCAAACAACGCTAAAATCACAAATCACCCTCCAATTCAAACTTAAAGAACTTGAAACTTAAAAATTCTACAACCAATGACGAAATCTATCAAACCACGTTCGAATGACCTCAAATTTTGCACACAAGTCGCATTCAACATTGCGAACCTACTCCAACTTCCGAAATCGGATTCCAACCCCGATATAAAAAATTTCACTACCGGTCCAAATCTCCAAAAATTCAACTTTCGCCATTTCAAGCCTCAATGAGCTACGGACCTCCAAAACACAATACAGACACGCCCCTAAGCCCAAAATCACCCAACGGAGCTAACGGAACTCCATTTTGGAGTCTTCTTCACACAGTTCCGACTACGGTCCAAATTCTAAGACTTAAGCTTCCGTTTAGGGACTAAGTGTCCCAAAACACTCCAAAAACCAAAATGAAACCTCCCAGCAAGTCACATAAGTAGAAAAAGATACGGGGGAAGCAATTAATAGGGGATCGGGGCTATAACTCTCAAAATGACCGGCCGGTTCGTTACACCCTCCCCTTCTTAAAATAATTCGTCCTCGAACGAGCATAGAGACATACTAAAGTGGTAAATACGAGCCAAGCCTAACCTCGTATTTATTTAGGATTTTATTAACAAGAGCATAGAGACATACCTAAAGGGGCAAGAACAGTTCCCAAGAACCTCCAAACTCCATCACACACGCACGGAGCATATCCTCCAGAATCTGAATAGTGCGCTCGGACTGCTCGTCCGTCTGAGGATGAAATGTTATGCTCAACTCCACCCGATTACCCAACTTATGTTGTACGGATATCTAGAATCGTGATGTAAACTGCTTACCCCGATCAGAGATGATAGATATCAGCACTCCATGAAGTCTGACAATCTCGCGGATATAAACTCGAGCCAGCTGCTTGGAAGAATAGGTAGTCATCATAGGAAGGAAATGAGTTGACTCGGTCAGTAATCAAACAACATCAAACTTCTGCTGAGTCTGTGGGAGTCCAACAATGAAATCCATAGTGACCCGCTCCCATTTCCACTCTAAAATTTGTAACTTCTGAAGAAATCCACCCGGTCGTTGATGCTCATACTTCACCTGCTGGCAATTTAGAGACCGGGCTACATATTCCACTATGTCCTTCTTCATTCTGCGCCACCAATAGTGTTGCCTCAAGTCCTGATACATCTTCGTGGCACCCGGATGAATGGAGTACCGCGAGTTGTGGGCCTCCTGAAGAATCAACTCATGCAATCTGTCCACATTAGGCACACATAGCCTGCCCTACATCCTCAATGCACCATCATCTCCCTTAGTGACCTCCTTAGCATCATCGTGCTGAATCGTGTCCTTTAGGACAAGCATATGGGGGTCATCATATTGACGCCCCCTGATACGATCATAAATAGAAGACCGAGAGACCACACAAGCCAATACTCGACTCAGCTCAGAAATATCAAATCTCACAAACTGGCTGGCTAAGGCCTGAACATCCAACTCCATGGGCCTCTCTACTGCTGGTAGATATGCTAAACTCCCCAAAATTTTTGCCCGACGACTCAAAGCATCGGCCACCATATTGGCCTTCCCAGGGTGGTACAAAATAGTGATATCATAGTCCTTAAGCAGCTCTAACCACCTCTATTGATGCAAGTTAAGATCCTTCTGCTTGAACAGATGCTGTAAGCTCCGGTGATCAGTGTAGATCTCACAAGGGACACCATACAGATAGTGCCGCCAAATCTTCAAGTCATGAAAAATAGCTGCTAATTCAAGGTCGTGGACATGATAGTTCTTTTCATGCACCTTTAGCTGTCTAGATGTGTAGGAAATCACCCTACGGTCCTACATCAACACTGCGTCGAGACCAATCCGCGACGCATCACAATAAACAGTATAAGACCCCAAACCTGTAGGCAATACCAATACTGGGGCTGTAGTCAAAGCTGTCTTGAGCTTTTGAAAGCTCTCCTCACATCCTTTGTCCACCTGAACGAAGCACCCTTCTGGGTCAGCCTAGTCATAAGTGCTGCAATAGAAGAAAATCCCTCAACAAATCGACGGTAATAACCCGCCAAACCAAGAAAGCTCTGGATCTTTGTAGTTGAGGACGGTTTGGGCCAACTCTGCACTGCCTTCACCTTCTTCGGATCCACCTTGATCCCTTCACTTGACACCACGTGACCCAAAAATGCCATGGAATCTAACCAGAACTCACATTTTGAGAACTTTGCATATAACTTCTTCTCTCTCAAGGTCTGAAGCACAGTCCTCAGATGCTGCTCATGATCCTCACGACTCCGGGAGTACACCAGAATGTCATCAATAAACACAATGACAAAAGTATCAAGGTAAGGCCAAAATACAATGTGCATCAAATGCATAAATGTTGTTGGGCCGTTGGTCAGCCCAAATGACATCACAAGGAACTTGTAATGACCATACCGAGTCCTGAAAGCAGTCTTCGGGATATCTGGCTCTAGAATCTTCAATTGATGATAACCTGAATGCAAATCAATCTTGGAAAACACTCGGGCACCATGTAACTGATCAAATAGGTCATCAATACGAGGCAAAGGATACCGGTTTGTCACTATAACTTTGTTCAACTAGCGATAATCGATGCAAATACGCATAGAACCATCATTTTTCTTCACAAACAAGATAGGAGCACCCCAAGGTGACACACTGGGCCGAATGAAGCCCTTATAAGGCAATTCTTCTAACTGTTCCTTCAACTCCTTCAACTTAGGAGGGGCCATACGATAAGGATGAATAGAGATGGGCTGACTGTCCGGCAACAAATCAATGCCAAAATCAATATCTCCGTCGGGCACATGCCCGGAGGATCACTTGGAAACATAACAGCGAAATCCCTCTCTCCTGGGACTGACTCAACTATAGCGGTATCAATATTGACATCTCTCACATAAGCTAGATACGCGTCACACCCCTTCTCAACCACTCGTTGAGCTTTAAGAAATGAAATAACTCTACTGGGAGTGTAATTTAAGGTACCCCTCCACTCTAATCGTGGTAAACCTGGCATAGCCAGCGTCACGGTCTTGGCATGACAATCAAGAATAGCATAATGGGGCGAAAACCAGTCCATGCCCAAAATAACATCAAAGTCTACCATTCTGAGCAATAATAAATTGGCTCTAGTCTTAAACCTTCTAAGAATAATCAAACACGACCGATACACACGGTCCACAATAAGAGAATATCCTATAGGGGTAGACACATAAACAGGGGAACTCAAAGAATCCCGAGATACATCCAAATGTGGGGCAAAATAAGAGGACACATAGGAATAAGTAGAACCTGGATCGAATAGAACCGATGCATCTCTGTGACTGACCGGAACAATACCCGTAACGACAGGATCGGAAGCAACAGCCTCTGTACGAGTAGGAAGGGCATAGTATCTAGCTTGGCCTCTCTTTTTAGGGCAAGCTCTACCTCCCCGACCTCCACCTCGAGCTGGCTGAGCAGGTGGGGTGGCAGCTGGTGCCGTAATCATAGCTTGGGAACCATGTGGAGCATGTTGTGGCTGAGAAGTCTGCGGAGGTGCACCCCTCCTAAGTCTGTGGCAATCCCTCACCATATGGCGAGTGTCGCCACACTCAAAACAAGCTCTAGGAGGGTGTGGCGACTGTGGCTGGCTCGGGCCAGGCCTGATGGACTGACCGCTAAAAGCACCCCATGCAGGAGGCACACTAGATACTGGAGGTGCATAATAAGGCTCCTGAGGTCTAGGAGGAACCGGAATACCACTGGCTGCTGGAAGAGCTGAATGAACAGGGCGACTCACATAGCCCCTACCATGTCGAACTGCAGTCGGGGCACGAGCACCAAAATAATGGCCAGACTCTCGAGACCTCTTGGCCTCTGTCTCCTCCCTATCTCGAGAAAGTATGCCCTCCACTCTCCTGTCAATACTCACAACCTGCTGATATGAGATATCCATCTCTAACTCCCGGGCCATGCTAGTCCTGATGCTGGGATGGAGTCTCTCAATAAACCGACGGACCCTCTCTCGAACAGTAGAAACCAAGGCCGGTGCATGTCTAGCCAAGTCATTAAAATGGACTGCATACTCTGAAACACTCATAGCACCCCTGTGCAACTGCTCAAACTCCACGCGGCATGCGTCCCTGAGGCTCTGAGGGACATACTCTCTCAAAAACATGTCCGAGAACTGAGTCCATATAGGGGAAGATGTCTCAGCCGGACTGTCCAACTTATAAGTATGCCACCGATGATAGGCTGCTCCTCGAAGCTGAAAAACAGTTAAAGAAACCCCACTCGACTCTGCTATGCACATTTTACGGAGGATACGGTGGCACTCCTCCAGAAATCCTTGAACGTTCTACGATGCTAGACCACAGAATGTAGAAGGGTGGTACTTCTTGTACCTCTCTAGTCTACGCTGCTCCTCCTATAAAACTGTTGCCCTACCCTCGAGCTGAACTGGGGCTACAGGTGGTACCGGTATAACCTCTGAAATCTGATCAACCTGAACCCGCTACTCTGGGGTGCGGGCGGCGGGAGTCTGTGCTCCTCTCCCGGCCTGAGATGTGGCTGGAGCAAGGGGAATCAACCCTACCTGAGCTAAAGTACCAAACATGCTCAGGAACTGTCCAAGGGTTTTTTGGAGAGCTGGTGTAGTAGTAGTAGGCACCTCAGGTGTCTGCGCACCGACTGGAGCTACCGATGGCTCCTTTGTGGCAGCTTGCTCGGGTACTCTAGCTGCACCACGTGGGCATCCTCAGCCTCTACCCGGCCCCGGCCCCGGCCCCGGCCCCGGCCTCGGGCGGCTCTAGCAGGGGGCACGAGTGCCTGGTCATCTCCGGTTGCACGTGTCCTCGCCATCTGTGAGAGAATAGAAGACAGAAGTTTAGAATCTCAAAGTCAATAATCTCGCACGACAAGGAATCAAATGAAGTGGAAGTTTCCTAACAATTCCATAGCCTCCCAAAAATAAGTACAGACGTCTCCGTACCGATTCGCGAGACTCTAATAAACCGACTTGTGACTCACGACTCCTATGAACCTAGAGCTCTGATACCAACTTGTCACGACTCAAGTTCTCCCTCCGTGAACCATCGTGACGACACCTAGTCTCTACGACTAGGTAAGCCTAACATTTGCGGAAAATGAAATGAAAACATAAAAGCTATCAGCTAACAGGAAAATTTTGAATAAGAAATTAAGATGCCACTCAGCATATACAATAATCACTATCGAAATGTACATAAACTCTCCCAAAACTCGGAACATCGTAAGTCACAAACTACAGAAAGAAAACAGTATTTCTATACTCAGAGTCTAACAAAAGGAAATACAAGAACTGTTGACATGGGGAAGAGTAGAAAGGGACTTTGGGATCTGCAAATGCGGCAGATATACCTTGAAGTCTCTAAAGCTATCTCGCCTCACTGATAATGCGGCTGATAAGCGATATCTGAATCTGCACACGAAAAACATGTGCAGGGAAGGGCATGAGTACACCACAATGGTACCTAGTAAGTGTCAAGCCTAACCTCAATCGAGTAGTGATGAGGCCAGGTCAGCGCCCTACTGGTGTGTGTATATATATAATAAAGCAAGGCAGAATGAAATATAGCAGTAAAATAAAGACTGAAATTTAACAAGAATGAAATCACAAAAGGTAACAGCTCAGTACATAGAGATAACAACAGGGGATCTCCCGAGATACCGCCTCGTATTCGCCAGCGTAAATGTGTAGGGGGATCTCCCGGAATACCGTTCCGTAGTCCCAAAGTTAATATGCAGTGCAGGGGGATCTCCCGAAATACCGTTCCGTAGTCCTAAAGTAAATATGCAGTACAAGGGGATCTCCCGGAATACCGTTCCGTAGTCCCAAAGTAAATATGCAGCTCAAACAATAGAAATACAACTACAACATGGAATCCTACAATTTAGACCAAGTACAAGTCAAGGAAGAAGCAGAAAATTCACTAAGCATGCTGCACAGAGTTCATATAAGCAATTAAGACACGTAGACATGTTGTTCTAAACTAAACAGGATAATTACATAGGCTAGTGTAGCTCAGAAAAAGGGAAACATGTATTTTACTTAATGAAAATGGAGTTTTGCAACAAATAGCCTGTGTACGCACTCGTCACCTCACGTACATGGCGCTCATATATCAAAAACAGTACCAAATCCTAAGGGGAGTTCCCCCACACAAGGTTAGACTAGCCACTTACCTCGAACCAAGCTCAATCAATTCGTCACAATGCCTTTCCCACGAATATCTGTCTCCAAGTGGTCCAAATCTAGCAAAAATTAATTACATAACATAAATATAATTACAAGAAACTAATCTAGCTAATGAAATCAAAGCTAACGCAAGAAATTGGAAAAATCGCCAAAAAGCCTCCCTGGGCCCACGTCTCGGAATCGGGTAAAAGTTGCCAAATTTGAACACCCATTCACTCACGAGTCTAACCATACAAGTATTACTCAAATTCGACCCCAAATTGACTTCCAAAACTCGAAATTTTAGTCTATGAAGTTTCTATCAATTTTTTCCATTTTTCCAACTCAAATCCCTAATTAAATGATGAAATCAACAATGGATTAATGGAATACAACCAAAAACGAGTAAGGAATCATTACCAAATAACTTCCTCTGAAAATCCATCAAATTATCGCCTTAATTCGAGCTCTCAAGTCCCAAAAATTGAAAATGGGATAAAACCCTCAAAATCCTCTCTTTTTGTTACATCCTACATTTTCGTACGTTAAAGTTTCGTCGTAAGTTAATCGACGTAAGTTCGGGAATGAGATTATTTTGAGATTATAAGCATTATGCTATTTCAAACAAGTAATGAGTAAATTCGTGAAGGTGCAAGGATAAGCAAATCATAAAAAATGAGTTTCATCAAAGTTGGCATTTGGGATAAAATACGGTCTGAGCTAAAATACCCGGTATTTATGGACTAGTGCCATATAAGGTACCACATGACCATGATAGTAAAGTGTATAAGGTGTGTTAAAAATAAGTAGTATTTTAAGTAATTTAAAATGATTCTTAATTATGTGGGTAATTGGTTAATTATTGGATTAGTGGGAGATTAATTAAGTAATGAAGCTAATTAAGAAATTAAAACAATTCGGATAAGCATAAGGGGGCTTAACGTGGAAGCCCCCATTTTCAACATGATGACTCTTGAATTCATGTAATTAAGTGGCAAATTTAAGGGATTTTGGTGGCAAAGTCACCCCAAAAGTGGGGCCCACAGGTCTTTTAAGATAAGAGCTCATTATATGTATATTATTTGAGATGGAAAATACAGAAGCTTGATGGAATGGATGGAAAAATTTCAAAGGAAATTTTATGACCTCCTACAAGGTGTAACGTGATTTCTCTTCAACAAAATTTGATACAAAGTTATATTGTGTAATAGCAGTGTGAGGAGAAATTCTAAGAAAGCACAGTACAATCTTTCTCAAGAGTATCATACGGATTTTTCCCTACTTCGATCTTGCCGTCACGTATTTTGTCGCAATTAAAGTGTGTTAGAGGGATTATCAAGAGAATATACTCAGGTATATTAAGGCTATCCCTTCTTTCTTTTGGCATGATCTAAACAACACAAGCAAAATGAGCAAATGCACAATTTTCATAAATTACTCTATTCATAGAAATAGTACAAATGCTTATGTTCTTGATTCCCCATGTGTCATATTATTCTATCATCTGTTCATGGGTCTCAGAAAAATACGTAAAAGGTTTACTTCATGATATTACTCAAAGGTATAATGGTCTTATGACGTTCCGAAAGATTTTATTAACGTACTTCTCATGCATTGCATTCATTTACATGTACATTGACCCATGACCAGATGGCGTTATATACGTGTATATATATATGGGATATGGGAAAAGGTTACGGCGTTATATACGCACCACCACCTGATCAGCTGGTATACGTTGATGATTTGCCCACATTGGCCGAGATGATATGATGGGATGTGCTCAGAGGTTTGATGATGTTATGAACGAATATACCTATGCATGGTATGACATTTATATGCATATGCATGATATTATAATATTAAATGATTCACAGAGCTATTCAGATGTACATGTTGAGTCTTTTACTCCATGTTTCTGTCATGTCTATTGTTTACTGATTTTCATTCCTTACATACTCAGTATATTATTTGTACTGACGTCCCTTTTGCCTGGGGACGCTGCGTTTCATGCCCGCAGGTCCTGATAGACAGGTCGAGAGTCCTCCAAGTAGGCGATCAGCTCAGCGGAAGATGTTGGTGCACTCCATTTGCTCCGGAGTTGCTTGTTTGGTCAGTATGATTTAGATGTGTATTGTTTGGTATGGCGGGGCTCTGTCCCGACCTTTATGACAATTATGTATCCTTAGAGGCTTGTAGACAAATGTCATGTACGTAAAAGATTGTATGGCCTTGTCGGCCTATGTTAAGTGTACAAGTGGTTATTTTGGTCTTAGAGGCCCATATGACTTATGTATAAGTTGGTATTACATGTTAGATTCTACCTATTTCACGGCAGCCTCTCAAGCTCAGTTATCTATGATAGTATGATACGAAAAGATACGTTGTGTTGGTACTCGGTTGAATAAGCTGTCGGGTGCCCATCGCGGCCCATCGGTTTGAGTCGTGACAAAAGTGGTATCAAAGCAGTTCTGTCCTAGGGAGTCTGCAAGCTATGTCTAGTAGAGTCTTGTTTATGGGTGTGTCGTGCACCACACTTATAAGCAGGAGGCTAAAGTGCATTTTGGACTGTCACTCTTTCTTCTTACTCTAGATCGTGTGATACAGCTCAGTTGTAAGAACTCAATTTCCTATACTCTATTTTATTCATAATACGACGATGCCTACATCTAGAAGGGCGATTGGTAAGAGATATAGCTGTGGAAGAGTTGAGTTAGAGGAACTCGATTTTTGCATCATGCTTATGATGGATAAATATGAGGTATTCAGCAGATCATGTGTGTACTAAGATGTGTAAGCTTCTTGGTAAGGATCCCTAAGGCAAGAATATCTATCCACCCATATGGTGAAAAGTAATGAGAGATTCAGAAGATAGATACAAGTTTGAGCAAGTAAAAGAAGCGCCCAGTTAATGAAGATTGTCAGTATTTACAATTCAGGCAGAGGAATATAAGCCTTTTGATTTACCTTCAACAATAATAGAGGTATGTACAATTGGCCACACTCATCTCATTTATGCCCTATGGGGGCTAACAGAAGTAGTATAAGAGAAGTACGGATATCAGGATCCGGCTGGGGTTAGAGTAACCCAACATGATGGATGGATTGTTGAGTTAGTTGATATTTCCGAAGGATATTACAAAGGTGCTAATAGATCTCCTTGTGAGACACCCAGATGGTGCACTCTTAAATAGTACATCTAGATATGAGTACTACAAAGATAGACACTGGAAGCCTGGAAGGGATAAATATTATCTTAGTGTGGATCTTGTCCCTAGTAAAGAGAGAATGTAGGTAATCCGAAGAGCTACTGGATGGAGAAAAGGGAAGCTAAAAGCAAAAGAACATCTTATTGAAGTTTACAGAATAAAGTAATAGACATAAATGATAGCGGGAAATAAGAAGAGAGTCAATGAAGAATTATGAGTAAGATATGATACATGGATGACAACGGTAGATCAAAAAGATGACAGTATTATGGGGTCTATAGTCAAGTGAAGGAAAAGACAAGAGGTGACAGGCCTTGAGACAATAAAAGAATATAGGAGTCATATCTTCATTTCGAAAAATAAGTTCGTGACTCCAATGCGACTACCAGAAGGGAGAGCTAAACCTTAGAGTAACAGAAATCAGTATGATCTGGTGAACAAGATAAACAAAAATAATTAGGGACTGAATGATTTGATAATGGTCAACATCATGAGAATTTCAGATTTTGTTCCGGCGATAATAGAATGGACAACAGAAGAAGATTCATGAGAAATTCAGAGAATGGTCATTCAGGAAGACGCTCCCTAAAGCAAGCAATGTGAGCAAAGTTAAGCTTAAGAGACTGTATGTGCTAGTTACACTAAGTGTCATCCTCGCAAGTAAGGAAATTTGTTATCCGTGGTACAGAAGGATTACCCAAGGCGAGTAAGGGTTATCGATGATGTGAAAAGATACCAAAGCTGAAGAGGTAAAATATCCATACACAGATTATCGTAGCACTAAATCTTAGTACTCCCCTAAAGGGGGAATATGGAGTGATGTGGCACTAAGTCAGAATTAAGTGGTTCTAGTAATTATGAAATGGTAAAAGAATGCGATAAAAATGAGAAAAGGAATGAGATTGCACTGATTCAAATCCTACAGATATGCTACGATTCTAGAACATTATGCAAACACGATGTCAAGGAAAGGAAGTAAGGGTTCCTACCCGAGATGTTATTGATAAATAAGGAGCCAGTGCGAAAGATAAGTTAAGACAAAGGAAATAACCCAGGAAAGATTACGTGGAATATTGATATGAGAATGGGCCAACGAATAGTTGGTAGTCGATTTTGGAAGAGCCTAGTTATGGCTAGACATGAGGTTACAGACGAATCAGCAAATCGTGCAAGATAAACATAGTAAAACCCAATATAGTGAATTCAGCCTCGCGGTAATGTCATTGTAATACTTGAGAAATATTTTGATAGGATTTGGGTAGTTAAAGGGACCGTATGAGTGTTACGGAAATAAAAGAGAATCCCACCGTGAAAACAGTCAAAACTTCAGTTCAAAAGCAACCATACGAGCACATGAGTGTGGAGGTAAGTAACTAAGGATAAATATAGGTGTTACGAATATCAAGAATTCTATTGGGAATATGATGTAATAAGCTCGTAGCTTTACAAGAGTCAGAGGGTCCTCCCTAAGTACTACAGTGAAAGACTAGTTGAGGGAATAAGGAAGAAGGCTTCAACCTAAGCTCAGTGACCCAAAGAGGGAATGGTCTTATAATAACAAGTCTCAACACAACATTGCATGCACTCCATAAGAAAGTGGCACCCACCGTGGCTAATGAACGGGGAGTAAAATTAGAAGTGATATTCAAGATCATATGAGTTGTATGGAATTCCAATATGTGTGGGCACTAAGGTAAGCTAAGTATGCACGCAACAAGGGGGCAGAAAGACGAGAAAAAGTAATTGCTTACATTTAAAGAAAGCTGAGAAGGAACGAAAAGAATTATTCGATCAATGATTCAGAGTTAGTTACGTTATGAATGTACTTAAGAGTTCGAAGTATTATCCATTCAACATATATGTTGACAATCATACAGCCGTAGAAGATTCTGGTTTAAGTTAAATGAAAATTGAGCCCAGGTCATAGACAAAGGATCGAATTGTTAGAAGATTGAATCATGGATATTCCATAGCGTCCTTGAAGGGCTAAAGTAATAACTAACACCATGAGCCACAGATCGGAAGATAGCTTAAGCCTACACAATGGTTGATCAGAGGAAAGAGGAAACTAAAGAATTACATCACCCAAGTAAATCAGGAATTTGATTATTGGACCCATGAAATTATGGACATCGTGATTGAGAACATTGCAGAATCACTCTTAATATCAGTGGTGCAAGAGAGATAGTACAACAATCGTATTCTATAACGGCCCTACAATAAAGCCAGTTAGAAAAGTACCAGCCTCATAAGAAGTCAGTACGAAGCTCCAACCGAATTGTGTATGCACCAGAGGTGCAAGTATTATAATATAGCTTCAAGTTATGGACGTAAATTATACCTTTGTGGAAGGGAGGTCATGAAAGAGATAGAAGATACGATGCGAGGTTCTAAGGTAAGTAAGGTAAATGTGAACAATGTACGAGATACTCAAAGGCAGAAGATCGTGAATAGTCCATACTTCGGATAGAAGGTTAGAAGTGCTGGGATTCAGTATCCAGGAATGATAGCGGTGGCGGCGTCAGTGGCGTACCTTCCAGCCTATGGTTTCTAAGTACCGAGAGATCTATTCAAGAGAGTAAGGAAGAGTTAGAGACAATGTGATGTCTCGCTTGATGTTCCAGAATAACACAAGGAAATCTATGGTGCAAGCAAGCTGAAGGAAGGCTGCGAATAGTATAAATAGATATGTCGCAAGCTAAAGTATAGTAAAGGGACAAAGTTTTATGACAGGAGTAAGAACGAGAAAGGGCGAGTGAGAAGGTGACGAGAATGGATAAGTCCTCGGGATTAAGCCCATGAAAACAAGAGAGCTAATGGTTTCTCTAAGTTATAGAAAGCTCAGTATAACCCGAATGAACTCAAAGGAGTCTAAGACTAATAGCATTTAGACGAGATGGAATGCTTCCCTGGTAATAAAATGAGGGTGTAATTGTGAAAGATAAAGGATGGCGTTTAGGCCTTCGATTGAGTAATGATTTGAAGAGGATTTCATGAATTATGCAGGATTAAAATACCCACGTAAGGTGAATCACATTGGGATACTATGAAATACGGTTATGGAAGCATGGTATCGCCCCCAGGTGGATCGGTCTAATCATTTCAAATGTTCCCTGATGAGACGGAGCCCTAGTGGCGGTGTTACATAAGAGGGTTCAAGTTATCAGTGGTAGATTATAGAGTTATCAATGGAAGGATAAAAGTTACAAAGTATGAGATGAAATTAGGTCGTCATTCTCAAGATGAATAAGTAATAAGGAAGCATTAAAGGACTTAGATTTATACATATAGGATAAGCAACGAGAGTAAGCTGGAGTTTGATAGCAGACCTCAGTAATGATAAATCGAAGCAAGAGTTATGGTGTAGTATGACCTGCCTAGATGCAGTAAAGTCATACGAATGGATAACCGGGTCTATGAAATAAGATATAGAAATATTCGTAAGTTCGACAAAGTACCGAGAGAGGAACTTCAGTATACCCATAGATGCCCAGAGGGACATCTTGTTAAGCTTTGTATATGTTCACACAGTGAAGCGGAGAGATTGGCTAAAAACTGGAGGAAAAACAAAAGAGTCATATAGGCGCACTTACAAGGTCAGAGTCGTACATGCTTCATGATATAAGGTAGCAACAGTTACGAGATTGGAAGGATTCCGACTACGAGTCGTGGTGTGAGAAAGAGGCTTAAAGGGGGCAATGCCCTGGCCTTTGGAATTATTCACAATACGGTTGCCTAGATGGCAAGGAGAGTACTAAAGTATTCGGAAGAACTATAGGTTATGATAATGATAAGTGCATCAGTCAACATTCGAGGACGAATGTTTCAAAGGGGGGAATGATGTTACATCCCGCATTTTCGTACGTTAAAGTTTCGTCGTAAGTAATCGGCGTAAGTTCGGGAATGAGATTATTTTGAGATTATAAGCATTATGCTATTTCAAACAAGTAACGAGTAAATTCGTGAAGGTGCAAGGGTAAGCAAATCAAAGAAAATGAGTTTCGTCAAAGTTAGCATTTTGCGATAAAATACGACCCGAACTAAAATACCCGGTATTTATGGACTAGTGCCATACAAGGTATCACATGACCATGATAGTAAGGTGTATAAGGTGTGTTAAAAGTAAGTAGTATTTTAAGTAATTTGAAATGATCCTTAATTATGTGGGTAATTGGTTATTGGATTAGTGGGAGATTAATTAAGTAATAAAGATAATTAAGAAATTAAAATAATTTGGATAAGTATAAGGGGGCTTAACGTGGCAGCCCCCATTTTCAACATGATGACTCTTGAATTCATGAAATTAAGTGGCAAATGTAAGGGATTTTAGTGGCCAAGTCACCCCGAAAGTGGGGCCCACAAGTCTTTAAGATAAGAGCTCATTATATGTATATAATTTGAGATGGAAAATACATAAGCTTGCTAGAATGGATGGAAATTTTCAAAGGAAATCTTATGACCTCCTACAAGGTGTAACGTGATTTCTCTTCAACAAAATTTGATACAAAGTTATACTGTGTAATAGCAGTGTGAGGAGCAATTCTAAGAAAGCACGGTACAATCTTTTTCAAGAATATCATACGGATTTTTTTCCTACTCCGATCTTGTTGTCATGTGTTTTGTCGCAATTAACGTGTGTTAGAGGGATTATCAAGAGAATCGACTCGGGTATATTAAGGCTATCCCTTCTTTCTTTTGGCACATACGACACAAGCGAAATGAGCAAATGCACAATTTTCATAAATTACTCTATTCATAGAAATACTAGAAATGCTTATGTTCTTGATTCTCAATGTGTCATATTATTCTATCATCTGTTCATGGGTCTCAGAAAAATACGTAAAAGGTTTACTTCATGATATTACTCAAAGGTATAATGGTCTTATGACGTTCCGAAAGATTTTATTAACGTACCTCTCATGCATTGCATTCATTTACATGTACATTGATCCATGACCAGATGGCATTATATACGCGTATATATGTATGTATATATATGTATATGAGATATGGGAAAAGCTTACGGCGTTATATATGCACCACCACCTGATCAGCCGGTATACATTGATGATTTGCCCACAGTGGCCGAGATGATATGATGGGATGCCCTCAAAGGCTTGATGATGTTATGTACAAATATACCTATGCATAGTATGACATTTATACGCATATGCATGACATTATAATATTAAATGATTCACAGAGCTATTCAGATGTACATGTTGAGTCTTTTACTCCATGTTTCTCTCATGTCTATTGTTTACTGATTTTCATTCCTTACATACTCGGTAAATTATTTGTACTGACGTCCCTTTTGCTTGGGATGCTGCGTTTCATGCCCGCGGGTCCTGATAGACAGGTCGAGAGTCCTCCAAGTAGGTGACCAGCTCAGCGCAAGATGTTGGTGCACTCCATTTGCTCCGGAGTTGCTTGTTTGGTCAGTATGATTTAGATGTGTATTGTTTGGTATGGCGGGGATCTGTCCCGACCTTTATGACAATTATGTATCCTTAGAGGCTTGTAGACAAATGTCATGTACGTAAAAGATTGTATGGCCTTGTCAGCCTATGTTCAGTGTACGAGTGGTTATTTTGGTCTTAGAGGCCCATATGACTTATGTATAAGTTGGTATTGCATGTTAGATTCTACCTATTTCACGGCAGCCTTTCCGACTCAGTTATCTATGATAGTATGATACGAGAAGATACGTTGTGTTGGTACTCGATTGAATAAGGTACCGAGTGCCCGTCACGGCCCATCGGTTTGGGTCGTGACATTTTTCTGCCCAGTGAACTCGCTTCTGCAAAGCTTCAATCGCACCTGCGGTACCGCACCTACGGAAAATCCATCGCAGGTGCAAAAATCACATATAAGGGCTGGGTCCGCATCTGCGGTAAAAGGGTTGCACCTACGTGTGCGTGCCTGCGGAGCACTGTCCACTTTTGCGGTCCTTCTCCACGCTTGTGATCCCTTAGGCGCATCTGCGGGCATCGCAGATGCGGTACTTCCCTCGTACCTCCGATCCCTGGTCGAGACTCCAAACTCCGCCTTCTGCGCCCTTCACTCTGCACGTGCGACTCCGGACCTGCGATTTCCCCACTGCAAGTGCGAAAACACCAGAAACCAGCAACTTCAGAAATTGCCTAAGTCCAATATTTCATCCGTTAAGCATCCGAAACACACCCGAGGCCCCCAGGACCTCAACCGAACATACCAACCAGTCCTAAAATACCACACGAACATAGTCGAGCCATCAAATCACATCAAACAACGCTAAAATCACAAATCATCCTCCAATTCAAACTTAAAGAACTTGAAACTTCAAAATTCTACAACCGATGCCAAAACCTATCAAACCACGTCCGAATGACCTCAAATTTTGCACACAAGTCGTATTCGATATTGCGGACCTGATCCAACTTCCGAAATCGAATTCCGACCCCGATATCAAAAATTTCACTGCCGGTCCAAATCTCCAAAAATTCGACTTTCGCTATTTCAAGCCTAAATGAGCTACGTACCTCCAAAACACAATTCGGACACTCCTTTAAGCCCTAAATCACCCAACGGAGCTAACGGAATCGACGGAACTCTATTCCGGAGTCGTCTTCACACAGTTCCGACTATGGTCCAAATTCCAAGGCTTAAGCCTCCGTTTAGGGACTAAGTGTCCAAAAACATTCCAGAAACCAAAATGAAACCTCCCGGCAAGTCACATAAGCAGAAAAAGATACGGGGAAAGCAATTAATAGGGGATCGGAACTATAACTCTCAAAACGACCGGCCGGGTCGTTACAAAATACCATGTAGTAGGAGATAACGTCCATGTACTGCAACCATATCAATTATACGATATGAATAGTTCTTTAAATTAGGTAAATTCCTAATTAATGTTTCTACACCAAAACCCTTTTGGACAATTAGAGCAGAAACATGAGGAATTCTAACTCCCTTTTAATTGGGTCACGGCTCAAAGGCTAATTTAAAAAAACATTAGTAATGAACAAGTATTTTCCTCATCGCAAAACAAAGCGATACACGTCGTTAGCTGGCACTGCAAGAATTATAACAAGGAAAATTGAAAGCAAAACACAATATCAGCCAAATTCTCACTCTAGCTGCCAATTTTACCTTACCAAACACAAAACCCCACATCTCAAACAAGGTTTTAACAACGAGAGGTTTTGGACTCAATTTCTGCCGCCGCCCGCCATCAATGACGTTCTAGGTTTTTAAGGAAAATCCAAAATTTTGTTATTATCATATATCAAGCATCGTTAAAACTATATTCACCAGATTTAACAAACTTAAGCCGATATCAATGAATCAAGAATAAACAATCATACTTCAATCGTATTTCTCATACGAAACCAATTTAAGAAAAACTATCCATTCATATTGTAACACTTCCATATCTATATGAATATACTTTATTATCTACTTAGATGCAAGCAAAGTCTGATATCACTTGCTGGAAAATATGTATAAATAGTGGAAGCAAATAACCAGGATTACTTGCATGTAATATAGACAATACATAACCCAGATTTTAATCAAACATAAAATCGATACTTATCTCTTGAAGCGTGACCACGATCATGAAAAGAGCCTTCAAGTAAGAGCTAAAACTGTCCACGAGATCATCCTCCAGTCCACAGTCTTCTGCTGAATGACCCGAATAATGCCCGAAAATAGCGAAATTCACGGGGGTGAATTTCTCCTTGGAAAACCATATAATAAAACCATAGCCTCCTTATGGGATAAGACCTCTTTATATAGCCACAGGTTTTAAGGTTTAAGACATTTTCCTAAACATGTTGGGTCTTCCTTTTCCACCAAGAAATATGATTCCATTTAATTCCTATTTATTCGGGCACAGTAGGGAGTGCAGTATTTAATTAACGAGGCTTCCTATTATGGACTTAATTCGAAATATCCGAATTAATACTACCATAATAAATTGTGAATTATTCCACTAAAAATTCGTAATTGCACTCCTCAGTTCAATTTCAAAATTCTTCCATTAAACCTTATTTAACTCCCCATGTTAAGATTCAGATACTAATCAAATAAATTAAATTATTGACAATTTCATTCATTGATTATTTCCTTTAGACTTTCGCTTAACTTATTTCATGTTAAAGATACAAAATCCACCTGCAGGGTTTACGCATGAAAACTCATAAGCTTTCATAAAGGTGTATCATCAATCTCTACATCGAGACATGGATTCCTTCAACTAACCATTACTTCGCCAATATATATCATCATTGTCCAATTTACCAGGCATATTGACCCATAAAAGAATCTCGCCTTTTAATAAATCAAAATAATAAATAATATACACAACTAATAATAATTATATCAAGATTAAGAATATAAGTACGTTTAGTGGCTAGAGAAGTTATTTTATTAAGTCAGTATAAAATACTTATCTCTACTTGGTCCGTTTAATACATACAAAATGTACTAGCACAAGAAATCGGAATTAAACCATTCCCATAATCAAGATAAATTATATTTAATCTTGTGCTACAATCACTCTTGATGGTTAATCCAATTCCATCATTAGATTTTGATCATGATCTTTATACGTATAAGAACCGATGATTTAATCTTTCGTGTATAAGGTAAACTCTATACACTAAATCATCTATTATATAAGTAAAAGACACAAACGAATATATGATCTATTTAAAACTTTACTAAAGTTGAATACACAATATTCTATAATAAATACTTTATCCAAAAAAAATCCATGGTTAATAGTATATATCCCAACACCAGCTATGTAATGAAAGGTGTTTATGGAGGGGTACCAGTTTGTTGCAGATGGGCAGATGGAACCTGCTTGTTGCGAGGCCTCCCTTCAAGATGGTCTCCTAAGACCATAGCCATTGGCAAATTAATGAATTTTATTATGGAATTTTATTTAATAAAACAAGTGGATCTTTTAGTTGTATGAATAAGGATTTATATTACTTTTTGCTGTTTGTTTCTCTTGTACACATTCACGCACTATTTCATGCTTAACATTGTCTAACAATACAAGCTAATATTATAAATTTACAACAACAAAAGCAACTTATACTTTTGTTTTATTTAGGTGAAAGAAGACCTTACATTGCAAGTGTCACCTACAACATCAACCCAATTGTTCCCCAAGTCCCAACTAGAAATCACCATATAAACAATTAATTAGTTATTTAAAGCACACTAGAGAAAATTGCTTACGGAAATTATTGGTCTCATTTAAAAGATGTAGGGAGTATTATTTTCTATTGGTTAATGGTTAAGGAGTTTAAGTGAATTTTACTCCTAATTATATTCTCTAGCTTATCAGAAAATGAAGGCTCTAGCGGGTTCTTGTTCCCATTCAAAGTTGGAAAAGATATAGTTTACTAACTCTTGAATGTTAAGGAGGTTTAAGGGAATTTAGCGATAAATTTTGTCTAAAAGATCTAAGTAAATTCTAATCAATCCCTTAATTTTTTTAAAATTAGAAAATAATTATCTCTTAAACTTTCAAATGAAGCGAATAGAAACTAGAAACTAAAATGAGGCAGAATCAAGCAGCTAGAAATAATTGATTTTTACACAAAGCAGAGTTCTCAAAAGATAATTTTCTCCAACAAATAAGTAAATAAATAAATAACAGTAGTATCAGATGACTAAAAGACAAGTTTTGGCTAGAGCATTTGAGGCATCCGACAACAATCTCCATTGCTTGCAAAAATAAATTCTAATTCCAATTCATTCACATGATAGGCTTGTTGACAAGACTGAAAAGGTGTTAGAACTCTCGATTTCATGATATATGAGTACGTTTTCAATAATGCCTTGATTCATGTGGTTTTCGAACAGTATCCTTCTTTTCCTTTTAAATCAATTAGCTAGCAGTAAAACAGAAAACGTCTTAACTTACTCACACATAATTAAGGCCGACCTGGTCATAGTTTTACTTTTCTCAAATTTGTGAACTCCCCGAAGGGAAAACTACAAAGTATAACCACTTCCAAAAACAATAGTCAGAAAAATATATAGTTTCTATATATTAATATATAATATAAATATTTTTTGTATATTTGACTAGCAGATATAATTATTTTAGGCCAAGTGGCTAAATATGTAACTTGCCCTAATTCGAATTTATGGCATCTTAACCACTAGTGTCTTTGAGAAAGTACCTTTTTTTCCTGTGACGTTAGTCTCCGAATAGGCACATAAGCCGGGAGCGCAGGAGCATACTACAAGCAAGAACCAAATAAAAAAATAAATAGGCATACAGCATACTACGACAATAGGCAATCAAGCTCCTCAAGAACAACTGTTCGACACCACAAACATCATGTGCAAATGACTTAACTGACACGCCTTAAACAATTGAAATTTCATGCCCAATTTGTGCAGGACTTCAAAACAATAGCCGAATATCACACACATCACGGTAAAGCCAAGCCAAGGTGTGATAAATAAAAAGAATTTTCAAAAGAAAAAACATCTTGCCATTTTAGTGGCAATCATGAATCCTAGCAAGTCAACCAATATCCACATCATATAGCCCGGTTTAGCGAGGAACTTCTCTAACAATAAAACATAACCCTCTTGACATTCTCCTTGAGAGCAGGAAGGGGCCTTACAGCAGCACCAGCACCTGGTGCTCGCGTGCTCCTTCCCATAGCTCCTACACCTCCTCTGTTTGAAGCAGCTGCGCTTGTGACTGATCCACTGTCAGATGTCTCTGGCTCCATGTAAAACCGAGCACGGAAAGCTGCCAAATGTGCATAATATGCTGGTGGAACTGCAAACAGCATCAATGACCTTAAGTTTGTAACATGCTACGATGAACAGGCTATACATGGAGAAATTCCAAAACAAAAAAAGGATAAGGGGGGAGGGGGGTTGAGACTGAGAAATAAAAATAGATGCTGAAGAAAAAGCCACTAACAAGTGCAGTGTACATACCAATGGAGACAGAACGAGTACACCTAGCATATCTGAAATTAACGAGTAACAGTTAAGCCACCAGAATTAGAATGCTGGAAAATTCAAGAACTATGGCAGCTCAAAAGTAAACTTACGTATAGCAGAGATTGTTAGTCAAAGACTGCAGGGCGTCAGCAGTAAAATTGTTCTCATCCCACAGAACATGATAATGAGCTGGGCGGCTAGTACCCTGCAGTATCACAAAATCCAGTAACTTATAACAGAGTCCTTAGTACATGCTGTCATATGTTTATAGAATACCAATCCTATTACCTGTATGCCGGCATGGCTACAGAGATAGAAATCAAATTCAGTAGGGTGGCATATCTTTGAATCTACAACGGTACCTTCACAATTACATTATAAAAAGGTTTTAGAATCCATTTGCAGCTAAAGCTAGCATAGAATCACTAGAGATACAGAGACTAATACTCACCAGGCAAAATGTTCCCACTCCGATCAACTGCATTTCTGTCGTGGTGGTTATTGGCAAACAACCTAGTATGATGACGTTTCTGGACCACAACAAATGTAACTGGGGGCTGATAGTTGGGTTCTAAAGATGCACATGCCTGAATTGGGTTCAAGTCAGTTCATACCTACTAACAAATAAAAAGGGCAAGCTTGTTTTCTACCCATCTTCATGGTCCAGAAAATAGAGAGAAATCCAGAGTTTATAGTAAACAGGCAGAGTAAGGTATAACAGAAGGGAAAATACCTTGCGGATTGCATCAAGTTCAAAAAGAAGAACTTGATAAAACTGTCCTTCACTAACACCATCTCTGAAGGGAAAAGGATAATCCATTTCAGACAAAAAAGGAACAGAAATTTCTATAATGCAGGTATAGAAGCGTTATTCAACAATACCTATAGAATATAATTCTCTGGGGCTTCTGTCCAGTTGCTCGACGGAAGGAAATAAGCAATTCCCTGAGTTATAAGTGAGATAGACCACCAGTCAGAAGCAAAATTAAGTCCATTAGCTTGAAACTTGAAAATCAAGACATGTTCCTTGAAAATAAGGAAAGAAAAAGGCGGAATACTTTATCATGCCACCAGTCACAGGTCCTCTAACTGGATCTTGCCAAGTCTTGTACAGATCTTGTATAAGCTCTTGCCTATGCGCTTGAGCAGAAACCAAACCAGCATACTTTGTAATCTCAGGCCAATCTTGAGAAGCAACCACCTGAAAGATATGAAAAGTTAGCACTTCTTTGCTTCAGATATATAGATGAAGGGAGTGGATTCATGAAACCAAAAGAATGAAGTCTACAGCAATTACCGCAGCAATTGACGGGCTAGAATCCTCCCCAGGGTGGGGATGGGTGACATCTGCACCAAAAATGATAGTTGGGCGGTCGCTGACAAGGGGAATTCGTCTAGAGAGCGCATCAACCAGCACAGTATTTCTTCCTCCAACCTTCACATTTATCTTCAGGGATACATTGGCTAAATACTGCTTGCTCATCTTAAATACATGTTTTGTCAAGCAGCATTGCGAGACAATTCCAAGTTCAGTTTCACAAATCCGTTTTAGATCACCTAGGAAAAGAAGTAAAAATTTCAGCTGTAGCATATTCCAGGAGTTTGCAAAAGCACCATATGAATTTCACCATTTTAGGCTTGTACCATAAAGAGAGCCGTTATTGTCTGGTAATATCACAATCAAAAGATCTAGCTCTCTCCCATTTGGCTGCAACTTTGTCATAGCATCATGAAATCGAGTTTTTAAGACTCTCTCAACTTGATCAGGGCGAGCACTCACTGGTGGTAGAACAGGATTGGGGTTGAAGTTCTACAAAGACAATAGTATCTTAAACTGTTATATCTCAGGATTATCAAATAGATAAAGGGAGAAAAGGGGGAAAACTGGAACTTCTGCATTACCATTCCGGATATCATGCACATTTGTGCAAGCTCGGAACAAAATCCACGTGCAACTGTGTCTTGCACATTCCGAGAAAAGTTTACACAGATCCAGTTGTTCACTGTTCCTCCATTAACCATTTTCTGTCAACAATAATAAAGCGAAGAGTAAACAATTAAAGCATCCAACACTGTCCGAAAATCCAAACAGAGTAGACAATAGACATGGCAACCCTCTGGCTGTTTCATTAATTACTACGCCATTTCAATGTCTTTGGGTACCAAGCTAGCAACATAGGTTATTCCTTGTTTGAACCCCACTATTCACTTTTAAGGCTATATCATCCTAAGGTGCAGCTAAAGTAGACGGATCAACGTCCATGATAAATCATATGACTGAACCACTGGAATCAGAAAAAATGGATTCTATCTCTCATCAGCTAAGGGGACAATATTAAATGCATGGTCTTGAATTAGTAACAAAAAGTAGCCAAACTACTTTTTGACCACCAACATAATGATGAGTTGTATTGCTCTAGGATATTTACAAGATCAAAAAGGAAAGCACAAAGCAAACAAACTGGAAGTTCCTTAAGGTTGGGTATTTTGTCACAAGCTACATGTAGCGTAAACAAGTACCAACAAGGCAAGACCAGCTAAACTATACTTAAGTGAAGACCTAAAGTTTAGTGTTCAGTGACAAACCAGGCAAATCTTGTAAGAGCACACACTAATCAATGGCATTTATCTGCATAGAAATGACAGTCAAACTAACTACACGAATCTCGATAATGCTACTTTCAGTTACCTTATTCATCATATTCCACTGGCCCACTTGTGGCAGACAGTCTTTCTCTCGACCTGTATCATGGTATTTAAGCTGCAGAAACAATTAACATAATTTCATAATCCTATAATAAGCTTAATTCACCAAAGCAAAGATCTGCAGCAAGAATATCTAAATTGAGAAGAATTAGTTATACCATCACCCTCAATCACATGATCACACCAAACAAACTAGAGAAAGCTTCAACTTACCCAAGGTGCAGGCAAAACGCGAGCCTCAACTTGAGCAAGCTTCTCACTGATCTTAATACCAAACTCCTTCGCATATGGGTCATCAGCATAAGCATTGTGATGAACAGTCTAATAAAAGAAAGTATTAGATTGTAAATACAGATAACATTGCAAAAAGGCCTGAATTTATCCTGAAAAACATGCAGGAAGAGTAAGATGGAAAAGTTTTGCCCGAGAAAAACACTAAAGCAATCAGTGAATACCTTGACTACCAAGGAGTATCCAGTGTACAAGACGCACAAACAACAAAAATTTATCCAGTAAGAGTGTTCCCACTAAGCTTGTCATAAAAAATCTCATTGTAAACACTTTGTCCACGACAAGTTGAAAGTATTCTGCTATGATGCACAACTACATGTACAATTACGAACCAGCAATTGTATCAAAATGAACACTCTACTAACTAAATTCAACCCTTTCACCAAATAAACCACACTTCGTAACACTCATAAATACAAATATGAATCCATTGCCATTCCCTTCGCCACAGTTCTACATTTATTAACTAAAAACCACGGGCAGGGGCAGATTTATATTGGATGAAGCGGGGTCATGTGACACCGCTTCGATGAAAAATTTAATTTTATATATATATATATATATATATATGAACATTAAAAACATTCTAATATTAATGGATGACACCACTTGACAAACAAAATTTGTCTGGTGCAAGGGGGGAGATGCTATGGTTTATCCAGGAGGTTACAGGATGGATTCCTCCCTGCTGTAAATTTGCCTTATTTTTTCTTTTAGCAAATTAATTTAAATACTTCTGGACTGGACACCCCTCTGCAATATACTACCAATCTTGCTAAGTAGTGTCATCGTTACTTACTTGTGACAAAGGTTTAGTTTTTTTCCTTCTTTTGCTTTCTTTTTTTTTTTAATTTCTTTTAATTTATCTGATCTTCCTACAACATTTTTATTTATGTGTTAATTTATTTAAATGTGACACCACTTGTGAAAAATTCTACATTCGCCAATGACCACGGGGAAAATCTTGGAAATTTATTACCATACTGTCATTGCATTCCTCCTCATCGTAGAAAAACCTTTACCGAGGCATCATTGACAAACAAATACCATAATGCGTGCATCCTTCTCAAAAAGTACCATAACTGGTACATGAAACAAGGCAATAAAACTTAACAAAGAAAGATAGCTACGTCAAGGTTCACATAAAGCAATTAACAAACAAGGTACATAAATCATACAGATTACACATTGGCTACGAACCTCATTATCAGGATAAGAGTAATAGAAACAGTTTCAGAAGCAAGATCCAACCTGAAGAATATCACGCTCTCTCTCTTGAGGACGCTGGCAGGTCACCTTTAGAAGTGCTGTTATCTGCCTCTCATTCAAGCGCTTTGAGTATCTCTGTCCCTCCACAATCTTACATACCTGGACTCAGGATATGTAAGCACATAAAATACACAAGATACTTAGAAAAGACTAGTTATCAATGAGAAAGGCACCTACTTCCATTGGCAAGTAATTTGGCCTCTGCGTATTTCCAACTTGAAGACAAGGCAACTGGGTATGCCGAATGACAAAACCATAGGTTTCCCGAAAATATTCCACAACAGCTTTCATCGTACCCCTTTCATCGACAGGAAAACTGCCCAAAACAAATAAAAGACAAGGATTAGCACGATGAGAAAATCCCACATATAGACAACAGAACATTAAAAGCTCAGAAGGCACACCACCAATTACACCTATATATAATCCAAATGTAAAAGGTTTATGGTCAAGACTGGATATAAACAGAGAAAAAAGTAATATCATAATTATACTAAGCCAAATACATACGTCAACTCTCTTGTCGCTTGAGACGTCAAGCCAGAAATGCGATACTTCCTCCGCATATTTCCACGATGAGTGACCTCCACCTTTACACCTCTCAGGGCCTTCTTTATCTGCAGTTCAATGAAGTTAAAACAAAAGTAGCCAAACAACCTGAAAGAAAAAATGTAAATGACCCTAATATTTGAAGAATCCAAGTATCGAGTCAATAGCTGGCAACGGTAAGAAATTCGGATAGATTATGACACAATCATGAATAAGATTGTCAAATGTCAAAGCCAACCTTAACACGGTCAGCATCAGACAGTGGTCTAGAAGAGATATCCCGATTCAGAAGCTGGCTCACAAAGTCAATAATCGGCAGTGGCTCAATGAAAGCCGTGGAAGACATATCTGTTCCACCAATATACAGAAGTGCACAATGATGAGAAATGTGTACTCAGTACAGACAAGCATTATGGTAAAAGTACTGAGCTTGACTGGCAATCAGTTACTAGTTCTACTGAATCAAGCTACAAAAACCAGGATTTAACAAAGTCATGAAAATTGTGCTGACCAATATTCAGGGATAATCCCATCTGTGTAGGACGAATACTTTGATAGAAGCCACGCCAGCTCTCTAAACCTTCACCCAGTGGTTGTCTTCTTCCTAAATTAGGGGAATAGAAAGAGCGGCCCACAGGACAATACCTGCAGTCAACCATGATAAAGGGGAAAAGATAAATAAATAAATAATTTGAAAAGGAATCAATGTTTGTGACAAACAGATATTATAGCAGTTCAAGAACCATACCTAGACATTGGCAACTCACGTAGCACAATATCCAGCACCTGAAGTGCTTCTTGCGGTGCATCAGCCTGTCTCCCTTGTAAGAACATCCCCAAGTGATGAAGATCAGCACGAGCCGCCAGCTTGATCACAACTTTAAACTCTCTTTCCCTCCTGCAACCACAAATAAGAAAAAGGATATATTAAATATTGCTAAAATTGAATCTGATTTCTCAAAACCCTAGGGACACACCTAGAACCACCAGGTCCATCATCATCATCAATTAGAGTGATTTTAAAATCCTTTTGAACAAAAGGGAGGGGCCCTGCAGTGTATAGACTTTTTCTTCCGTCATAGGCTGGAAGCCTCTTCCCAAGATGGGATTCTCTATAAAGCTTCACCAGCTGCTCCATGACAGCCCGGTTGACACCCCGAGAGGCGACCTCAGGAGTAATTGAAACCTGAAAGCCATTAGAAAAGATGACAAGCAATTATCAAGATAGACCCACAGTAGATAATATAAAGGAAGATCATAACTAGAACACTTAGCAATGCTTGAGCACTCACATCATACTGGTGCAGATCTTTGTCAGGTAACTCAGCAAAGAAGTGATTGGCCTTAACTATGCATCTAATACCAGTACTACCCTTTCCTGGCCGGAGTGGAAACCTCATCGACTTGCTCGATGCTGGTTGTATTGCTTGGGTTGCAGCTGCTTCTGGCTGCACAACAAGTTGCTGGAATTGCTGAGTCACTTGCTGTGTCGTTGGTTCAGGTGGCTGAGACGAGGAACCAGCCTCTGAGTATGTTTCTGATGGTCTTCCATATGGTACAGGCTGATGTGGAGTCTGGGTTGCTTGGTGCAGCTCGGGTACTGGTGGCCTAGGAGGGCCACCAGAAGGTGCCCCACGGCCCCCCATGCCACCACGGCGCTGGGGTTGTCCTCCACCTCGTTGATACTGCTGAGTTCCCCTGCCCTGTTGGTAGTATTCAGGAGGTCCACCATAGGACTGTTGAGGGGCCATTCCACCACGTGGAGCTCCCCCACCACCACGGCCACCATGTCCTCCATGCTGAGGTGCCCAGCCTCTTCCTCCACCTTGCTGATGCTGATGTTGCTGCTGCTGTGATGGGCGTTGGGCACCACCTCGTCCCCCTCCAGTTTCATGGGACTCAAAACTCTCAGCACCACCAGGAACATCAGTTCTCTTCTTCCGCACCATGGTAAAAACTACAGCAACCCAAGGACGATTATCACTTAAAAAATGTTCAACAGATCAACAGCATTTTCCTCAAGACACAATTAATAATACTCGTCAAAAAGGCGTATCTGCTGCCTGTATCTGATATCAATCTACGAGCCCTAAGGACAACTTATAGGCTCCAGATCCAGAACTTCATAAATCACAAATCAAACATCTATGTGCTGAACCCCATAAATTACAAACTAAACATCCATGTGCAGGTGTTCAAGCAAGCCACTTTTATTGCAAACAGCAACAAAAAGATCCACTGTATAATCTTATGCAGCCACAAGCTCCTAAATAAAAGGTTTCACTAGATTCATCTATGATTCACAGAAAAACATGTCCAAGGTTTTAGACATATTCTTTGATGATCAAAGAGAACGCATTAGCGGGCAACAAAAGGGTAAAAGCTCATATAATTTCCATTTCTCAAGACCACAAACACAAAATAAAACTATTCACTCCTACAAGTACAACCTTAATTGAAATCATAATTCAAACAAGAAGACAAGAGAGAATAGGGTACACTATTTTCGACTGGGTTGTTTTGTGATTAAAAAGCGGATAGACTTTTTTCTGTTTCTTTCAGAGACAAGTATTTATAGAAACATTTTTCACTACCAAACCTAAAAGGCAATTCTTCCCATCCAGGTTGCTCTGAAAATGGTAACAAATAGAACAAAACAATAAATCTTGATATACAAAGATAACAGGACAAATGTTGTTAAAAATATAGGTTTATAATTTAACAAAGAACAAAACCTCACTAATCAAAATATAGCAATGGGCAGTTCAGTTACCCATATAATCATTTATGCTTAAACGCAAGTATAGAAGATATAAAGGACATTCTCACAGCCTTAGCCTCCACAGGACTACAGCAACACACCTTAAGAGTGTCATATGCAGTATAACAAAGAGGAACCCGATAATGATTTAAAAAAATCATATAGTTTAGAAATCACTTAATCACTAGTCATCAAACAATTAAAATAGAGCTAACAGGATGATACACGAACGGAAATCAAAATTTTACTTCCTTACAGCAGTCTATAAAACTAAGTAACATATCAAAAAGAACATACAAGTGATAAACAGCTCAACACTGCACTCATAACTTCACATTTTTGGAAGGAAAAAAACACAAAAAGAGAAGAGTTAAAATAAACCACGAAACAAACAAACTTCTAAAAACCTATATTTCGAGGCACATACAACATATATGAGAAAAACTCATACATAAGCAAACAAAGAAACTCATACTGTCATTTAGATCTGATAATTAACTGAACTCAACGAAAACAAGAAAAATCAAACTATCAGTGCAAGGCATAACCCCTAGATCGAAAAAAAAAAAAACACAGTAAAAAAACCCAGCTAGATCTAACAAAAAACCGTAAAAGCTAAACTAACACAAACAGTAAAATCATATACCTCAAAACCGCCGCCGGGATACTAACCACCACGGTGCCCTAAAACACGAAAGGCGAAGAGAGAGAAACGGCACTATATGTTTGTAGACAGAGAAAGAGAGTTATAGGGGAGTGTGATTTGTAGAGAGAGAAAATCAAATGTGTAGATAACAAAAAGCAAAGACTGGCTTCTTTAATCACTCACTACTTTAAAACCCAGGGTTGGTTGTTTCTAAAATGACGAATCTGTCCCTACTCTATTTCATTTCGCTGCTCTACTGCTGCAAAGGTCACTAATAGGAAACATAATCCAATTGTTTATATTGAAGTTTCAATAATATCAAATTAAATTAAATGTTAAATAAGTTTACTCGGTTTCATTTTTATCCATCTTTTTGGAATTTTCTTGGTCGCATGGGATGTGTATTTCAAGTTTTCTTTTTGTCCTAAATCATTGGTTCTTGTTTTTCTCATTAACAGGAAACAGTGTTTTTATTTTATACTAGTAGTCGTACCCGCGCGATGCGCGGTCAATATTAAAAAAATATTTGTCACTTTGTTAATTTTTCGATGTTACATTTAGAATTATCACAATTATTTGATTATCCTATTCTATATAAATAGAATAGATATTGTCTAAATTTTAATAAATAAGATCTCCATTTAATTAAAGGGACTTATATAGTCATCAAATAATTTTTTCGTTATGTATTTTTATTTATTATATTATCCAATATTTAGTATAATTATATTGTTAATAGAAATTATGACACTTGTCATTATAACATTTCTTTGCCTCTCCTATTATATATATATATAGATATAGATTTCTTTGACTCTCCTATTATATATATTATATATTATATGTTATACATATATTATATTATATTACATATATATAAATAGAATTTTGGTTTTTTTATTTTAAAATAATTTTAAAACTCCAATTTGAAACTACTCCCCAATTTGAATTAGTAATTCATTATTTTATTTTGTTTTGTTTTTTTTTTTAAAATTATTTTAAAACTCCAACTTGAAACTACTTCCCGATTTGAATGGGTAGTTTTTCTTCTCTTTTTTCGTTTTTTTATTGGTAATTTTTTTTTTGCTTTTTATTTTAAAATAATTTAAAAACTCAAACTTGAAACTACTCCCACCCAATTTGAATGGGTAGTTATTTTTTATATATTTATTTTTCGTTGTTTTTTTTATCATATTTAATTATACGATATCTATATTTATTAATCCAAATAAAGTAACCTTATAGTTTTTTATTTTATTTTATTATTTTCGTTTTTTATATGTATATTATATATAAATATATTTTTCATTTTTTTTATTTTAAAATAATTTTAAAACTCCAATTTGAAACTACTCCCCAATTTGAATTGGTAATTCATTATTTTTTTTTAATTTCGTTTTTTATTTTAAAATAATTTATAAGCTCAAACTTGAAACTACTCCCACCCAATTTGAATGGGTAGTTATTTTTTATATATTTATTTTTCGTTTTTTATTATATTTAATTATAAGATATCTATATTTATTAATCCAAATAAAGTAACCAATTAATATATATGGTAGTTTTTTATTGTATTTTATTATTTTCTTTTTTGATATGTATTTAAATTCAAAAATAAGTAACCAATAACTAATTATAAACTAATAACTAATTAGTAACCAATTATGCCATGTGGCATTTTTTTAGGCTGCCGCTTGGCTTAAGGAGAGGGCTTTTTCCTCTCCTTTTAATAATATATAGATAGATATAGATATAGATTTGTGTTTGTCTATTCGGTTTTCATTGTTGAAAGTTGTGATGAGTTCTTTGGTCGTGTATCCCATTGTCTTTTTGGATGTCTCTGATACATAGTCAAATTTTGTTCTTTTGCAGTGTCTATATCAGGATTGCTCATCTGTTCAAGACTTTCAAGTGCCTTGAGAGAAAAAATGAAGCTCTCCATAAAACTAAAAAAAAAAATTGTTATTTTGCGGAATATAGAATGGGCATCAACAATATGGTCGTGAGACAATACTATTGCATGGGAGTAAATTGATGTTTCCATGGAGTAAAAAAATGGAACAACACTAATTTCCCCATCCTTTTGGAAAGTAAAAAATAATT
>NC_031994.1:26328658-26347265 GCF_001879085.1 Nicotiana attenuata | reverse complement strand
ACGACACATCCACCCTACCGTTTTCCTTGTACTTTGTGGTTATAAGCATCAGCAAACTGTAGAAAATATCACCGTACGGCTTCAACTAGATTCCTTAGTAAAATCTTCTTCTTCTTTTTTTTTTTTTTTTCCTTTTGCATTTCCCCGCTATACAAGGGAAAACGACAATACAAAACTATATTATATATGTATATTATATATAAATAGATTTTTCATTTTTTTATTAAATCCAAATAATGTAACCATTAATATATATATATATATATATGTTAGGTTTTTATTTTGTTTTATTATTTTCGTTTTTTATATGTATATTATATATTAATATATTTTTCATTTTTTTATTTTAAAATAATTTGAAAACTCCAATTTGAAACTACTCTCCAATTTGAATTGGTAATTCATTATTTTTTTTAATTTCGTTTTTTATTTTAAAATAATTTAAAAACTCAAACTTGAAACTACTCCCACCCAATTTGAATGGGTAGTTATTTTATGTATATTTATTTTTCGTTTTTTTATTATATTTAATTATAAAATATCTATATTTATTAATCCAAATAAAGTAACCAATTAATATATATGGTAGTTTTTTATTGTATTTTATTATTTTCTTTTTTGATATGTATTTAAATTCAAAAATAAGTAACCAATAACTAATTATAAACTAAATAACTAATTACTAACCAATTATGCCATGTGGCATTTTTTTAAGCTGCCACTTGGCTTAAGGAGAGGGCTTTTTCCTCTCCTTTTAATAATATATAGATATAGATTTCTATATGTGTGGTTGGCCAATAGCTTTATTTCAATATTTTGACTTGATAGCTGGACAGAATAAGTGAACAAACCGAAATATTCCCTCATCAATAAATGGATTCCTTAACGAGGTCCAAACAAGCTGTGAAATTTATTTTAAGGTTACTCAACAAAATCAGATGCCAAAGATCTAACTTAATTCACGAAAAGTTTAGAAATAAATATAAGATATTATCAAAGATTTCTAAAAATAAATATACAAAATAGAATAGTATGAAATGTTATATGTTAATGGTGTAATGCAGTCTCACATTGGTAATTAAAAATATATGTATGAGATATAGAGATACATTTAGCTCCCGTTTGACCATAGATTTTAGTTAATTTTTTTCAAAAAAAATTCAAAACAATGTTTGTACATAAAATATGATCAATTTTTGAAAAAAGTTTGAATATTTTGTCCAGTTCCCAAAATTGGTTTAGGGCAGTTTTTGGGTAAAAAAATTTTCTTCCATTCACAAAACTTCAACTTTTTTTTTCAAATAAAAATGTATGTCAAAACACAACTTCAACAATGACAAAAACAAACCTAGTGAAATCCCACAAGTGGGGTTCCAAAAATTATTTTTCAACACAACTTCAAAAACTCTTTTTTTAAGTTTCAATCAAATTTATGTCCAAACGATAGCTTAATGCAGTTAAGCCTTTTGAAAAAATCGTATAGTTTAACTTAAAATAAATAATATCTCACACGATATTTTTTTATTGGCTTATCTCAATATTATAAATATTGACAGTTTTGTTTGGTTTGATTTAATTTCTTTTGTGGTATATTATTCACTAAAACAAAACTTGTTGATTTTATTTTAATTTAATACCATTTCTTACCAAATGAAACCACATGTCACTGTAGACATCTAAATTTATGGATTAATGTGACGACCCGATAGGTCATTTTGAGTATTAGCCTTTATTTTTGTGTTCCGAGACCTTCGTTAGCTTTGTTTGATGTTTTTTGATTTGCATGCATGGTCTGTGTTGCTTTTTTGAAAAGCTTTTATGTGAAAATTTGAAAAAAATATGATTTTTGGCTTTAAAATAACTTGAGTTGACCACGGTCAATATTTTACGAAAACGACATCAGGTCGGTATTTTGAAAATTCCGATAGGTCCGTATCGTGATTTTGCACTCGGGCGTATGCTCGGAATTGAAATTGGAGGTCCCTAGGTTGATTTGACTCATTTTGCCGAAATCTAGTATTTTGAAAGTTTGAAAATTTTCTAAGTTTGACCGTAAGTTGACTTCATAGATAACGGGTTCAGATTTTGATGTTGAAACTTGAAATAGGCCCGTATCGCTATTTGAGAATTGTTTGTAAAATTTGGTGTAATTCGGAATTGAATTGACATGATTCGGACGCTTAGATGTGATTCTAGTTGTTCTTGAGTTTACTATGAAATTCCATTCATTTTGATGTTCGATTCGTAGAATTAGATGTTATTTTGGTGATTTGATTACGTGAGCGAGTTCATTTGATGTTATTACACTTGTGTGCATGTTTGATTTGGAGCCCGAGGGGCTCGGGTGTGTTTCGAACGTGTTTCAAATGAGTTTGGTTAATGTGAAGATTGTCGGTGCAATACCAGTTCTGGCGTCTACTGCAGATCTCGCATTTGCGAGCCTAACTTTTGCGAACAAGAGTTCGTATTTGCAAATAGGGCATGTGATTGTGTAACCTCGATAGGTTGATTTGAGTATTAGCCCTTATTTCCGTATTCCGAGATCTCCGTTAGCTTTGTTTGATGTTTCTTGGTTTGCATGAAAATTTTAAAAAAAAAATTGGCTTTAAAACAATTTAGGTTGACCACGGTCAATATTTTACGAAAACGACCTCAGGTCGGTATTTTGACGATTCTGGTAGGTCTGTATCATGATTTTAGATTTGTGGCGTATGACCGGAATTGAAATTGGAGGTCCCTAGGTTGATTTGACTCATTTTGCCAAAAACTAGTATTTTGAAAGTTTGGAAATTTTCTAAGTTTGACCGTAAGTTGGCTTCATAGCTAACGGGTTCAGATTTTGATGTTGAAACTTGAAATAGGTCTGTAAAGCTATTTGAGACTTGTCTGCAAAATTTGGTGCAATTCGAAATTGATTTTGACATGATTCGGACGTTTAGATATGATTCTAGTTGTTCTTGATTTTACTATGAAATTTCATTTATTTTGATGTTCGATTCGTAGAATTAGATGTTATTTTGGTAATTTGATTGCGCGAGCGAGTTCATGTGATGTTATTACACTTGTGTGCATGTTTGGTTTGGAGCCCGAGGGGCTCGGGTGAGTTTCAGATGAGTTTGGTTAATGTGAAGATTGCTGGTGCAATACCAGTTTTGGTGTTTGCTGCAGATCTCGCATTTGCGAGGTCTGGCTCGCATTTGCGAGGTCTGGCTCGCATTTGCGAGCCTAACTTTGCGAGCAGGGCCTGAGATTGGGTAACCTCGCATTTGTGAGGAAATGGTTCGCAATTGCGAACAGCTCAGGATCGCTTTTGCGATGCCTGGCAACAATAGAGCATCTTCGCATTTGCGAAGATTTTGGCCGCAGTTGCGAATGGGGGATCTTCGCATTGTCGCAATTGCGACTTCTAGACTTCTGTGACAGGGTTCGCATTTGCGACCCTTGTCTCGCATTTGCAGTGCTCGCAATTGCGAACAAGACATCGCAATTGCGACACCTGCAGCTGGGTAAAAGAGGAGGAAAATAGGACTTAGCTCATTTTACACTATTTCTCAACCCTAAACACTCTAGAGATGATTTTTCAAGAGATTTTTCTTCCAAATTCATTGGTATGCGACTCTAATCCATTTTCTTTCAATTACCCATTACTTTTCATGAGATTTCAACATCACATTTAGGATTTTTATGGTAGAAATTAGGGATTTGAGTAGAACTGGAGATTTTTATAAAATTAAGATTTAAACCTCAAATTGAGGTCAGATTTCGAAACAAATCACATACCGGGTTGGGCGTGAATGGGTAACCAGATTTTGGTCCAAACCTCGGGTTTTGGCCAAGCGGGTCCGGGGTTGACTTTTGTTGACTTTTTCAAAATGATCAAAATTGAACCTCTTTCATTAATAGGTAGTTTCTAAAGCTTATTTTGAATCATTTGATCGATAATTTGCTAGATTTAGTTGGTTTAGAGGCTTATTCGAAAGGCAAGGCCGTGGTTGGTTGTTTTCTTTGACTCGCGGAGTGAGATAAGTATTGGGTCTAACCTTGATTTGAAGGAATTAGGGATCCTTGAACTATGTGTTATGTGGAAAAATGGCGTATATGCAAGGTGACGAGTGTATATACGCCATCATGATAATTGTTTCCATGTTTTTGTTTATTTCATGATATATCTTGCTTCATGCCTTAATTGTTACATGCTTTAATTGACTTTTATGTCATAATTATTACTTGTCATTTAATTGTTCTTGTATTAGATTGTTTGTCCCTTCCATGACTCCATGCTTATTTTCTACTTGCCTCTACTTGCTTTACTTGCATATCTAATTGTCACATGCTTTACTTGCTTATTGTTTTGTAATATTTGTTGCATTCTATAAATATGGTTTCCCTTACATGAGTAGTTTGGTTGATAGATACCGACAAATTGGCAAAGTTGAGACTTTGAGTTTTTTGAGATTCTTGATTTATTTTGTGGTTCTTTATTGCCTTGTACATTTACTCTCTTGATGTAGAAATTCTTGAAAATTTTGTTGTCAAATTGTTTATGTTGATTGAAATTATTTGGGGAGCGGGTTGCACGCCGCAACAAAAATTGAAAGGTAATGAATTAAAATAGTGGAATAAGGACGGATTATGATATTGACAGATGATGATATGGTGGGATCGGGTTGCGCGCCGCAACAGATTGTATATGTGGCACTTGTTTGTGATTGTTGGATTTGCCTCGGTGTTGTTATATGAGACTATGACACTTGTTATTCTGGGCTCTCTGGTAGTTGAATTTCGAGTTCGTTTCATGAGTTAACTGCTTTACTTCTATTTCCTGTTTCTTGTTATAATTATTACTGCGCATAGGTTATTTTAAGTGGCCCGCCTTAGCCTCTTCACTATTTCGTCGAGGTTAGGCTCAGCACTTACAGAGTACATGAGGTCGGTGTACTCATACTACACTTTAGACTTCTTGTGCAGATACCAGAGTGGGTCCCAGCAGCGCTGAGTGAGATTGCCTGGATCCAACTACCTGTGGAGACTTGAGATATTGTTGCATGGCGTCCGCAGCCCTGAAGTCCCCTTCTATGTCATCATTGTTATTTATTTTGATTCAAATAGTTATGTTTATTTCAGACTATTATCTTTAGTACTCTAGATGCTCATGTATTCGTGACTCTAGTTTCTGGGATTGTATTTGGATTACATCGTTTAGTTGTTTATCACCTTATTTCATACTATTCGGTTGTAATTGTTATCATATGATATAAATTGCTAAAACTGGTTAATAAATATAGCTAATTTTGGCTTGCCTAGCAAGTGAAATATTATGCGCCATCACGGTCTCGAGGGTGGGAAATCCGAATCGTGATAAGTTGGTATCAAAGCACTCGGTTGCCTAGGTCTCATGAGTCATGAGCAAGCTTGGTAGAGTATGAAGGATCGGTACGGAGACGTCTGTACTTATCTTCTAGAGGCTATAAGGCTTTAGGAAAATTTCACTTCTTTCTTTCTCTATCGTGCAACTTATTTTCATTACTGGAGTTTGAACCATTCTACTCTTGTTCTCTCATAGATGGTAAGAACTCGCATATTATCTACAGCCGGGCAGGAGCCAGAGCCCTCTGTTGTAGCCGCTACCAGGGGTAGGGGCTGGGGCCGAGGTAGCGGTAGAGGCAGAGCTCATCCTAGAGTAGGAGCAGCAGCAACACCCATGGTGGAGCCTCAGACTGACCATTAGGAGGAGGTCCCAGTTCAGACTGCACCAGTCGGACTCGCTCAGGTCCTAGAGGGATTCATTGTCACTCCTGTACTTCAGGACGCTCTAGTCCGCTTAGTTGGACTCGTGGAGAGTGTGGCTCAGACCGGGGTATTTCCTATAGCACCACCCGTCTCTCAGGTTGGGGGAGGAGCACAAACACCCGCCACTCACACTCCGGAGCAGATGGCTCCCTTATACCAGACTCCGACCGCTCCAATAATTGGGGTAGTTCAGCCCATAATTGCTACACAGCCGGGGGAGAGGCCCGCGATGTCTTCTGAGGGATTGATGAGGTTGGATAAGTTCACCAATCTCTTTCCTATTCATTATAGCGGTGCGCCCTATAAGGACCCGCATGATTATTTAGACCGTTGCCACGAGGTGTTGCGCAACGTGGGTATTATTAAGAGCAACGAGGTCGACTTTGCAGTATTCTAGATGATCGGTTCTGCCAAGAGGTGGTGGCAGGATTTTGAGTGGAGCAGACCACGAGACCATATTTGTGGACCTAGCCCGTCATGCAACTATATTTATTCCCACAGATAGAGGGAGGGTGGGGAGGTTTATTGATGGTCTTACCTTCAGCATCAGGCTTCAGATGGTCCAAGAGACGGGGGGATGATATTTCTTTCTAGAGGGTCATAGAGATTGCTAGACGGATCGAGATGGTTCATGGTCAGGATAGAGGCCTCGTCATTTTGGTGGTTTCAGTGGTGCCTCATCTGGAGGCAAAGGTTCTTTTGGTAGAGGCCATCCTCCTAGGCCGATTTAGTCAGCTCTTCAAGTAGCCCATAGTGCTTCGGGCGGTCGTGGTTATTGTAGGTCTCATCTTGAGCAGCCAGCATTTGGTGCACCTTCAACTCCTATCAGTGCACTACCGCTTCAGAGTTACTACAACGGCTATTTGGGACGTCAAGTCCAGTCTCAGCTTCAGCAACCTCAACAGCCGAGGGAGTGCTTTGAGTGTGGCTGCATAGGTCACATTGGGAGGTATTGCCCTAGATTGATGAGCAGTAGACCTCAATAGGGATCTCGTGCCATTATGCCGGCACCGATTGCTCCACCGCCTGCACAACCAGCTAGAGGCGGGGGTCAAATTGCTAGAGGTCGAGGATAGCCAACTAGGGGTTGCTCGAGGATCGGAGGTTAGAGTGGTGAGGCCCAGCTTCGTTTTTATGCATTTCCAGTTAGACATGAGGTAGAGTCATCTGACGCTGTCATCACAGCTATTGTTCCGGTTTGCCATAGAGATGCTTCAGTTCTATTTGATCCGGGCTCTACTTATTCCTATGTGTCATCCTATTTTGCTTCATATCTGATTATGCCTTGTGATTCTTTGAGTGCTCCTATATATGTGTCCACGCCTGTGGGAGATTCTATTATTATAGATCGTGTTTATCACTTGTGTGTGGTTTCTATTGGGAGCCTTGAGACTAGTGTAGACCTCATACTTCTTGATATGATGGACTTTGATGTTATTTTGGGCATGGATTGACTGTCACCTTATCACACTATATTGGACTGTTACGCCAAGATGGTGACCTTAGCCATGCCGGGCTGCCCCGATTAGAGTGGAGGGGGACTCTTGGCCATTCTACCAACGGAGTTATTTCTTATCTGAAGGCTCGGCATATGGCCGAGAAGGGATGTCTAGTATATTTGGCCTATATCCGTGATCCTAGCACGAAGGTTCCTTCTATGGATTCGATACTAGTTGTGCATGAGTTTCCAGAGGTGTTTCCTGTAGATCTGTCGGGGATGCCACCCGATAGAGATATTGCCTTTTGTATTGACGGCTCCGGTCACTCAGCCCATTTCTATTCCACCATACCGTATGGCCCCACCTGAGTTGAAGGAACTGAAGGAGTAGTCTTGATACAGGATTCATTAGACCTAGTGTCTCACCCTGTGGTGCGCCAGTGTTGTTTGTGAAGAAGAAGGATGGTTTAATGAGGACGTGTATAGATTATCGGCAGTTTAACAAAGTGGCCATCAAGAACAAGTATCCTTTGCCGAGGATTGATGACTTATTTGATCAACTTCAGGTGCTAAAGTGTTTTCAAAGATTGATTTGAGATCTGACTATCATCAATTGAAGATTAGGGCATCGGATGTCCCTAAAACAATTTTTCGGACTCGGTATGGGCATTATGGGTTCCTTGTGATGTCATTTGGCTTGACAAATGCCCCAGCAACATTTATGGATCTGATGAATCGGGTATTTAAGCCATATTTGGATTCTTTTGTGATTGTCTTCATTGATGATATTTTGATCTACTCCCGCAGTCGAGAGGAGCATGAACAACATCTTCGGATTGTACTTCAGACCTTGAAAGATAGTCAGTTATATGCCAAGTTCTCAAAGTGTGAGTTTTGGTTGGATTCGGTTGCATTTTTGGGACATGGTGTATCTGCCGAGGGCATTAAAGTGGATCCTAAGAAGATTGAGGCAGTTTAGAACTGGCCTAGACCTACTTCAGCTACAGATATTCGGAGTTTCCTAGGTTTGGCGGGTTATTATCGCCGGTTCGTGGAGGGGTTTTCATCCATCACAACCCCATTGACTAGATTGACCTAGAAGTGTGCCCCATTCAGGTGGTCCGATGAGTGTCAGTTGAGCTTTCAAAAGCTCAAGACTGCCTTTACTACAGCTCCGGTGTTGGTATTACCTACGGGTTCGGGATCATATACTATGCATTGTGATGCATCGCGTATTGGGCTTGGTGCAGTATTAATGCAGGATGATAAGGTGATTGCATACGCGTCTCGGCAGTCGAAGGTGTAACAACTAAATTTCGCTCCTGAAAAATAATAATCAAGACAAGAAATATAGCGACAAATATTATATTTAATTTCAAGTGATGGGGTTACAATCTCTAAAATATCTCTAAATCTAAAGAGATGTAGTCCTCTGATTCTCCTCCTCATGGATGACGGTTCAAGAGCTCGAGAGCTTGATCTTGAACTTGATGGATTTCAGATTTGTAGTACGTCACGAACAATTTGAAGCTCGTCACGAATCAGGATTTGGTGTTGGGTTATCACGAACGGAAGATTTGAAGCCGTCTGTCTATGACTTGAGTTCGCCTTTGGAATCTGATCACAGACGATGATTGCAGATATGGATGGAGACCTTGATGCTATTCTTCAGAGCTTCTTTAGCCTTTCCTTCTGCTTCCTTGCTTGTCCCTTAGACTTCTCCTTTGACCCCTTTATATAGGTGTGGGGTGGAGTAATCTCCAAGAAAACCCTAATGGATCATTGGTCTTGAGGCTTATGAGCCGACCCATTTGATAGAAGACCAATTGACGGGCTAGCCCAATAATATATTGGACATTTATTTAAATCAATTTAATTGAATTTAAATAACAAACCCAATTATTCCAGTCCATGTTACTTAATTGGACCAATATATATTTAATTTGTGGTAAAATCCAAATTTCTTATGGATTTAAATTTGACAAAATTTTAGTTGTCTACAAATGCCCCCTACTTCAAGATTTGTCGAGTGTAGGCTTGTCGAAAGTCGAAGACGAGGCTTGAAGTATCCATGAGAAAAACACTTTCTTTCTTGCCCATAAATAAAGGACTTGAATTCTTTGGGCATTCGTGACTCTCCAGTGAAGCCTAAATCGAATTGGAAAAATAAAACTTTTGACGCCAAGTGTGTTGTACTTAAACAATACTTTATTAGGAACCTTTATAGCAAAATTATGGTAACCAAAACATGGTCACATTGTACAATTCTTGACAATTCCACCAATGATCCATTTTGTATGACAATCACGTAAGACTAATGCATGAAGCTTTCCCCTTGTCCACTTTGACTTGAATTCAAATACATCTCAGAAGTTACCTTCTAATGAATATTTACCATTTAAGACTTTCAAGAATTTCCTATTTTACTTTAAGAAGAATTCTTTTTCCATAAGGAAAGTTCCACCATCTTAAACAATCTATATAAGGGATCTTTGTTTCCTTTACCTTGACATATGAGAGTCGTGAACATAGGGTTTCTTTCACGCTTAACACGGCTGCTCGTAGTCTGCTTTCACTTCTTTCTTCGTTTATTTCTCCCTCTAAAATAGAAAGAATATCAGTTTTAGCCAGCTTTGTGCCCTTGCAAAAAAGAATTCATATTTTGCTGTAGGAGACTTCAAATCATGAGCCGCTTGTTTCTACCAAAACTAGACTCATAGAACTGAAACATATCAAAAGATCAGCACAAATCTCCTTTTGTATCAGCGGCAATTAATTTTCAAAGTTGATCTACACGTCTGGCCCGTGTTAATCTCACAGCTTTGCGCACTCTCGCCAAAAGATTCATATCTTCAGATCGCAGAGGCCAAATCGTGAGCCACTTGATTCTACTGATTCTAGGCTCAAAGAAATCGAACATATCAAAAATTGAGATCCAAATTCCTTCGGTATTGTCTGGAATTAATTTTTGAAGTAGGCGTACACGTCTGGCCTGTTGATCTCACAGCTCTGCGCACTCTCGGCGAAAAAATCGTATATCGAGATAGGAGCGTCCAAATCACAAGCCGTTTGCGGCGCTGAAAATTAGACTTCTGGAGGTACAACATATGTAGAAATCACAGTCAGGATGTCCCTAGGTTTTCCCAGATAATTTGCTGAATCTGGAACACGAGTTCAGACATGCTGGCTCGAGTTTTCAGCTTTACGTGCTCTTGCTAAAAAAAATGCATATCTTAAGATAGGAGCATCCGAACTACAAGATGTTTACACCGTTGGTAAGAAGATTCGGTAAGATACAACATCTATAAACGTCGAAGCTCTAGCCCTTTTGATCCAGACGCAACAAATATTTGATCAATCAAGTGTCGGAATCGAGAGGATTGTTCGGGCAGCATACTTCTTTTTTCCTTTTTTTGTTGTTGCAGGCTCGGAGATGATATACATGGCGAGTTCTCCAATATGCATCATGAGAAGAAGGGGATGATCACCACTCCTTTTTGTAGGTTCATGACGCGTATGATCTATCGAGATTTGACGGAGAAGTGCATGTCACAATGCTCACCATCCGCATTGAAGCGTCATGTCATTGACACTGGTACTTGTTGCTGAATCAAAGCTTTGTGTCATTGGCACCAATCAATCATGTGGGATCAACAGCTTCGTATCACTGGCATCGTGTCTGTAGAAGCAGAAACGTCGTGCTATGACACCGATATCCTTTAATCGAGCTGATCGTCGTGCTACTCGCACCGTATCTGCAAAAGCGTCATCTTGTTGGCACCGAAGGCTCCAAAATCGTTTCTTATTTTTGCAGGTTTTCAAGAGAGTACAACAACAACTTGGTACATCCCTTCTTGCAGCTTGACGAGAGACATTTAGAGTATTCCTAAGCGAGCTTGATCGACGAGACATATCCTCACTTTGTGACATACGAGCGAGAACATGGTGCATCTCAACCTTGCGACTTGGCAAGAAAGAGGCTTGGAGCTCGAGCGATCGTATTTCATCCTTGGCGGCAGTGGCGGAGCCAGGATCTTCACGAAGGGGGTTCAAAAAGTTCTTATTGTAGCTAGTGGGAATTGAACCCATGACCTTATGTAAATTTTGAACTCCCTTGACCACTAAACTACGCTTTTGGATTGTGTTAAGGGTGTTCAAAACTTAATATATAGAGGTAAAAAATAAATTTTGCCTTATATATACAGTGTAATTTTTTGGCGAAGGGTGTTCGGGTGAACACCCTTGCGCCCCCTAAATCCGCCTCTGCTTGGCGGGCTAGTGCTTGTTGAACCTTTGCAAAATTATTAATTCCTTGATGTAGGAGCGATGAAATCTGAAGCTTCTTGCTTTCAAAGAATTAAAACTTGAAAAGTTACATCCTTTAAAGAATTCACGGATAAATTCCTTGAGGATTAGCCGGAGTCGACTTTTGAAGCTGGTTACATATCTGACATTTTGACTTTACAGCACTGTATGCTGTCATCAAGACGTATATATCTCAAGCTAGGAATGTCCAAATCGTGAGCCGTTTGCGCCATTGGTAAGAAGACTCAGAGATAATGAAATTATCAAGATATCATAGAAGAATTCTTAGCAGATTGTCCGCAAAAAACTTTTTGAACTCGACCCATCTGTCCGCGAAATTGCTTTTCAGCTTTGCGCGCTTTGGTGGGAAAATTCATATCTTGAGTTAGGAGATTCCAAATTGGGATCCGTTTGCGCCATTAGAAAGTATACTCATAGAGCTACAATCCGTATGAGTTTCGTGGCAGAACTTCTTTCGAGCTATCAACAGAAACTTCGCGACATCTACTTAACTGCAGTGAACATTCAGATTTGCATACCTTCTGTGAAAATAATTGTATCTTGAGCTAGGAGTATCGAAATTACAATCCGTTTTTGCCGTTGGAAAGAAAACTCCTAGAGCTGCAACACATAAAAATTCCCCCCCGGAACCCTTCTCGGGCTAGAAACAGAAAAATATTGAAATTCGAAATAATCGCAGGGAACTTTCAGGTTTGCGTGCTTTCGGCCAGAAAAACTGTATCTTGAACTAGGAGCGTCGAAATCACCAACAGTTTGATCCTATGAAATCGGACGTCGAGAACTATAATCTTGTTGAAGATGAAGCTCCATTCGTTCTTAGTTAGCCTACCAAATATTTTTGAAGTTGATTCTACTTTGTAATGGATTCGGCTATCATCACGAATCTTATCTCTTTGTTTATTTCTTTTGCAGACTTGCGAAGAAGTTCAACGAGTCCAGATATCAGTCTGGGATGTCATACAAGATGCGGAGTCACCCCTTCACCAACTGTTGCACTTGATTTGTTGACGGTCTTGAAGTTTATCAATGGCGGCTCCCGTGGTGATTGAAGGTTTTTTCAAGAGAGATGACTTCTTATATACGAGGCATTGGGGATAGTGTATTAAAATATGGAGACGTCATATGGACTTGGAAGAAGCATTCAAGACGAGTCGGCCACAAAGCCTAGTTTACGATCATTTTCATGACTTAGGCTTTCGTATAGGAAAACGTCTAATTTCTTTTGTCTCTACATTTTTTTTGATGTATCAACTTTTGTACTATTGAAGCAATAATAAAAAAAAATTTATACCTCAAAGCAAATCGTCTCTTTTCCTCATAGATATGTGCCTCTACACTTGGAAGAATTAATGTAATGATCTGTTGATGCCAAACTTTTATTTTTTTAAAACTCATGCGACTGAACTTAAAATGAAACTCTAAGTTGCCTACGTACCTCAGCGAAGAGGATCAAGTCATAACGTAGTTCAGAAGAAGTATAAGTTTTTTTTAGTATGCAGTTTATACTCGTGCAGACAAGGAGTATTGCAACTTGAAGACTTTGCTTAAACTTTATTAGCTTTGCATCTTGAAGACTCGCTTAATTTGAAGAGATATTGAAGACTTGCTCAAATTTGAAGAGCTTTACATCTTGAAGACTTGCTCAAATTTGAAGAGCTTTGCAACATGAAGTCGTTTGCTCGAATTTGGAGAGCTTTGCAACTTGAAGACTTCTGCTCGAATTTCAAGAGCTTTGCGACTTGAGGACTTTTGCTCGAATTTGAAGAGCTTTGCAACTTGAAGTCGTTTGCTCGAATTTGAAGAGCTTTGCGACTTGAAGACTTTTGCTCTAATTTGAAGAGCTTTGCAACTTGTGCTTGAACTTGTGAGCTTTATAACTAAAGATTTGGCTCGAATTTTAGGAACTTTGTGACATACAGTTTAGGCTCATGTATCAAAGAGCATTGCAACATGCAGTTTAGGCTCATGCGTCAAGGAGCGTTGAGACTTGCAGTTTAGGCTCATACGTCAAGGAGCGTTGAGACTTGCAGTTTAGGCTCATACGTCAAGGAGCGTAGCAACATGCATGGACTCTTAAGTTTCATCTTCGGATGAATATTTGCCCCCATTCTCAGCATCGTCTGCTTCTATTTCATCACGAGGCTCAAAGCCAAGAAATCTTTGGTCTCCACTTGTGGCCATACTTAATTCCATATCATGAGAACGTGTGGACAAATCTTCAAAAGTTTTAGGCTTTATTCCTTGCAAGATGTAGCGAAGGCTCCAACGCATACCTTGGATGCATATTTCGATACCAGAAATTTCGCTAAGATAGTCTTTACAGTTAAGGCTTAAACTCCTCCAACGATTGATGAATTCAATAACTGGCTCCTCCTTCCATTGGCGGGCATTCGTAAGTTCAATAATACTCACGATGCGCCTTATGGTATAGAAATGATTGAGTAATTTCTGCTCGAGTTGCTCCCAACTATCAATCGAACAAGGTTCAAGATCTGTGTACCAATCGAAAGCATTTCCTTTGAGAGATCGAACAAACTGTTTGACAAGGTGATCATCATAAGTTCCAGCATCATTGCATGTCTCGACGACGTGTGCAACATGTTGCTTGGGATTCCCTTTACCGTCAAATTGTTGAAGTGTAGGGGGTTGATATCCACTTGGCATCTTCAAGTTATCAATCCTTTGGGTGTACGGCTTTGCGTATGTAAGGAAAGATTTAGGCAAAGGCTCAATTTTATCCTTGATGGTCCCTATGATGAAGTCCTTCAATTGCTCAACATGAATCTGCCCATCAGAAGAGAGTTGGAGCTCTTTGGTCATTGTTGTTAACTTCGTAGAGGACTCTCCTTTCTCTTGAATTTCTGAAAGCTTCATAGGTGCTTGGCTCGATTCTTCCTCTGTCATACTCTCTACCTTATTCATCAACTTGGAAAGTTTATCATCTTGATCTTTCATGTGCTTTGTCAGGCCTTCAACTGCTTTTATCATATTTGCTAGTTGTTCTTCTATGGTAGAAGCTTCAATCGTCATCGTTTGCATGACCAGTGCAGAGGATGAAGAATGGTATGGATCATCACTTAGATAGAGAGCAGATTGTGGAGTGACACGAGGAGAGATTGGAGAAAATTCATTGCTCAAGACGTCATCATCTTTCTGCATAAAGAGATTGTGGGACTGGCGATGGCATTCTTTTGAAAGGCTGAATCGCGCGAAAGTTCGTCTGACCACCTCATTGATGTTGTTCCCTTCTTCTAGCAGATACGAAGATGATCTCACTTCATTTGGAGAAGATGAACGAAAAACCTGAGTTGTGGACGGCACTTCAAGCACTTGTTGTCCTAGTATTTCGGCTTTTCTTCTTTTGATTTGCTGAACAATCTCCATGGCAACTTCCAATTCGCTTTTGGAGTCAAATCTAGGTTTGTTTCTTATTGTAGCCATCTATGTGTTCTTGAACTTCGAAGAGAATAGATGAGAGGTATAGATGGTCCCACTGGGCATGCCAAAATTTGTAACAACTAAATTTCGCTCCTGAAAAATAATAATCAAGACAAGAAATATAGCGACAAATATTATATTTAATTTCAAGTGATAGGGTTACAATCTCTAAAATATCTCTAAATCTAAAGAGATGTAGTCCTCTGATTCTCCTCCTCACGGATGACGGTTCAAGAGCTCGAGAGCTTGATCTTGAACTTGACGGATTTCAGATTTGTAGTACGTCATGAACAATTTGAAGCTCATCACGAACCGGGTTATCACGAACGGAAGATTTGAAGCCGCCCGCCTATGACTTGAGTTCGCCTTTGGAATCTGACCACAGACGATGATTGCAGATATGGATGGAGACCTTGATGCTATTCTTCAGAGCTTCTTTAGCCTTTCCTTCCGCTTCCTTGCTTGTCCCTTAGACTTCTCCTTTGACCCCTTTATATAGGTGTGGGGTGGAGTAATCTCCAAGAAAACCCTAATGGATCATTGGGCTTGAGGCTTATGGGCCGACCCATTTGATAGAAGACCAATTGACGGGCTAGCCCAATAATATATTGGACATTTATTTAAATCAATTTAATTGAATTTAAATAACAAACCCAATTATACCAGTCCATGTTACTTAATTGGACCAATATATATTTAATTTGTGGTAAAATCCAAATTTCTTATGGATTTAAATTTGACAAAATTTTAATTGTCTACAGAAGGTTCATGAGAAGAATTACCATGTTCATGACTTAGAGTTGACAGTGATTGTTCATGCATTGAAGATTTGGAGCATTAGCATTACCTCTACGGCGTGTCGTGTGAGGTATTCACAGATCATCGGAGTCTACAGTACCTGCTTAAGCAAAAAGATCTCAACTTGAGGCAGCGCAGGTGGTTAGAGCTGTTAAAAGACTACGATATCATCATTTTGTACCATCCCAGGAAGACCAATGTAGTGGCCGATGCCTTGAGTAGAAAAGCTATGAGTATGGGTAGCCTTGCATATATTCCAGTTGGTGAGAAACCGCTAGCATAAGATGTTCAGGCCTTGGCCAATCAGTTCGTGAGGCTAGATGTTTCAGAGCTTAGTCGGGTCCTTGCTTACACGGTTTCTCAGTCTTATTTGTATGATCGCATCAGAGAGCGTCAGTATGACGTCCCCCATTTGCTTGTCCTTAAGGACACGGTGCAACACGGTGATGCCAAGTTTATTGGAGATGATGGGGTGTTGCGGATGTAGGGCCAGATTTGTGTGCTCAATGTGGATGGGCTTCGTGAGTTGATTCTTGAGGAGGCCCACAGTTTGCAGTATTTCATTCATCTGTGTGTCGCCAAGATGTATCAGGATTTGAGGCAGCATTATTGGTGGAGAAGAATGAAGAAAGATATAGTTGAGTATGTGACTCGGTGTTTGAATTTCCAGCAAGTGAAGTATGAACATCAGAGACCTGTGGTTTGCTTCAGAGACTTGAGATTCTCGAGTTGAAGTGGGAGCGTATTACCATAGATTTCGTTGTTGGGCTCCCACGAACTTTGAAGAAATTTGACGCGGTATGAGTCATTGTGGATAAGCTGACTAATTCGGCGCATTTCATTCCGGTAGCAGCTACCTATTCTTCAGAGCGACTGGTTGAGATCTATATGCGCGAGATTGTTCATTTTCACAGTGTGCCGGTGTCCATTATTTCTAATCGGGGCACATAATTCACATCGCATTTCTAGAGGGCCGCACATCGTGAGCTAGGCACACGAGTTGAGTACAACATTTCACCCCCAAACAGACGGGCAGTCCGAGCGCACCATTCAGATATTGGAGGATATGTGTCACGCTTGTGTTATGGATTTGGGGGATTCTTGGGATCAGTTCTTGCCGCTTTTAAAGATTGCTTACAACAACAGCTACTAATTGAGTATTCAGATGGCTCATTATGAGGCCTTATATGGGAGGCGCTGTCGTTCGCTAGTTGGTTGGTTTGAGCTGGGAGAGGCTCGGTTGTTGGGTACTGATTTGGTTCAGGATGCCTTGGAAAAGGTCAAGATGATTTAGGATCGGGTTAGTACAAGATAGTCTATGCAAAAGAGTTATGCCGATCGGAGAGTTCGTGATGTGGCATTCATGGCTGGAGAGAGGGTTTTGCTTTCGGTTTCATCCATGAAGAGTGTGATGAGGTTCGAAAAGAAGGTTAAGTTGAGCTCTAAGTATATTGGACCCTTTGAGATCCTTGAAAGAGTTGGTGAGGTAGCTTACAAGCTTGCATTGCCACCTAGCTTATCAGTAGTTCACCTGGTGTTCCATGTCTCCATGCTTCGGAAGTATCATGGTGATCCGTCCCATGTATTAGATTTCAGCTCGGTCCAATTGGACAAGGATTTGACTTATGAGGAGGAGCCGGTGATTATTCTAGCACGATAGGTCCGGAAGTTGAGGTCTAAGAGTTATCCTTCTGCTAGAGTGTAGTGGAGAGGTCAGCCGATTGAGGCAACTACATGGGAGTTCGAGTCTGATATCTGGAGTAGATACCCCCATATTTTCACCAGTCCAGGTACTTTTATATGTCAGTTCGAGGACGAACTTTTCTTTTAGAGGTGGAGAATTTTACGACCTGATAGGTTGTTTTGAGTATTAGCCATTGTTTCCGTATTCCGTGACCTCCGTCAACTCCGTTTGGTGAGCTTTATGTGAAAATTTGAAGAAAATATAATTTTTGGCTTTAAAAATAACTTGGGTTGACTACGGTCAATATTGTGTAAAAATTACCTCGGGTCGGTGTTTTGACAATTTCAGTAGGTCCGTATCATAATTTTGTACTTGGGCGTTGCCCGAAATTGAAATTAGAGGTCCCTAGTTTGATTTGACTCATTTTGCCAAAAACTAGTATTTTGAAAGTTCAAAAATTTCTTAAGTTTCACCGTAAGTTGACTTCATAGCTCACAGGTTCGGATTTTGATGTTGAAACTTGAAATAGGTCTGTATCACTATTTGAGACTTGTCTACAAAATTTGGTGCAACTCAGAATTGATTTGACATGATTCGAACGCTTAGATGTGATTCTAGTTGTTCTTGAGTTTACTATGAAGTTCCATTCATTTTGATGTTCGATTCGTAGAATTAGATATTATTTTGGTGATTTGATTGAGCGAGCCAGTACATATGATATTATTACACTTGTCTGCATGCTTGGTTTGGAGCCCGAGGGGCTCATGTGAGTTTCAGACGTGTTTCGGATGAGTTTGGTTAATGTGAAGATTGCTGGTGCAATACCAGTTCTGGTGTCTGCTGCAGATATCGCATTTGCGAGGTCTGGCTCGCATTGAGAGCCTCACTTTTGTGAAAAAGAGTTCGCATTTGCGAGCAAGGACCGGGATTGGGTAACCTCGTATTTGCGAGGAAATGGTTCGCAATTGCGAACAACTCAGGGTCGCTTTTGTGATCACTTGATCGCATTTGCGATGCCTGGCAACAGTAGAGCATCTTCGTATTTGCAAGGATTTTGGGCACAATTGCGGGGGGGGGGGTGGGGGGGGTGAGGTCTCGCTAGTTGCTAATTCGTTTTTGTGACTAATTGCGTA
>NC_031994.1:26309620-26328638 GCF_001879085.1 Nicotiana attenuata | reverse complement strand
GGTGGAGGTCTTCGCATTTGCAATCTTTTTGTTGCAATTGCGACTTCTGGACTTCTCTGACAGGGTTCGCATTTGCGACCCTTGTCTCGGATTTGCGATGCTTGCAATTACGAACAAGACATCGCAATTGCGACATCTGCAGTTGGGTAAAAGAGGGGGAAAACGGGACTTAGCTCATTTTACACCATTTCTCAACCCTAAATACTCTAGAGGCGATTTTCCAAGAGACTTTTCTTCCCAAATTCATTGGTAAGTGACTCTAATCCATTTTCTTTCAATTACCCATTACTTTTCATGAGATTTCAACATCAAATTTTGGATTTCCATGGTAGAAATTAGGGATCTGAGTAGAATTGAATTTTTTTGTAAAATTAAGATTTAGGCCTCAAATTGAGGTTGGATTTCGAAACAAATCACATAACCGGGATCGGGGGTGAATGGGTAATCGAATTTTGGTCCAAACCTCGGGTTTTGACCAAGCAAGCTCGGGGTTGACTTTTGTTGACTTTTTCAAAAATGATCAAAATTGAACCTCTTTCATTAATGGGTAGTTTCTAAAGCTTATTTTGAATTGTTTGATCAATAATTTGCTAGATTTGGTTGGTTTAGAGGCTTGTTCGAAAGGCAAGGCCGTGGTTGGTTCATTTTTTTGATACGCGGAGTGAGGTAAGTGTTGGGTCTAACCTTGATTTGAGGAAATTAGGGATCCTTGAACTATGTGTTATATGGGAAAATGACGTATATGCAAGGTTACGAGTGTATATACGTCGTCATAATAATTTTTTCATGTTTTCGTTTATTTCATGATATATCTTGCTTCATGCCTTAATTGTTACATGCTTTATTTGACTTCTATGCAATAATTTTTACTTGCCATTTAATTGTTCTTGTATTAGATTGTTCGTCCCTTCCATGACTCCATGCGTATTTGCTACTTGCCTCTACTTGCTTTGCTTGCATATCTAATTGTCACATGCTTTACTTACCTTAATATTTTATAATATTTGTTGCATTCTATAAATGTGGTTTCCCTTACATGAGTTGTTTGGTTGATAGATACCGATGAATTGATAAAGTTGAGACTTTGAGTTGTTTTAGATTCTTCATTTATTATGTGGTTCTTTATTGCCTTGTACATTTACCCTCGTGATGTAGAAATACTTGTAAATTTGGTTGTTAAACTGTTTATGTTGATTGAAATTATTTGGGCAGCGGGGTGCATGCAGAAACAGAAATTGAAAGCTAATGAATTGAAATGGTGGAATAAGGACGGATTATGATATTGATAGATGATGATATGGTGGGATCGGGTTGCACGTTGCAACGGATTGTATATGTTGTACTTATTTGTGATTGTTGGATTTGGCTCGGTGTTGTGATATGAGACTATGAGACTTGTTATTCTGGGCTCTCTGGTAGTTGAAATTCGAGTTCGTTTCATGAGTTAACTGCTTTACTTCCACTTCTTGTTTCATGTTATTATTATTACTGCATACACGTAATTGTAAGTGGCCCGCCTTGGCAAAACATGAATAAAGACAATCCATCCCATTATTACATCAAAAATCAACCATTCCCAATTCAATTAGATCGGCTATGGTATCCCGACCACGGACAGTGACAACACAACCTCTATAAACCCGCACGGCCATAATAGACTCACCAACTGTAGTAGATACAGAGAACGACTCGTGAAGCTGTTCTGGTTCTATCCCAAATTCCATAGCAACATAAGGAGTAATATAGGACAAAGTGGAACCGGGATCAATAAGAGCATACACATCATGAGATTGGACAGTCAGTATACCTGTTGTAACATCTGGAGAAGCCTCTTCACTCTGGCAACCACTCATAGCATAGAAATGGCTGGGTCCTCTTGAATTCTGCGCACCACCCCTGGCTGCACCACGCCTTGCGGGTGCTGGAGTGACTCGAGTTGGAGAGGGTGCTGAAGATGTAGCAGCTGTAGGACTAGATGGCTGTGTTGTGCCCCTACTCGTGCCCTAGCGGGACGAACGACACTCTCTCTGAATATGACCTCTCAATCCGCACCCGTAGTATATGGTTAGGTCCATATAGCAAATCCCCAAGTGCATCTTCCCACACCTGGGGCATGGGGCCTCCGCTGTTGGTGGAATCTCCCTCCTGACCGACCCTGCTGGTGGGGTCCCCTATTGCCCTGACTGGGCCTGAAACGACTCCACTACTGCTACTGACTGGCCCTGATGGCGGTGCACTACCTGAAGATTGAGCAAAAGACTGGGATGGCCTTGATGATCCTCCCCTGAATGCTGACCTACCACCACCAAATGAACATCCAAGGTTTCCCGCGGACCGGGCCTTACTGCTACCCTCTCGCTCCATTCTGTTCTTCAACTTACAGTTCTATGTAGTTTGAGCAAATGCCACCATCTTCCCATAGTTCATATCAGAATTCAAGGCAGATGTAGTGGCCTCATTGATAACAAAAGGGCTAAGGCCCTGCACAAACCGGCGCACCCTAGCCTCCATAGTAGGCAACATGTGAATAGCATACTTGGAAAGGCGTGCAAACTCCATGTGGTACTCCCACACACTCTTTCTACCTTGCTTTAGATTCTCAAACTCGGCCGCACAGGCTTCCTTTGCCTCGGCAGGCAAGAAATGATCCATGAAGGCGTCAGCAAACTCATTCCACCTTGCTGGAAGGCTCCCCTCCTCACGGGAATCCTCCCACAACTCAAACCAAGAATATGCCACTCCTTTCAGGCGGTAAGTAGCCAACTCCACTCCCTCCGTCTCAGTCGCACACATAACTCTGAGAGTCTTGTGCATCTCATCAATGAAATCCTGGGGTCCTCTGTTGATACCCAATTTTTTCTATATATTTTAAATATGCATAAATACCTTCAAAATAGCATATATATGCATATATAAGCATGCACAAGGCTTTTATTATTTCCATAATTTTAAGGGTTTAAATTGATTTTTTTTTCCTTTTATTCATAAAATCCCCAATTAATATTTTTCAAATTATTGTTATGACGATTTACTCATTTAATTTCTATACTTATGTCAAAATATGGTTAATATATTTTTTATACATTTTTATAATTACATTTAATATTTTTAAGCTAAATTGCATATAATTGCAATGTTAGCCTATTTTAAGGAATAATTATATTTTATATGCATAAACTTGGTCCCTATATTTTTAAAATGTTAACCATGTATTTTAAATCATTTTGGCACCTTAAATTATCTTCCAGGAATTACCTACTAATTATTATAAATTAAAATAGGAAAAACTAGCAAACTAAATCATAGCCAAATTTGGCTTTCAATTGTAGCCCACATTGGACCCAATCCCCAGCCCAATTTCCTATTAAATAACCCGACCCAGACCCTATAAACCCTTACCCAAACCCGGAACCCACCTGCCCGGTTGAATCCAGACCGTTGATCTCCTAGATCAACGGTCCACACACGCCCTTTCCTTTTCAATTCCTAAACGACCCCCTAACCCTACTCATTTCCAAAACCCCGCCTCCCTGAAATCCTCCCTGCTCTCAAACATCTCAACCTAACCCTAGCTTTCAACTGCCGACCTTCTTCTCCGGCCTTCTCCGGAGACCACCTTTCAACCCCAAGCCTCCAATAGGTCTCTCATCGCCTTGCTCATCATCTCTGAGGCCTTCAAGGGTCCTGGGCCATGCCGATTTGGACCTAGGGTTTCCGTTTCTTTCATTCGTGGCTTCTCTGGTGTGATTTTGGGCAAAAATCGCACCATATATGTTACGATTTATGGAGTTTTGCAACAGGTTCTCTCGTTTCTATTTGGGTTTCCTTTTGAAACCCTAACTCTCGTTTGAATCTCTCAGATCTGTGTTATTTTTAATGCTCTAAGTCTGTTTCTTCCTATGATTTGCACTATTCTCGAACTTCTTCTGAAAGATCCTCAAATTTTAAACCATTTTGCCTTTTTTAAAAATAGGGTTTTCTCGGAGTTCCTTCTACGCTTGTTTTAATCGATTTTCTTTATGATTAAACCTCTTTCATTGCTTATTTGGACTGATCTATGTTCCTACTATTTTTAACTCGACTCTGTTAAAAGCCCTAACTTTTAAGACCATTCTTTGCTTTGGTTCTGTGTGTTAGCATGACTACTTGATTTTGTTAAGTTTCTGTTGGTTACCATGCTTCGAATGGGTTCTCTACTTAGTCTTTAGCCTGCTTATGTCACTTCTGTATGATTGTGTTTGCTCATCTCTTGCTTCTTTATGTCTATATGGCTGACCTTGCCTGTTTGCTACGCCTGTTCGTTCTTCTTTATTTATATGTTGAAGTGCAGAGTCATGACTCCCTTTTGATTAATTCTGATTTCCTTAATTCATGGTTTGATTGCAAGATTTTCTTTCAAAACCCTAAAGTTCTAGTCGTCTGTTTAAATTGACTGATTTCGTTTCCTTATTTGCTGTGGTACTTCACTCTTACTGAATCCTTTCCTTAATTGGTATATTCTGTACTTAGACTCAGTCATATGCTCTATACTTTTACTATCCTTTATATGGTAAAAATCAGTCTTCCTCAACTGATTTTCTTTCCTTGATTATCCCTGTTGGTATCCGTTTAAGCTGTGATTCCTTGATTAAGGGGGACTACTTGTATTAATTGGATTCTAATTGTGATTACTTCCATAATTGTGCTAAACCTTTACTTGTTACCTCATTTTCTGCCTATTTTCAAAACTATAAATACCCTAAGTCTTTCATTAACAAAGACGAACACTTGGTTTTCAAAAACTACTCCTCTTAGTAAAAATCTCTACTCTCCCTCTCTCTTGTGCTACTTGCTACTATTAGCCGGCTGCAAGCCATGGCTAATCATCTGTGCTCTTTGGTTCTTTCATTCTGCTTACTGCTACCTTCACTGGTATGTCCTGGTTTTGATTTAAAGCTCCAACAACAATGTGTTTCTCTTATTGTTTCAGTTTCTTTTATTTCTAGCTTGCTTCTACTTGTGGTTTTTGTTGTTAAATTTGTAGCTAAGTTACATTATCAGCATGCTACTATGTCTCCCCTTCCCTTTAGATCAATGTATTCCCTTATGTGTTTCAAAGCATGCCTTGATAGTTGTCTTTACTTCTTGTGTGCTTACCATCCTATGAATCCCCAAATCCTTATCACCCCTTCTATGTGTTTGTATTTCTCTGGACTGGTGTGTGATTATGCCAGAGTCAACTATCTCTGAGCATGTCCAAACCACTCTTAAGATCTTTGCTGGGTTGTGCAGCCAAATGTCTATGTATCCCCAACCCCTTGACCCCTGTATGACTGCTGAATTCTGTAAACTAGCTGTGTGTGATCTTTTCTTAAGGTGTTTAAGCTTGTTTACTACTCCAACCTCTTTTCAAACAATATTTGTTGCTTTACTAATTGCTTTCAAAACAGACCTTCCAATACAGTCTTTAATAACCCTTTTCAACTTGCGTCCTGCACTCCCACTTTACTCTTAGTAAATAAGTTCTGCCCCCTCTAGTATGTGTACTGCCTTGGAATCCCCTTGAGAGCTCTCTGAACTCTGGCATACAGAGGCTGGCCTTTCCACACTGCACTGGTTCAATTCTTGGTTGCTAAGTCTAGGTGTAAGCATTGCCCGGGGTTCTTGAGGCCCTTAGGGAACTTTGATGCACCTAGACTCTGATTTGTCTATGGAATTGAGGTTTATGAGACCATTGGAGGCTTTGGGAAACTCGGGCCTAATTGAAGGCTCCCTATAGAATAGCTTCTTGATTTTCTATTTTACTTATGTAATTCATTCATTGGCCTGTAATAATTTGTAAACACATATTTGGGGCATTTAGTAAAAAGGGTGGGTAGATGTATACTTTATGGGGTAATATGGGTAGAAATCCTGCTCTTAGGATCTCACGTTCAAAATTTGTCTGCTTTACTCAATAGAAAACATGCTCATAGGGATATATGCTTTTAAATCTGATTGCTTTGCCTAATAGAAATCATGTCTATAGGATCTTACTTCTAATTTCGTTTGCATCAGTAGAAATCAAGTTCCTAAGGTTCTGCATTTTGTCATATTAAAAACCATGTTCATAGGCTCCAAACCATCATGTCTTAAATCAGTAGATGCCATGCCTATAGGACTCAACTCCGATTCGGTTTTAATAAGTCTTTCTGTATGTTGCTACAAATCGATTAAAATCAGTAATACGCCTAGATATCATGCCTATAGGGATCTATACTCACAATTCTGTCTGGTAATTTAATTCAGCCTAATAAATCAATTTCATTACGCCTAGTTCATTTCTAAAGCTGGTCTTACTAAGCGTTAACATTTTCTGAAACAAGTTCTTTCAAAATTGCATCGATCCAATTTCAAAATTGCTTATAGGTATTAAAGGAGTCTATCTCGAAAACCTGTTGTTTCTGCATTAATATAGACATAGTATACTGCATATAGGCAAGCCTTAGGGGTCGTTTGGTAGCCGGTTAGAGAGGAGTTATCTATGTATTAAATGTAGAATAACTTTATACATTGTTTGGTTAAAAGAAGGGGGAAGAATAATCTCCACATAGAAGCTAGCATAAGTTATACAATGTTTGGTTGTTTTTTCCTCTTTTTCACATAAAATATAGCATTGCTAATACAATGTTTGGTTCATGTATTTTCTTTTCCGCATAACTAAACATGTATAAGTTATGAGGGAATCTATGTATTATTTATGCAAGGTAGAAGGTGGAATAACTTATACATAATTAGTAATACTTGTATTAAAACACAAAATAACAAGAATACCCTTTATTCAAACTTGTATTTTTTTGTTTAAAAAAATATATTTAAACTATACTAACAATTTTAATAAAAATAAAGTAAGCTAATAATAAATAACACTCATATTACATTTATATTACTAATCCTTATATAACTACCGCATAACTAATCCCCGCATAATTAATCCATGCATAACTAATCCCAACATAACTCAACCTTGCATAACTTATCCCTGCATAACTAATACCTGCATTACTTATTCCTGCATAACTAATACATACATAACTAATATCTACATAACTAATACATGTATAACTAATACCTGCATAACTCTAACCGGTAACCAACGACCCCTTAGGGCATTTTCAAAACTGCATTCCCCTGAAGCTCTTTCTCCGTCGTTTAATGTTTCTGATTCTAATAACTTTTAAAAGAGTCCTTAGGCAACTGCTAGGGTATAATTTCTGAACCTAAAAGGATTTTGTTGGTTTCTGCATAGTCACCTAGAGATCCTGCTTTAGGACTTTGATTGATAAAGACCTTGACTGTGTTTGAGTCGTGCTGCTTGTATGTTTACTTGAGGAGGAAATTTTGAGCCTCTTATCTGCTTCCATTATGCGTAAAGTCCTACATGTTTTGACTGTCGCCTTAGAATTTTTGCCCTTTTAAAACCTTAGGGGTACGTCTAGAACCACCTATAGGTAGAGGTCCTAACTCCCTCCAGGACCATTAAAAAGGGACGGGTAGCAGCACGAAATAGAGATCGTTGACCAACACTCGCCTTGTATGACCACTAAGGGGATGGGAAGGGTAGATATGGATATGATGACCGGTGCGCTAATGCCACGCGTAGCCCCTTTCTAAGGAGTGATTACCGGGCATTGTACTGATGTAATCCTATAGGATAACCAACCTACGACCTCCCTCTCCCCAAATCCTCTTTACTTGAAACTCTATTTTTTTTTCTACAACCTGTTTAAATTCCTATTTTATACAATGCCCAACATGCAATTATTTGCTTCAATTATTTATTTATGGACTAATGTGTGAATATAAGTTCGGTCGGGACCCACAGTTGTGGACCAAGAGGGGTGCCTAACACCCACCCCTCGAGGTTATTTCGAGCCCTTACCCTAATCTCTGGTAATGCAAACCAACCCAAGAGTTACTCGCTCTAGGTGCCCTAACGCACCATAATCCGTTAGGTGGCGACTCTTCAAATACCCAATTCCCTAAAAGGAAATGAGTCACTACACCCCGTGAATGTCGAAACCCGGACTTCTCCACGCGAGAGGGGGAAAAAAAGGGGGAACGACAGCATGGCGACTCTGCTGGGGATAATTTTAGGCTCTTACCATAACGAACTTATGAATTAGTCCAAACATGCTTTATCCCGTACCCTTCTCCCTTATTTGAATTTAACTGTCTATTTTGAGCATTTATGATTCCTTTATTACCCTGAAAACTGCCTTGTCTCCTTGTTTTTCTTTCTCTGTAACTGTCTTTTCAATTATTTAAATGCTGTATTTATTTCTTCCTATGTGAAAATACTTGCCTACATGTTATTAACTACTGCATAAATCATGCTCCACATCATATTCCACTCGTGCGTATCAAATCCTATAGCAACGCTTTAATGAGTGGTTGTGCTCTTCCTATTTACTACCCTTAAATTCGGAAAGACTTATTTGCGGTAAAACCAGTCGATCAGCGGTGCAGTCGATGGTTCCGTGCCTTCCCCCTCGAGTTGTCCGCTCGAGGGTACCAGTCTAAAACCCCATAGAAACCTTACTCTGGTCAAAATTGTGCATGCATCATGGTCAAACATAGCCGGATCAGTTATGTTGTCCGCATAATGATCCTTTAAGATAAGCCTTATCCAAAGTCCATCGAGTTTTCCATAATCCCAACGGACACGACCGCGTTCTGTGCATTAATTTGGAGAACTAAATGCCGATATACTGATCATAAATGTATAAATAGTCGAGTCTGGTGGGGGTAAGGTCTAACATTTTATTTTGTAGGAAATGAAGCACGAGGTCCCCAGCTTCGGTATGGTTAGCACACCCTCACTCTTGCTAAACCGGTGGAGGAATCTTCCATCAAATGACCAAATCAATGAATGGAAAGAAAGGGCCGTCAAATATAGCGAAAAGCTGGAATATCTGGAATACAGTCTGCTGGAATTGGAAGGAAAAGTGAGGAAGAGAGTCACCGACTGCCAAAACGCTGATGGAGACGAAGGAGGACATTTAGCAAAGGCGTTCTTCCTGATGAACCTACGCGAGCTGGAGGATTTGATCAACGAGAACATTCAACCTGAGGAAGGTCCTTCTGAGACCAAATAGATTAGGCTTACTCGCTTTCTAAATGTAATAAGGCCACGTGCCAATAGTAACTCATTTTTATCATTATTTTAGTATCATTTTGGGATTCATCTATTCTTACATTATGGAAGGAAGCATTTATTGGCATTAAATGTTCGCCAAATCTATTTGTCGCTAGGCTTACCTCGGGCGCAACGAGGCTCCCAAATTAGGACGCGAATTTATATTTCCGCAATATGTGTTTAAATACTGCAAATATTTCAGGATCCTCACTAACTTACCACCTTTTGTTTTTGCTTATTTTAATTATTATTATTATTCCCATTCCCTTAAGTTGGTTCGATCATACTGGCCTCATCAGCATATCACACCAGATCCAGAGGCCCTCTACCTCCTCCTCCTCCAAGCAACACAAAAAGTAGAGGGAAAGCAAAGATGGACGATTTAAGTGGAATCCGAAAGGAAAACGTAGAGAACGCAGAGACCTCCGACGGCCGCAGTACTTCGGCCCCAAATGACCTAGTTTTGAGACTTGAACAAAGGATACTAGAACTACAAGGAGAACTTGAGCAGGTCCGCAATTTGGCAAACTTGTCACTCACCCTCAATGTCCTTGATATCCACCAACAGAACGCAAAGAACCCAACACCTCTTCAAAACACACAAAACCAACAGCCGCAAAATCCTACCATACCACATCAATACACCACTCCACCACAAAATATCAATCCATTGCCGATGCCAACTCCACCATAACAGCATCAACCAATTCATTACCCACCAGCCACCATTTACCACACTCCCAAAATACACCACCACTCATTCCCGATCCACAAAACTCTACCAATGACCACCACTATACCCAAGTTCCTGGCACCCATCAGAGCAATCCCATATACGTGGAAACTGTACCACATTCTACCCAGCCACTCTCATATGCACCAGAAACCACCAAAAAGGACCTGCTCATTAGGAACATGGCTGAAGAGCTTAAAAGGTTAACAAGCCGAGTTCAAGGTGTTGAAGGCGATAGAGGAATAAAGGGTTTAAACTATGAGGACTTGTGCATACAGCCGGATGTCGAAATGCCGGAGGGGTACAAACCTCCCAAGTTCGAAATGTTCGATGGTATAGGTGATCCCAGGGTTCATCTCAGAACTTATTGTGACAAACTTGTCGGGGTCGGGAAAGATGAAAAGATCCGAATAAAGCTCTTTATGACGAGCCTTACTGGGGATGCGCTGTCTTGGTATATCAGCCAAAATCCCAAGAAATGGTCAAATTGGGTAAGCATGGCGTCATATTTCATGGACCAATTCAAGTTCAACACAGAGAATGCACCTGATGTCTTCTACATTCAGAAACTCAAGGAGAAATCCACTGAGACCTTCCCTGAATATGCTACCCGCTGGAGGTCGGAAGCCGCCAAGGTCAGGCCCGCTTTGGATGAAGAAAATATGAATAAATTCTTCGTCAGGGCACAGGACCCGCAATATTATGAGAGGCTGATGGTTATCGAAAATCACACATTCTCTGACATCATCAAGCTCGGAGAAAGGATTGAAGAAGGGATCAAGAGCGGAATGGTAGCAAACTTCGAGGCTTTGCAAGCCACAAATAAAGCACTACAGCCAGGTGGCATATCAAAGAAGAGAGATGTTGGGGCAGTAATGGTAGCCCAGGGCCCAAAATCCCCGCTTGTTTATCAAACACCTCCACCTACATACCAAACACCTCCACCCACATACCAAACACCTCCACCCACGTACCAAGCACCACCGCCCACATATCAACCTTCATCTCCCAGATACTCCCAACCAGCCTCTGTCCATCACACATATAACTCCCAACTGTCCCACTTCCAATCACCACCAGCTCGTCAAAATTATCCAAGACCACGACCAAACTTTGACCGCAAGCCACCCAGACAGTATACCGCCATTGCCGAGCCCATTGACCAATTATGTGAAAGGTTAAAAGCCGCCGGTTATGCCACTCCTGTTTTTGCAGTGGCATTAGAAAACCCATCCCAGTGGGTCAATCCGAACAAGACTTGTGCCTACCATTCCGGTATGAAAGGGCACACCACAGTTGAGTTCCGGACATTGAAGAATAAGATCCAAATGTTAATTGACAATAAGGTCAAACAAGCAAAGGAGGCCTCACCTAATGTCCGCAACAATCCTCTCCCCGATCATAGAAGTGATGGTATACATGTGATAGAAACGAATGAAGAATGGGACCCTGAAGGGTCGATCGGGCTTATTCGGGAAGGCGATGACTCTAAGGTCTCAGTCATGCTTACTCCTATAGTGGTTCAGACTCAGGCACCTGATTCCCGTCTAAGAAGGGATACGTAGGCAGCCTTATGGGTTCGGTCATATCATAATATAATTTTCATTTTCCCCAAAATCAGAAACTGGGGCAGAATTTTGAGGAGGGTCCTCAAAATTTAGGAGCAAGTACAACCATCGCCATCACATGCCAGGAAGTCAGCAACCAGTCTAGAACTGGGGCAGAATTTTGAGAAGGATTCTCAAAATTCCGAAGAAGATTCAGCAGGGTCAGCCATCCACAAACAGTTAAAAATCATCTACCAAACTGGGGCAGAATTTTGAGAAGGATCCTCAAAATTTCAACATAAGAGAGCTACAATGCCTTTGAGATGTGTCACAGTCGCTAGTTCATAAAAAATTACTTGATATATCAATATGTTTCCAAAACGATTCTATTTTATCAATGAATGCATATTTTTTCGAAAATTCTATTTTTTCATAATGGTCAGACGCTACCTAGGGGAACTCGAAGGGGGCTTCCAGAGCAGAGCAGAGCAAGGCCGACAGATGAAGCAAGAACCAACCTCTCCTCATAAAACTTAAGATTTTTCTTTGAGCGCAGGCACATTTGACGTAACGGCAGCATTCGCGAAACATGTATACACAAAGCAAATTCACCATCCATCCGGCCATCAGACACTGTATATCCTAGCTAAGACATACTCTACCCTTATCTGCTATTCTCTCTTTGCATGAGTCTAATCCTTGACTCCATATTTGCATGAGTCTAATCTCTGACTTCATATTTGCATGAGTCTAATCTCTGACTCCATATTTGCATGAGTCTAATCTCTGACTCCATATTTGCATGAGTCTAAGCCCTGACTCCACATTTGCATGAGTCTAATATCTGACTCCATATTTGCATGAGTCTAATCTCTGACTCCATATTTGCATGAGTCTAATCTCTGACTCTATATTTGCACGAGTCTAATCTCTGACTCCATATTTGCACGAGTCTAATCTCTGACTCCATATTTCCATGAGTCTAATCTCTGACTCCATATTAGCATGAGTCTAATCTCTAACTCCATATTTGCATGAGTCTAATCTCTGACTCAATATTTGCACGAGTCTAATCCTTGACTCCACACTTGCATGAGTCTAAGCCTTGACTCCATTTTGCATAAGGCTAAGCTATGTCTTCCATTTGCATGGGACTAAGCCCTGTCCCCAAGCTTGCATGAGGTTAAGCTCTACCTCCATTATGCATAAGGCTAAGCACTGCCTTCTCTTTGCATGAGTCTAATCCTTGACTCCATATTTGCATGAGGCTGATCCTTGCCTCCATACCTGCATGAGTCTAAACCCTGACTCCACGTTTGCATGAGGCTAAGCTCGGCCTCCATTTTTGCATAAGGCTAATCCCTGCCTCTCCACTTGCACGGGACTAAGAACCGTCCCTCTTTGCATCAATATTGCTCTATTTTCTATTACTATCTACCTGTTTTTCAATCGGGTTAAGCTCTTTCCTTTACTTTGCAAGATTAAACCTTGTCTTGTTACCTCATACTATTGTATATCATGGGCTGAAACATCGCCAATCTGTCCAAAGGTGTCATAGTCTAAAGGCACCATCCTCATAGCCGGAAGACACCACGCCATGGCTTGAGGATCCCCTAAATTTTCATATCATTATTCAAAGGCGTCATGGTTCGGAGGCACCATTTTCATGGACCGAGAACATCATTTCATGGCCTGCGAATCCTTCATTAAACAATTCATGGCCCAGGACGTCATGATCCAAGGACGTCATCCTTAACCGTCCGAAGACAACCTTCATGGTCCGAAGGGAATCTGCATCATATTTAAATTTTCGCAAATACGTTTGTAGCATCTTTTGTCTGCAGGTAGCCAGCAAACAACCGCCATCCTAGCAGGAGCAATCCCGCTCTAGCTCCTCCAACCGTCCCGAGCCTTAACCGCTCATCGTAGCTGTTTCCACATCTCGTGTCCGTTCTTACAATAATTTCATCAGCATACTCCGCAGGTGAATCTAGAACTACACATGGTCCGATTCCTGTAAAACCAGGGATATGTAGGAAACTCGGAAACCGGAGCTCGGCCTATGTCTGTCAAAGCATCCCATCCGGTCAAAATTGGCCATCATTTCTTTACCCGAAAACTCTTTCATCCTTCCCGGGTAAAGAGGGGCAGCTGTTGATACCCAATTTTTCCCTATATATTTTAAATATGCGTAAATACCTTCAAAATAGCATATATATGCATATATAAGCATGCACAAGGCTTTTATTATTTCCATAATTTTAAGGGTTTAAATTGATTTATTTTTTTTCCTTTTATTCATAAAATCCCCAATAAATATTTTCCAAATTATTGTTATGATGATTTACTCATTTAATTTCTATACTTATGTCAAAATATGGTTAATATATTTTTTATACATTTTTATAATTATATTTAGTATTTTTAAGCTAAATTGCATATAATTGCAATGTTAGTCCATTTTAAGAAATAATTATATTTTATATGCATAAAATTGGTCCCTATATTTTTAAAATGTTAATCATGTATTTTAAATCATTTTGGCACCTTAAATTATCTTCCAGGAATTACCTACTATTTATTATAAATTAAAATAGGGAAAATTAGCTATTTAAATCATAGCCAAATTTGGCTTTCAATTGTAGCCCAAATTGGACCCAATCCCCAGCCCAATTTCCTATTAAATAACCCGACCCAGACCCTATAAACCCTTACCCAAACCCGGAACGCAACTACCCGGTTAAATCCTGACCGTTGATCTCCCAGATCAACGGTCCACACACGCCCTTTCCTTTTTAATTCCTAAACGACCCCCTAACCCTACTCATTTCCAAAACCCCGCCGCCCTGAAATCCTCTCTGCTCTCAAACACTCTCAACCTAACCCTAGATTTCAACCGCCGACCTTCTTCTCCGGCGACCACCTTTCAACCCTAAGCCTCCAATGGGTCTCTCATCGCCTTGCTCATCATCTCTGAGGCGTTCAAGGGTCCTGGGCCATGCCGATTTGGACCTAGGATTTCTGTTTCTGTCATTCGTGGCTCTCTGGTGTGATTTTGGGCAAAATCGCACCATATATGTTACGATTTATGGAGTTTTGCAACAGGTTCTCTCGTTTCTATTTGGGTTTCCTTTTGAAACCCTAACTCTCGTTTGAATCTCTTAGATCTGTGTTATTTTAATGCTTTAAGTCTGTTTCTTCCTATGATTTGCACTATTCTCGAACTTCTTCTGAAAGATCCTCAATTTTTAAACCATTTTGCCTTCTCTAAAAATTAGGGTTTTCTCGGAGTTCCTTCTACGCTTGTTTTAATCGATTCTTTATGATTAAACCTCTTTCATTGCTTATTTGGACTGATCCTATGTTCCTACTGTTTTTAACTCGACTTTGTTAAAAGCCCTAACTTTTAAGACCTTTCTTTGCTTTGGTTCTTTGTGTTAGTATGACTACTTGATTTTGTTAAGTTTCTGTTGGTTACCATGCTTCGAATGGGTTTTCTACTGAGTCTTTAGCCTGCTTATGTCACTTATGTATGATTGTGTTTGCTCATTTCTTGCTTCTTTCTGTCTATATGGCTAACCTTGCCTGTTTACTACGCCTGTTCGTTCTTCTTTATTTATATGTTGAAGTGCAGAGTCATGACTCCCTTTTGATTGATTCTGATTTCCTTAATTCATGGTTTGATTGCAAGATTTTCTTTCAAAACCCTAAAGTTCTACTCGTCTATTTAAATTGACTGATTCCATTTCCTTATTTGCTGTGGTACTTCACCCTTACTAAATCCTTTCCTTAATTGGTATATTCTGTACTTAGACTCAGTCATATGCTCTATACTTTTACTATCTTGTATATGGTAAAAATCAGTCTTCCTCAACTGATTTTCTTTCCTTGATTATCCCTGTTGGTTTCCGTTTAAGCTGTGATTCCTTGATTAAAGGGGAGTGCTTGTATTAATTGGATTCTAATTGTGATTAGTTCCATAATTGTGCTAAACCTTTACTTGTTACCTCATTTTCTGCCTATTTTCAAAACTATAAATACCCTAAGTCTTTCATTAACAGAGACGAACACTTGGTTTTCAAAAACTACTCCTCTTACTAAAAATCTCTGCTCTCCCTCTCTCTTGTGCTACTTGCTACTATTAGCCGGCTGCAAGCCAAGGCTAATCATCTGTGCTCTTTGGTTCTTTCATTCTGCTTACTTCTACCTTCACTGGTATGTCCTGGTCTTGATTTAAAGCTCCAACAACAATATGTTTCTCTTATTATTTCTGTTTCTTTTATTTTTAGCTTGCTTCTACTTGTGGTTTTGTTGTAAAATTTGTAGTTAAGTTACATTATCAGCATGCTACTATGTCTCCCCTTCCCTTTAGATCAATGTATTCCCTTATGTGTTTCAAAGCATGCCTTGACAGTTGTCTTTACTTCTTGTGTGCTTACCATCCTATGAATCCCCAAATCCTTATCACCCCTTCTATGTGTTTGTATTTCTCTTGACTGGTGTGTGATTATGCCAGAGTCAACTATCTCTGAGCATGTCCAAACCAATCTTAAGATCTTTGCTGGGTTGTGCAGCCAAATGTCTATGTATCCCCAACCCCTTGACCCCTGTATGACTGCTGAATTCTGTAAACTAGCTGTGTGTGATCTTTTCTTAAGGTGTTTAAGCTTGTTTACTACTCCAACCTCTTTTCAAACAATCTTTGTTGCTTTACTAATTGCTTTCAAAACAGACTTTCCAATACAGTCTTTAATAACCCTTTTCAACTTGTGTCCTGCACTCCCACTTTACTCTTAGTCAATAAGTTTTGCCCCCTCTAGTATGTGTACTGCCTTGGGATCCCCTTGACAGCTCTCTGAACTCTGGCATACTGAGGCTGTCCTTTCCACACTGTACTGGTTCAATTCTTGGTTGCTAAGTCTAGGTGTAAGCATTGCCCGGGGTTCTTGAGGCCCTTAGGAAACTTTGATGCACCTAGACTCTGATTTGTCTATGGAATTGAGGTTTATGGGACCATTGAAGGCTTTGGGAAACTCGGGCCTAATTGAAGGCTCCCTACAGAATAGCTTCTTGATTTTTTATTTTACTTATGTAATTCATTCATTGGCCTATAATAATTTGCAAACAGATATTTGGGGCATTTAGTAAAAAGGGTGGGTAGATGTATACTTTATGGGGTAATATGGGTAGAAATTCTGCTCTTAGGATCTCACTTTTAAAATCTGCCTGCTTTACTCAATAGAAAACATGCTCATAGGGATTTATGCTTTTAAATGTGATTGCTTTGCCTAATAGAAATCATGTCTATAGGATCTCACTTCTAATTTCGTTTGCATCAGTAGAAATCATGTTCCTAAGGTTCTGCATTTTGTCATATTAAAAACCATGTTCATAGGCTCCAAACCATCATGTCTTAAATCAGTAGATGCCATGCCTATAGGACTTAACTCCGATTCGGTTTTAATAAGTCTTTCTGTATGTTGCTGCAAATCAACTAAAATCAGTAATACGCCTAGATATCATGCCTATAAGGATCTATACTCGCAATTCTGTCTGGTGTTGATACCCAATTTTTTCCTATCTATTTTTATACTCAAAATATTTTCAAAATAGCATGTACATGCATATATAAGTATGCCCAAGAATTTTGACATTTTTTTCTAATTTTTAAAGCTTTTTAAAATCATTTTATTATTTGTTTTAGCAGTACAATATCCAATAATTATTCCCAAAACTATTATTTTGGTGAGTAATTTAGTTCCATCCTCATATTTACACCGCAATATAATTAAGGTGATTTTATCATATTTTTATAAATTTATTTGATATTTTTAAAGCTAAATGGCATAAAATTGCAATTATAGCCTATATTACGATTAATAGCATTTTGCAACTATAAAATTACTCCCAGTATTTTTAGATTAATGTTTATATATTATTAATTAGTTCAGTGCTTTCAATTTGTTTTTAAAATCATTTTAACCATTTTAATTAAATTAAAAAGGGAAAATTGGCTATTTAATATATAGCCCATCTGCATTTCAATTATAGCCACATTAATCCCCTTAATTGACCCAATTCCAGGCCCAATTCCGGAACAGTCCAACCCAATCCCCTAACCCGTTTAAAGCACCCGACCGGATTCTATTTTAATCACAGCCGTTGATCTAAAAGATCAACGGCTCACACGCACCCTTTCCATTTTTAATCTACCAACACCCCAACCCTAAATTCATTTCCCTCTACCCGCCGCCCTTGAATCCCCTTCCTCTCCCATTCTCTCTGCAAACCCTAGTCGCCGCCACCCAAACTAACCCTAATCCCTTTGATTCTCGCCGGAATCCATGGCTTCTCAGGCCATGGAAACCTCATACTCACCCCCCCATTGCTCCTATATGCCTGGTACTCGAAGGTTTGAGGCTAGACCACAAAGGTCTCCACTCAGATCTCCGCCGACTTGAGATTTCCGGCCATCTCCGGCCTGGCTCCGGCATATCTTAGCCTCTTGAGACTGTGTCCAGCCTTATCCGACTTAGATCGGACCTTTTCCAAGCCTTTCTCATTCTAGGGTTCACCTGAAACCCTATCTGTTCGAGGTTTTTCTCCGATTCTCCTCAGATCTGTGTGTATTCATGCTCTATTTTGAGTTCTTGAAGGATTTCCCCAACTTTTCTTTTAAATTTTTTTACTTTCAAAGTCACTTCTTTCTGATTTAGGGTTTCTGAAAAATGCTTAAGTGTTTTTCCGACTTTTCTTTTCCCTTTCTTTGTGTATGTTTGTCTCTATTATGTTCTTATGTTCTTTTTTTTTACACATGTTCTTCTACTATGTTTGCTATATTTTGTTCTTCCTTCTACCATGTTTCTATGCTATGTTTTCACATGCTTTCCCACTATGTTCGGCTATTTGCCTTCCACTATGATCTCGCATACTGTATTTTCCTACCGTGTTCATTAAGTGTTCTTATTATTTTTTTTACCTTTTAAGTTTCCTCTAGAATACCTGCTTAAACATGTTTTCCTCTACTGTTTCTTTTGCTCTCATTATGTTTCGAATTAAGTTCCTTACTCTGTTTACTTCGAACTTTCTACTGTATTTGCTTGTTCCCTCATTTTTGTCTTCTTTGCATCTGATTCAAGTCAAAACCCTAGGATTTTGGGGTTTTTGGCGAGTTTGGTCTTGTGTGTTTAGACCAGGGTTCTGTTTGAGCCTTAGACTCTCTCAAACTCACTTTGGATCCATGTATTAAATTCGAACCCTTTTGTGTATGACTCTGGACTCTTCTATACTAGACTTTTTCTGGATAGCATGACAGTTCTTTCAATGTTTAAACGTGTCTGCATGTTTTTATATGTGATGAACCTTTCTTCAAAAGGCTTTCCAACTTGTGATTGAATCAGAATCCTTTTTTTGGGGTTAATTGATAGTTACTGCTTCTTTTTAATTAAGAGCCTCTCTTTACCTTTTTTCTGACTTGGTTCATTCATGCAAAATTTTCGACTCATGATTGCTTGGCTGTCAATTGATTTCTTTTCCTTAATTTTCACAACCGTGTACTGTCAAACCCTTTCCTTAAATAAC
>NC_031994.1:26219409-26309520 GCF_001879085.1 Nicotiana attenuata | reverse complement strand
AGAAGCGAAAGTACCAGAAAGAAAAATACCAGCTGCAACAATTACTTAGAAATTTCTCCGTTAACCACCCGAAATCATCCCGAGGTCCCCGGTACCTCAACCAAAAGCACCAATACCACCTAATACCTTATTCGAACTTGTACCAATCCTTAAAACACCTAAAACAACACCGGAAGTCCGATTAAATCAAAGATTCAAGCCTAAGAACATTCAAATTCCAACAAAACACACTTTCGATCAAAAACCTAACCAAACCTCGCCCGAATGACCTGAAATTTTGCACACACATCCCAAATGACATGACGGAGCTACTGAAACTTCCGGAATTCCAATCCGACCCTCGGATCAAAAACTCACTATCGGACCGGAAACTTCAAAAATTCAAACTTCGGCATTTCAAGCCTAAATGAGCTACGAGCCTCCAAAATACATTCCGAACACGCTCCCAACACCGAAATCACCTAACGGAGCTAACGGAACCATCGGACTTCCATTCCGAGGTCGTCTTCACACTGTCCCGATTACAGACCATTTTTCAACTCTTAAGCTCTCATTTAGGGACTAAGTGTCCCAAAACACTCCGAATCCCAACACCGAACGTCCCGGCAAACCAAAATAGCAGAAATGAACTTAGGGGAAGCAGTTAACAGGGGATCGGGGCGTAAATTCCAAAAATGACCGGCCGGGTCGTTACAATTAAGTATTTATATTTTTAAAAATGGATATAATATTTTTTTATATCATACTTGTAGAAGTAATTTGGAAGACCATTACAAGAAGAACAAGTCAACACTTCATATACCATTGGATTTTGGAGTTGATCAAGTCAATTCAAAAAATTGGTTTTACCTTCTATCGTTTGACGAAAAGCTATGGGATGACAACGTAAGTTTTACCCCTTCCAACTCCACTATAATTTATTTCTTTATTATTGTTTTGTCTAATTGTATAATTCACAAATTGAGCTTACACAAATTTGACTTACATTACTTTTATGTATTCAATTGTACTCAGAGGTAACTGCTGTATTTTACTGTATTCAGATGTATTTTAAAAGTTCAGATTAATTATAACTAACATATGTATAGCATTACTATGTATTTAATTGCATCATTATATGTGAATAAGAACATGTATTTAAATGGATTGTAGATGTATTTTAACATCACTCTGTAGTTGTAAATAACATACGTATTTAACTGAATATATATGATGTATTTAATGGCATCATTATTCTTAAGTAACTGCTGTATTTTACTGTATTCAGCTATATTTTAAAAGTTCAGATTAATTGCACCTAACAGATGTATAGCATTACTATGCATTTAATTGCCTCATTATATGTGAATAACAACATGTATTTAAATGGATTATAGATGTATTTTAACATCACTCTATAGTTGTAAATAACAAATGTATTTAACTGAGTCTGTATGATGTATTTAATGGCATCATTATTCTTAAATAACTGCTGTATTTTACTGTATTCAGATGTATTTTAATGTATTCAAATGTATTATTCTTGAATCTGGAAGTGTTTTTTAACTTATCATATACTATTTCTTTTTCTTAATTTGATTCATTGCACTAACACTATGTAATTAAATTTGTGTATAGCATATTGATGTCATATTCTACTATCTGAGAAAGAAGGAAAAGTACAACCAAACAAGTAACTTCAAGTATACAACTGTTGATTGTATATTCAAGACAAGAATCGCAGAAATCTTCGACAGGTATGCTGATACAGATAGTAATGCAAATGTAGCCAAAGAAGAGGATGTGGTATGTGAGTACATAAGGGGCTACAGATTGCTAGCTAATGTACCTTGGCATACTGTTGATAATGTATTCATACCAGTCAACTTGAAGGACAAACTACACTGGATATTGGCTGTTGTCTCATTCAAGGAGAGATGTATCAAAGTGTATAACTCGTACAGATTTGCAGTTCATGATGCCTATGTAGCTTCTGAGATAGATAAGCTAGCTAAGCTTGTACCTCTGTATCTATCAATCAGTGGCTTTTACAGAGATAGTCAAGGCATAGATTGGTCTACTTACTCAGCATACACTGACAAGTCACATAATGATCCCTTTTGAAGTTGTTTTCATATCAAATCTGCCTCAACAAAAAGCTGGGAGCATATATGTATTCAATCATCATTCTTGTATCATTTTAAAACTCTAATTGTATGAATTATTTTTAATTGTTTCAATCAACATTTTTCAGGAATTGTGGGGTGCATGTTGCGGCATACGCAGAGTTTCTGAGCACTCTTGGTGAGATTCCACAAACAACATTTGATTCTAATCTACTCCGTCAAAGATATGGTACTCTCCTCTGGGACTATGCTATGCGGAAGATAGACGCTGAAACCATAAGTGAGAATGAAGCACCCTCAAAGATTGCTAGGCAAATCACTGAGTCAGATTCAAAGTTACAGATAATGTTAGAGTAGCTCTAGGTGAATGTAGTTTTGGTATGTTGTTTTAGGTGAATACTGTTTTTTAGAATATCTTTTTGACAGAAGATGGTATTCAGTTAGAAAAACCAATGTTTTAATCACTTTATCAACAGTGTTCATGTATGACAATTGCAACTTTTCAATCTATGTTTCATTGTTTTGTTCATAAGTATTCATGCTTAATCTACAGTTTCTATCGTATGTATCTTACAGGATATATTCATACGTATTAAACATGTCATATAAATGTGTATTACTTTTCAGTTGCTTGGCTTATCAAAGTCATTGAAAGTCAGTAACTGTATGCTTCAGGTTATGTACTGTCTATAATAATTTGTCTATGATGATGTTGAGAAGGTTGTATTTGAATGTATTCAACACTATACTACAACTGTGTGCACCCAACATCTATTCACGAAAGGCATTTCAAAATTTATGCTTCAGGTTTTTACGTATGTACTCAACTTGATGTATGTATTTTACTTACTCAGGTTATATGTATTTATTGAATTTGTTATATTATAGCTGAGTATATAGTTGTATTCCGATTTATTTTGATTAGTTATGTATATACAACATATGCACTGTCTATAATAATTTGTCTAAGATGATGTTGAGAAGGTTGTATTTAATGAATGTATTCAACACTATACTACAACTAAATGTATCCATCATCTATTCACGAAAGGCATTTCAAAATTTATTACTTCACAATGTCATCAGAAGTAATGACAAATCGTTGGAGCACTAATACATGTCAGAGTGTTAACTAAATCCTACGTGGAGCATTTCTACACGTTCGNTACTATAATGTAAGTAGAAGTCGAGTACTATAACTAAACGTAATTACGTCTTAGCTTATGAATACATCTAAATAAAATACATCAAACATCTAGCTTAACTTTAGGCAGCTAGAAAAGAAAATACATCGGAATATATTTAAATACATGTTGTTATTCAAAGACTAATGAGGCAACTAGATACATAGTACTGATATACATCTGTTGGTTACAATTACTGTGAAGTTTTAAAATACATTTGAATACAGTAAAATACATTTGAATCAGTAAAATACAGCTGTATAAGAATAATGATGCCATTTAAAAAAAAATTATAAGGCTACTGCATGACAATACAACTGAATACGTATGTCTAAAAAATTCTGTATAAGTTATTTTAGAAAACAATTAAGCTATCTAAAGAAATAGCTTAATATATGATACAATGACATTAAAATGAAACTTACAGCCATGCGTGTAGACATTGCCTCATTCAAAGTCAGCATCTCTTGGTATTTTTTTCCAAGAGTTGTGTATGTCTGTGTAGCTTCTTTGCTGTTACTGCAATTCCAACGTCCAAACATCTTCCTAACTTCTTCGAGGAAGTCGTATATTGACAATTCCCTTGGTGATACTAGTGCGACATTGATTGACTCAGCAATATTTGACGTCATGGTCCATCCCCTGTTAACAGGTGCATACAACCTAGCCCACTTCTCGTATCCAGCTAACTCCAAGTATTCCTTCACCCTAATATCTACCTTCTCCACCTTCTCCATCAGACTGTCAAATTCAGCTGGTGTGTATGCTTTTGCCATCGAGAAGTATATCTCGCTCAACTTTGCATGGCTCTTTTTGAATTTCTTATATACGTTGTTCCATAGATGCCATATACAGGCAAAATATGGTACATCTGGATACACTCTCGATACAGATTTAATGGTACTCTCATTTCTATCTGAAACGATGCACATGTTTTCCCTGTCACCGTATGGTATCTTGAATTGCTAAAAAAAACACGTCCAAGCAGCATCGTTCTCTGAATCAATAACACCATATGCTAGTGGCAATATATGACCTGTAAAGACAATTGAATACATGTTTTTAAAACATGTATTTCAATCTTTAAAATATTAACAAAATTTATTATAATTCACGTACTCACCTGCACCATCCAACGTGCTTGCCGAGATGAATGTCCTGGTGTAGTAAGATTTTAGGTGACTTCCATCCACAACTACAATGGGTTTACAATGATCAAACCCCTTTATAAAGGCATACAAAGATATATATACATATACATGAACTCATTTTTGGGCGATTTTACCATTCTGATGTGCGAACCTGGATATGTCATATCCATTGTATATAAGTATCCTGGTAATTTTTTTGTATGAATCAGCCGGTTCACCTCTCAAAAAATTTATTGCCTTTTCTTTAGCCCGCCACGCCAACATGTAGCTAACATCTACACTTAAATATGATTTCACGTCATCAATAATATCCTTTGGGGTGTATTTCCTCTTATGATTAGTAAGCTTAGGCCTAATCATACCACCTATAAGGCTGCTATTTGCCTGTCGCTGCTCATACACCTTGTCCTTCAGCGGACATGTATGGTCATCAATGAACTCTCTCACTTTGAATAGTTCTGATTTGTTAATGCTCGAAGCCTTAAACCTCCATTCACAATCTTCTAACATACATAATAATGCATAGCTGCAAAGAATTTATCATTATACGTATGATTAGCATAAATGTTTACCAAAAATGCACTCATATACACATGAATACATTCTGACATCTATATATATAAATTATTATACAACACAAATATATAAAATGGTATACATTTAAATACAACTGAATACAATTATAGTTATATGCATACACTTAAATACAGCTAGTAAACAAAATAGGAAAATAATGAGAGCCACTGTAATAAGTTTATACCAGTAAAATACATACGAATACATGTATTTAAAGATCATAAACAAATAGTTAACCACATCAGTGAAGATCAAGTGAAAATCCACAAATACGCATAAACAAATCAACGTATAGCTTACAACTCCAACCAATAATACAATATACAAAAAATTAAAGAATAATTAAATACACTCAAACCTGTCAGCATTCGACCTATCAACCCGGAATTGAAACCTTTGAGATATAGCATAATTCTCCATCACCTCTTTCAATGTAGCCTTATCCTTATATACTTGGCCAACCATAACCTCCCTTTGATTAGTTTTTGAAATTATCAAATCCTTGTCCAGTTCAAACACCCCAATTGCTTCTCCTGAATTGACAAAATCTAGAGCAAGCGTATCATCTGTACCGGAATCATACATTTGAAGTGATTCGTCTATTTGCACAATATCGCCTTGAATTAAACTACCACCGGATACAAGTTCTTTTTTAATCGTTGTTATGCACAAAGGATACATCCCGAATTCTCTGTTCTCTTTTTTCAACTCTACATAAACCCTGTAACCCATGTCATTGTGTATTTCCATTGGCGTGCTATTCCCTTCTACTTTGTATTGAATTTTAATGGACTTTGAGCTCAAATCTATGCCGAGTTGATGAGAAATTGACGCAACCAAATCATTATACGACGCATACTCCTTTATCAGTATTCCCTTGAATATTCGACGTAATTGCTCTCACCGTTCCACTAATGCCACAACAACACTGTTAAACTTGCCATATTTATAATGGAATTATACCGTATTCTGTATCCAATTGTATCAATCGCACTGTTTCATGATTGAAAAGTGAACTGGGTACAGAAAAAAGGGAGAACTGAAATTTAGATGTTGCTCTGGTTTTCGCTATTTTTCTTCTTGAATCGTGATGGAAGAATACATATTTATGGGCAATAGTTTGTGTTAGTTGAGTTAAATTAGGAGAATATCAGGTGAATTGATTCCCTTTCCGTTTTAAACAAGTTCACCCTTCCATATTATACGCGAAATACGTTACTGTTTTCACGCTAATAACGCCTGAATACATCTGAATACATCTCAAGCTTAGCTGGATTCCCAAAATTCACGCCTATTTTTGCTATTGTATTCATGAATACAATAGCTTAAATACATCAAATACATCTAATAACCACATAAAAGGTATCTATAATCCGTAATATAGCAAAAGGTATCTATAAATGGCTAATTACACCTAAAAGATGGTGCTTTATGAAAAATTTTCTTAATAAATTGGCGGGTTATTGATCCGCCCAAAAATTATTTGGGGTAAGATGGGCTGGGTCAAGAGGGCTAAAATTTGGGTCATAGCCCAACCAGCTCAACTCTTACCAAACTTTAATTAATGTATGTTACTTTCTAATAAATTGTTTGATTATCACAAAGACTTTTTTTCTTTTGTTACGGTCATATATAACAAAATCAAACAAAAAAAAAAATTATTTTAATGATAATTTGACAAAGCTACTCATGGATCAATTTGTGCTAAAGATCAACACAACTTTAGATGGATTGAGATGAATTTGGTAATGAACTGAGTTCAACGAATGGGCGGGTCAATAACCAGCCCAACCTTGGACGGGTTGGATGGGTTAAATGAGTTTGAAGGAGGCAAAATCGGCCAAAACATTTGTTGAATAGATATACTGTGTTACCAGTTATCTCAGATTTGTAACAATAGCCATTTTCCTTGCAAATAGTTATTGAACGCCCTTGTAAATCTTGAATGAAAAGCTCAATGACTGATTATTTAGGTTTTTTTGGAGCTCAATGTACAGTTTGAAGAGCGTAGTACATTGACTTTCAGCTGTCGCTTTCCTTTTTCCATGTTCAGAAGGGAATGGTGATTGGTGATGGCAAAAAGACCACATATTGAATACATTTTTGTTTTTCTTTTCTTGAAAGCGCATATAAACTACATAAAATTCACATGCAAAGACATATTGTATAAAAATTATATGAAAAGTGTATTTAAATTTTATGTTATTGTAGTTGTATTAAATTTGTCATAATATTATATGAAAATTGTAGATAAGTTATAAATAAATTGTATATTGTATGATCAGTTGTATGAAATTTGTATTTAATTTGTATGTTGTTGTATCAAATTTGTATGCTGCTATAGATGTACCAAATTTGTTCAAATTTGTGCGATATTTGTATTTTTATTTGTATGCTATTGTACCATATATTCTTCTTTTCTTGCACGATTTGCTAAAGAAAAAAATAGCCAAAATGATTTCCAAATTGACTCATGTTGCACTGGTTCGTGTTGTTTGAATTGAAAACTTGGGGTGGAGAAATTTCAAGTTCCACCATTGAAAGCGTCATTGGTTCTCTTTTAGAAATCGAATTTCATCCGAGATTTGAAATTTGTGTGAGAGATCAAATGGGTAACATAGTTTCTTGTTAGAAATATTAATACAAAGTTTAATCGTAAGTTTGGAGGCGATTGAATCTAATTTGCTAAGGCTTGGGGCCGTGTCAAATTTCGAAGTCAATTTCTGCAAAGAAAATGATTGTGGTCTTTTTGAAAAAAATTGCCCCTAACGTCAACTTTTCGGCCCACTCATATCCTCGAAACTAGCGGCCCTATTTTGATTAAGAAATTTTTTTATTACTATTATGTGTTAAGTTCCTATTGGCTTAAATTAAAATCTCATCCCAAATCCACTTATTAGCCCACTCCATGACCAGAAATATCCATACTCGACCCATGACCTGCTTTTTAAAATGCCCTAACTTCACTTCTCAACTTCTCCTCTTCCATCCCTGACCTCCCACTCTGCATTTTCTCTAATCATTCTCCTCCTTAGCCAAAGTTCAATAACTCACCATTGCCGATAGAGGACCACCGTCGGCTCCAACTTTTAGATCTTCACCCTTCAACACCCACAGATCTCCCTCCCCCACTCAGATTTTTCAGCCTTAATTTAATTTTTAAATTAACATTTTTTTAAATGAGTGAAGCATGTATTCTTTTTAATTAAATTACTGGTTTATTTTAAGATTTTATGGTTTAATTAGTTATCTTTTTGCCTAAGTTATATTTGTTGTGATACCGTAGCTTTTTGAAGTTAATTCGAAATCATGTGAGTAAATTAGCTTCACAGTTCGTTGCCGGTGATTTGGTTGGTAATTGTCGAAGGTTATTAAGTTGGGAAAGATGAATATGGAAAGGGATAGGTACCCAATAATAAATTAATAGGAAGAAAAATATGAAATTTTGGTAAATGAAAGCAAAAAATGATTGGATCATGAGTCAGGTATAGAATCGAGTGTTTGAGAGGCTAAAAAGGATTTAACGGGTTGGATCGACTAAGATGGATCGTGGGTGGATTATTTACGGATCAGATCTAGGTTATAGTAGGATTCTTAATTTTGGCCAATAAGCAATTGCCACGTCATATATAATAAAATAATTTTTATTCAGCAAAGGTCCGTGAGAAATAAGGGCATGAATGAGCCAGATTTATAACGGTAAGGGAAGTTTTTACAAAGTAGGTGGACGAAAGGTATCTTTAAACCTAAGCGAATAGGTAAGGGTCAATTTTAGCCCTTTTTCGTTTGTAAAGACTAAAATTGGGGGTTCCTCAAGCTTGAGAGAATTATATTCAAAAAACCATGGATAATATGGCCGGTTAACTCATTTTCTATACGTATTAAATATGGTTGGATCGGATAATCTATTTTTACATTATCCATTTTTAACTCGCCCATATTCGACGCGACCCGCATACTTGCCACCCCTAATAGTTTGATTGGAATTATATATGTACTGGAGACTTTGAGGTGTTTCAGGTGTATCCAAACATAACCCAAGATCTCCTTATAAATATATTGAACATGCAAGATAATATACTGGACACTAATTCTATGCAAATCACTTCATTAAAAACATGACTTCTTCCTCCCTCACTTGCTTACCAAATATTAAAGAATGTACATTATATTATTATAAGTAAATATAGACGAGTGCTCAAAAGTAAACAAATGTAAGATAAGCAAATAAAGCCATAGCCATGGAGGACCATCCAAAGGAGGTAGTTGATGATGATGAGCTGTTGCTTCTTCGCGCAGCACGAGCTGCTGGGACCAATGTGGTAGTTGCACCAGAACTACTAGCTCGACGAGCGACGGTAGGTGTTAGAAGGAGGCACATGATGATAGAAAGCACAAGCACAATCTTCATAATGTTCTTCATAGTTTTTCTGCTCAGATATATATGTACTGGTCGGATTTAAGAATATATAATGACAGAGTAAAAAATACTTCACTACAAGAAAGTGAGGATACGACGACATTTATTAAATGTCATGTTAAGCTTCTTAAATGTCGCAAATTCGTTTATCGACATTTATTTTACATTTGTATCAAATGTCGTAAATTTCAATGTCGTTTATTTTTCGACACTTAAGTAAATGTCGGTAAAAAATTTACGACATGTAGTTTACGACATTTAAGTAAATGTCGATAAGTTACGATATTTATTTTACGATATTTAGGTAAATGTCAGTAAGAAATTTACGACATTTACTTTTAACCTTTAAAAATGTCAGTAAGAAAATTTACGACATTTATGAAAATGTTGTATTTACATTTACATAAATGTCAAAAACGATTAGTGACTTTTTTCAAAACTTTTCAAAATGTCGTATAAAAAGTTACAACATTTAGATTAATGTCGGTACCAAAAATTTTAAAATATTAATAATAATCCTCTATTTAGTTTTATCATAACACTTTATATTCAATTTGTACATCCACAAATGTCAACCTTCAACAAAATAAAATATATGTAAAACAAATGCCTTTTAATACTTAAAAAATAAATTAGCAATCTAAAAAGTATTTTGTACAAATAGATGATGCCAAATCAAATGATTTATTCTCTAAGTAAAATTCAAATCCAACTAAATCATAAAAGACAGTAATTTCAACATGTAACTACGTTATTATCACTTTCGAATGAATTCTCTTCACTTCTAGACTAAATCCTGCAACAAAGCTTTTTGAAACCACCTCTCCATTAGTCAAGGTTTATTGCCAGTAATTCTCCTTCAAAATGCTGCACAAAAAATCATACAGAAAAAACAATTATAACTATATAATAAAAGGAATTCTTTCCTCTTCGATTATAACAAATTGAGATGCGAAAAAACAACAGAATGGGATTCTAAAAAACAAACATACTGTATAATGAATATAATAGCAGCAGCTGAGAGGAAAGAAAGAAAATAAGGCAAAAGAAAAGAGAGAAAAAGTATCTTGAATTTTTCATACTTACCCATTTTTTTATGTGTACTTCACTAAATCCAATCTTCTTGATTGTATTAACCCGAGAAGAAATATTATATTGGTTACTTTGATAGTTTACAAAAGTGAAATAGAATACAAGATATAAAATAAGATAAAACCTCATAATAATTTTTATTTTATGAAAGATACTTTATGAAGTATAGCTAAGGTAGCTTCAGACAACCTTTCCTCCATCTAAGTTTTTATAGCAGAGGTAGCTTTTTGAACTTCTACCTCAACCCTTTTATCAAAATCTCTTTGCTCAGCCTGAGATTGTTTACATACTAAGCCATAAACAGAACTTGGAGCTGCTCCTTTTCCTAGAATTCGAATAATCCAATGAGTGTCCGGTCCCATAACTTGTGCATACACATTATTGGGAGCACTTCCAGAGACATTTAACTCAAGGACATACCTTAGCAAGTAAATTCATTTCTTTCTCTTTTTTTTTTTGGAAAGGACAGTAAAATAGTGAAAAGTTATAATTTGTAATGCAATGAAAGTACCTTTATATATATAAAGAATAGGAATTTACCATTACTTCACCAGCTATCTCATTTATTGGTTGTTCATTCTTTCTCATATATGTTCTTGTGAATACTTCAATACGACTTGGTTTTACACCATCCTTCTTTGTCATCTGGTTAAATAGGAAAAAGGTGTATAAAAAATATTCAAGAAAATAATATTGATATATAAATTACAGAAAGCAGATGGCAAATAGGCATGCGTATCTATAATTTGGGAATGACTTTTCTTCCTGGTGTGTGTGGCAAAGTCAGATTCGTTCGGCTTTATTTGTTCCTCTTGCCCTTTTCCTAGAAAATTAAGACACAATTTTATATATTAGAGTCAATTCCCTACCAAACATCAAATCAAAAACCAATTTTAAAAAGAAAAAAGAAAAAGAAAAAGTGTGAATAATGACTGAGGAAAAGTATAAAAAAGTACAAAGGAAAAAGTATGATCAGCCTAAGGAATGAGCTAATAGCATGTGTTAAGGGCAACAAAAAAAGATACTTGCTGCTCCAGGAATACCTCTGCTTCATTAGAGCTCCGATAATGAACTAATGCACGCCATTGATCATTTTCTACCCTGTCTGGATGTTTAGCTAAGAGCTTATTATCGTTGCCGTATGGCTTATGGCCGGTTCTTTTTCCCTCGTCCTTCCTTTCTTTCCATTTATAGTCCCAACTGATATCATCAAAATATATCTCATATCCTCAGTTGCACCAATATTTTCCTGTAAACATAAACATATAACACACACACACACACACACACACATATATATAAAAGCATAAAAGCAATAAGCATCTTAGTATGTAATTTTTTTTCTTTTTTTATGCACCTTAATATGAGCCCATATCAGGCACAAGCCTCCAATCTTTATGACTTAATGGAGCTAAAATGCCATTTCGTGCTATGATTAAGCAAAATCAAACTATAGAACACCAAAATTAACATCTTGAGTGAATAAAACTTCCAAAGAACTAATATCAAAGTAATATTTGATTGAACAAAATTTAGGACTCTTTTATATTGAACTATTAACTGAGATCATGTTAATGTAATCATTTTCAAACAGCACCATTCTTTCTATACAGTAATTTAAGTAGAAACATAATTTGCAAGCAAACTTAAGCAGCATAAATAATTAGGAAAGAACAAACCTAGTGAGAACTTTCAGAACACAACAATTTCATATTTGAAATATGGCAAAGACAAAACAAATTAAAGATCTACCCAAAAAAACTTTCTTTCATCCGTCGATTAGTCAACTATGTCTCAGAGACTCAGACCCTGACAAGTTAAAGTTGCCTATAAAAATCTATGTTCCTTGTATTCTGTTTAACAAAATCCAAACAATTACGAAAAAGAAAGAAAATTGTTAGCTAAAATCGATATGTGTATCACTGTAATGGTGCAAACATGGGTGCAATCAAGCAGTTTCCAATTTATTCTAAGTTCGCTGCCTCACACCATTGATCAATAATTAATTCTATGAACAACAACAAATTAAGTTACTCGCTAGTAGAAAATGATTAAATGAACAGTTTCACTTTCACTTTTTCAATTTCATATTTCAATTGATCAAATTGTTTTCACTTTCACTTTTTCGATTTCATACTTCAATTGATCAAACAGAAATTAAAACTTAGCAAGGAGGCTCCGAGACTATTATAAGGGCTAGGAGCGTAGGACCATTTAAGAAGACCCATTTGTTAACTTCCATCCGATCCGATTGAAGTTAGCGAGGAGGCTCCAAGAACATTGTTTTTGTTACCTGCAAAAACTAGAATCTCACATGCACTAATTCTTTTAAAAACAATATCTGAACAACCCAAAAAAAAAAAAAAAAAAAAAAAAACTATTACCTAAACTGGGTACTTGTAAATATTCGAATTTGCACTATCTTGCGGAGAATTAGCGGCATGAAGAAAACAGATAAAACCCTTCAAAAGCCTCAGCCCCAAAATCTTCTCCTTCTCAAAGTAACTGCGATAGCATAGTGGAAGGCAAAAATTAGGTCTTTTGAAGAATTATAACTAATAAAGGAAACTCTATTTTTTAGAATTTAGAGGAGAGAAGCCAAAATTCTTGCCGCCAAATCGTTTCCCTCTAAATCTATACACTCCATACAACTTTTTTAGAACACTAATTTGTAGTGAGGCAATATATTCAGAGACAAAGATGAAATTTGACTAAAATTGGATTGAGTTGATTTGAAGGTGCTTCTAACAAAGGAGCCCTAAGAACGGCTAATCTTTGGACCTTTAGTTGGCAATTGTGGTTAATTATAAATATAGGTTTCCTCGGTCCTACATATAGGTTAATTTTATATATTTATCTTTAAATTCAACATCTAATAAGTAGTAGCAATAACATTTTTTATGGAACATTGGAATTTTAGTCATAATTTTTTTTTTAAATCGGCAACATTATTTTAGAAGGATTAACATTTTACTTAATACGGGAATCTTTAAATTATAAAAGTAACATAATAAATAATATAGAAAGTACATTAAAAAATTAAAAAAGCTTACAGAAACTTACAGAAAACTAAAATATTTAGAATATTTTTATAAGTATCAATAACTAAGCCGCACACATGAGTCGTCGCAGCAAGTGCCTCGCCCAAGAGTGAGTCTTGGACGAGTCCTAAAAGGACTTTTAAGACATTAATCGACAATCACATAACTCGTCTATCCAGAAGATAAATATTACAATATAAAATATAATAATATAAATAATGATGTTTTGATTATAGACAAAGAATTATTTAACAACTAATAAATACAAAAAAAATTCAACATTAGATGTACATGTTTGTAAAGATCGACTGATAATATGACATCTAAAGTAAAACTCATTTTTCTTTTTGACATTTGTATCAAATGTCATAACTTTTACGATATTTTGTTCAAACATCGTGTTTTTACTATATTCTGTATCAAATATCATTGTTTATTTTTTCTTTGTATTTGTATCAATTGTCGTTGTTTTATTGAAATCTTATATCAAATGTTATTTTTTTTACAACATTTAGACTCAAATGTTGTAGTTTTTACATTTCTTCATGAATGTTGTTGTTTTTACGATATTTTGTATTAAATGTCACTTTTTTACAACATTTAATATCAAATGTCATTATTTTTATGACATTTGGTATCAAATATCGTAATTTTGACGATATTTGTTCATTAATGTCGTTGTTATTACGACATTTTGTATCAAATGTCATATTTTTATGACACTTAGTATCAAATGTCGTTATTTTTGTGACATTTTATATCAAATGTCGTAGTTTATATGACATTTGTTCATAAATGACATGAATTTTACGGTTTTCCGACACTTATTTCAAATGTCACTAAATAAATATCGTCGTATCCTCACTTTCTTGTAGTGCTTTCAGAAGCTAGAAATCTTGACACGATATCAAGTGTTCTTGTTATTGTGTTTCTTTGGGTGTAAGAGAAAAGTTTGGATATGAAGAAACAACAATTAAGCTTGTGTATTTATAGTGTGGCCTGAATAGGGAAAGTCCATTAATTGGAATAGCCACCGGTCATTTTTCTCATAAAGTAGAAAGGCAATTTGGTTATATTGTGAATAAAGAATAAAAGGATTTGGTCAGAGAGGAGCTAGGAACTTTCTTTGACACGGTCTGAAGAATTCGCTGAAGATACAACTTGAGGACTAGGAAAAGTCAACCGGAAATCGGAAAACAATATACTCCCTCATTTTCAAATTAGATGAGACACTTTTCTTTTTAGTCTGTTCCAAATAAATGATATATTTCTAAACTTGGAAATACTTCAACTTTAAACTCTTCGTTTTACCTATTTTACCCTTAATGAAAAAATTTTATAACCACATAAATATCATGACCCCACAAAGCTTTTACTCCTTTAGCTTTTAAGATCACAGGTTTCAAAAGTCTTATTCTTTTTTCTTAAACTCCGTGCCAAGTCAAACTACCTTATCTAAATTGAAACGGAGGGAGTAACATAGTAAGAATACACTGAGTTTGCCTCTTTTAGAGCCTGTGTGGAAAGTCACATGGGATATAGTTGGGTGTAATTACACAGTTTAGTATATTTGTCTAACCAAATAATTATTTGGTAAGCATAAAATTGGGTGTAATTAGAGGGGTGTATTTACACACTTCAATCTTAAGGGGAGGGAGGGGGAGGGGTGGGGGGAAGGGAAGTGGAGGGGGGGAGAATTGATGGTAATTACGCTTGTGCAACCAAATAATACGTTTGACAACCAAATAGTACGCTTGTAATTACACTGTAATTACGTTATGACAAACAAATATGTCGGGCGATTAAACAGCTTTCTTAGTGCACCATAACGATACTTTAATTGCTCCTTCTCCCATGTAAGACCAGTTCTTTTATGGAACTCATCACAAATGCATTTCCATCCCTTCTTGCTAAAAGACTTGTTTTGCATATGCCCTTCATGAACTTGGTCGACCATTACCTCCAGCATTGTCTTGGTAAGAGATGTGGTCCACTTTGCTCTACACCGGTGTTGGTCCAAGTAAATGTTAGTTTTGAAGACTCACAAAGGAACTTAGATATGAACCAGGTCCATCCTGGTTGAGCACAGATACAGATAGACTTGAGCGTGTGGGATGCACGTGAAGGAGATAAACCTAACTTGATAGAATTGATATCTCCTGTTCCTGATCGAAAAGGTTGCATAATTGATAAGTTTAAGGACTCCTTACTCAAAGAGAACACGGTTTGAGAAAGGGAAGGAGTTAGAGGTTGAGATCAACTAGAACTCTTCCACCAAGGAAGAGTAGCATCAGAATTCTAGTTAATCTTTATTTACTAACTCTATAAATATCAGTGTTGTTATCTTTTATAGGAGACGCACATAAGAAGAAGTTAAACGTGAATTAAGAGCAAAATAGCAAGGCAATTTTGCAAGCAGTTTGTGTGTGATTCAAGTGTGGAAACCTGAAGCTACATGAACCAGATAGAAGAACCAGTTCCAAGTGTCTGTCTTTTATTCTAGTTCAATTGTAGTAGGTGGTTTCATATTGTACCTTTCAGCTTTATCTAGAGGCAATTGTATTAGGTACTTAGAGTTTTCAAGTTAGAGTTAACTTGAAGTTATCGCAACAGTTAGAGGCTGTGTGCTACAACGGGATTAGAGTTAGTCCTAGGTTTACAAAAGAGTTTTTGTCAATGTAGTTTTTGGCTCAGTGATTTTAGTGGAGAGTTTGGGAAAATCCTACTGGAAAGTAGGTCATGGTTTTTTCACCTTTTGAGCCAGGTGTTTTTCACGTAAAATACTTGTGTTCTTTACCTTCCGCATTTACTATTTTTGCAATAGTAGGTTAAGGAACACTTAGAAGAACCAGGTCCTTCTATAATCAGTTAGAGCGAAAAATTGGTCACCACACAAATCACCCCTCCCCTCTTGTGTGGTATTGAAGTATAAAACATCAATAGGTATCAGAGCAGGTTATCCTTGAAGAGGCTAACACCTTAGGAACAGATCAAGATGAGTGCACCACCTGGAACCTGGGAAGGGCAATCCACTGCTAGGCCTGTACTCTTTAGTGGCCAGTACTACTCCTGGTGGAAAAACAGGATGAGAGATCACATCATCGGAGAGGACTATGAGCTATGGGACATTGTCACTGATGGTACCCTGGCTACTATGAAGAAGAATGCTGAAGGAGTAGATGTGCCAAAAACAAGAGCTGACTGCAATGCTGAGGACTTGAGGAAGTGGGAAAAGAATGCTAAGGCCAAGAAATAGCTTGTGTGTGGACTTGGCCCAGACGAGTACAGTAGAATTCAAAGTTATACCACTGCTAAGGAAATCTGGGACACTCTGCAAGTGGCTCACGAAGGAACTCCTCAAGTGAAGAGATCAAGAGGAACACTGTTGTATTCTCAATATGAGAATTTCACCATGAAGGAAGGAGAAACCATCCAAGAGATGTATACAAGGTTCACCACACTAACAAATGAATGTAAGTCTCTTGGAAGGGTTATTCTTGAAGAAGACAAAGTTGAGAAAAATTTGACAAGGGTTTTGCCGGTCACTTGGGAAAGCAAAATCACTGCAATTAAGGAATCAAAGAACATTGCCACTCTCAAGTTGGACGAGCTAATTGGAAATCTTACTGACTATGAACTTAGAAGGCAGACCATGAAGTTGGATGCACCCAAGAAGGAAATGAGCCTGGCTCTCAGAATCACTGAAGGTGTTGATCTAGAAGAGGATGAAATGACTATGATCACAAAGGAGTTCAAGAAGTATCTAATGAGAGGAAAGGGTTCTTCAAGAGGTGCAAGCTACAACAAACCAAGTGTTCTTGAAAAACAGACCAACGAGGGCTGCTACAAGTGTGGTAAGACTGATCACCACATCAAAAACTGTCCTCAGTGGGAAATCAAATGGAAAAAAGGACAGGGCTGAACGAAGAAACATGAAGAAGGAACAAGTTCATCCCAAGAAGAACAAAGGATCAACAAAGGCTATGGTTGCTGCCTGGGGAGAAATCTCATGTGAGGATTCGGAGGATGAAGATGGAGATGAACAAGCACTTATGGCCATTGGAGAATCTGATGAGGAATCTGAGGTAAGTGTGATTTATCTCAAAGACAAGATTAAGTTTTTGTCTAAAGAAAGTCTATCTGAGTTACTTCTAGATTTCATTGATGAATTTGAGGTCATAAACAATGAAAAGGAACAGGTGTCTAATGAATGTGTGATTTTGAAAGCTAAGTACAGAAATCTGGAACTTAGGCCTAGTGAAAGTGATAGTAAAAATGCCGAGTTAAAGAACCAGGTTCTTGAACTTGACACCACTGTGCTAGAGCTTAGATCTAAAAATTTAAAACTGAAATTAGGAACAGGTAAAAAGAAAGCTGATCACACACATCTCACTTTAGAAGAAAATCTAGGAAAAATGAAAGATGAGTTGTACAAAAGAGATGAGCAGATAAGAGTCCTAAAGTAAGATCTAAGCAAGGTCAAGCACGAGCTAGACAGAACTTGTAAATGGAATAGGTCCTCTGATGCACTTTCATGGCTACAAGAACACCATAGTAGCAATAAGAGAGGACTTGGCTACGGGACCCCTGCACCTAAGTGGGATCCCAAAAGCAAGAACATCACACTTCCTGAGAACAAAATATGCACACACTGTGGTAAGATTGGTCACTAGAAAAGTGAACGTACTGCAAAAGAAAAGGCTAGTCAAAAGAACAAAACATTTGTTGAAGGAAAAAATAGGCTGCCAGGATGGGCTAAAAAGAATTTAATTCACCCTTTTGCCTATAGAAAGGGACCCAAACTAGTTTGGGTTCCTAAGACTAACCCCTGATTTCCTTTTGTAGGTCCAAGTGAAGGGGAGCAATAAAATATGGTACATGGATAGTGGCTGCTCAAAGCATATGACTGGAAGCAAGAACCAGTTCCTTTCACTTGAGGACCTCAAAGGAGGTAATGTCTCCTTTGGAAATGGTAAGAAAGGTGATATCACTGGGGTTGGAAAGGTAGGTAATACAGACTCACACTCAATTGAGAATTTCTACTTGATAGATGGCTTGAAATACAACCTAATCAGTGTATCACAACTGTGTGACAGAGGTAACTTGGTAGCATTCACCTCCACCAAATATTTTGTGATAAATCTTACCACTAACAAGATTGTTTTGCAGGGAAAAAGAGTAAACAATATATACATTATAGATCTGTCCACTCTTTCTGAAAATGAACTCTCTCGCTTAAGTGTGTTGGACAATGATCCCCTCCTCTGGCACAAAGACTTGGACATGCAAGTCTAAGTCAACTTAACAAATTAGTCTCTAAGGACCTGGTGATAGGGCTTCCTAACATCAAGTTTAAGGAAGACAAACATTGTGAGTCTTGTGCAAGTGGGAAGCAGTTAAGATCCTCTTTTAAATGCAAGAAAGTGGTAAGCACAACCAGATCGATGGAACTGGTCCATATAAATCTCTGTGGTCTAATGAGAACATTAAGCAGATGTGGTAAAAGATATGTGATGGTGCTTGTTGATGATTACTCTAGGTTTACTTGGACATTATTTTTAACATCTAAAGATGAAGCATTTGACATGTTTACTTCTTTTGTTAGAAAAACGCAGAAACAACTAGGTAATCAACTTGCATCAATTAGGTCTGATCATGGAACTGAATTTGAAAATGCTAAGTTTACTGAATTTTGTGATGTGCATGGCATAGATCATAATTTTTCTGCCCCTAGGACTCCACAACAAAATGGAGTAGTTGAAAGAAAGAATAGGACACTTGAATATATGGCTAGGACTATGCTTCTTTCTAGTAAACTGCCCCATAGCTTCTGGGCAGAAGCTGTAAACACTGCATGTTACATCATTAATATGTGCATGACTAGACCTCTTGTAGAGAAGACTCACTATGAGTTACTTAAAGGGAGAAAATCAAATATATCCCATCTTAGGGAATTTGGATACAAGTGCTTTGTGCACAACAATGAAAAGGACTCCCTAGGTAAGTTTGATCCCAGAAGTGATGAGAGAGTATTCTTGGGATATTTTTCACATAGCAAAGCTTGTAAAGTGTACAACAAAAGAACTATGTGTGTAGAAGAAAGTGTACATGTGGTTTTTGATGAAACTAATGTTCTTTCTAAGAGACGGGAACATGAAGATGAAGCTATTAGGCTGGTATAAAGTTTAATGAAATCACAGCCTAGGCTGAAGCTGCACCAGAAGAAGGAACATGCAATAGAACAAGTTTTTCCATCTAGGGCAACCTGACAGGGGGAACTGGACAAAGAGGAACTGAACCTAATACCTCAATGGAACCTATCCATGAGCCTGTTCCACAGCAACAAAACATGGGAGAAACATGAAGCGGAAACCAATTGATTGTGAAACCTTACAAGTATCAAAGTTCTCATCCCATTGAGAATATAATTACTGATCCAACTTCTGCAATTAAAACTAGATCTTCATTAAAGAATCTTTGTGCTTTTGATGCTTTCTTATCTCTTATTGAACCTAAAAATGTTTCTGAGGCTTTGCAGGATGCATATTGGGTAAATGCATTGCAAGATGAACTCAACTAGTTTGAAAGGAGTAAAGTTTGGAATTTTGTTCCAAGACCCAAGGACATATCAGTGAGTGGCACAAAATAAGTCTTCAGAAACAAACTTGATGAAGATGGAACTGTTACAAGGAACAAGGCAAGATTAGTGGTTCAAGGATATAGCGAAGAGGAGGGCATAGACTATGATGAGACCTTTGCTCCAGTTGCAAGGTTGGAAGCAATAAGACTCCTCAAAGCCTTTGTCGCATACATGGAATTTACTCTTCACCAGATGGACGTCAAGAGTGCCTTCCTCAATGGCTACTTAAAGGAAGAAGTGTTTGTCAAGCAAACTCCAGGGTTTGAAAGCAAGGAGTGTCTTGATCATGTATACAGACTTGACAAGGCACTCTATGGACTCAAGCAGGCTCTTAGAGCATGGTATGAAAGACTATCAAAATTTCTGCTTGAACATGGCTACAAGAGAGGTAAAATTGATAACACTCTATTCTTGTTGAAAAAAGGTAAAGATCTTCTAGTAGTACAGGTATATGTTGATGACATAATTTTTGGAACAACTTTTGAAAAACTAAGTAAGGAATTTGCTAAACTAATGGGGAATGAATTTGAAATGAGTATGATGGGTGAGCTTAATTTATTTTTAGGCTTACAAATTAAACAAAACTCAAATGGAACTATGATCCATCAGCAGAAATATGTAAAATAGTTGCTTAAGAAGTTTAAAATGGAAGAATCAAAGGAAATCGATACACCTATTGCAACAGCCACAAAGATGGACATAGATGAACCTGGTTCATCTATTGATCAGAAGTTGTATAGGGGAATGATTGGTTCACTTTTTTATCTTACTGCTAGCAGACCTGACATTGTTTTCAGTGTAAGGCTTTGTGCTCGATTTCAAGCAAATCCAAAAGAATCCCATTTGACCGCTGTCAAGAGAATATTGAGATACTTGAAAGGCACCACTGACCTTTGCCTTTGGTATCCAAAAGGTAGCAATTTAACCTAGTGGGATATGCTGACGCTGACTATGCAGGTTTCCTTGTAGACAGGAAGAGCACCTCAGGTATGCACACTTTCTTGGTTCATGTCTTGTGTCATGGGCTACTAAAAAGCAAAATTCAGTGGCCTTATCTACTGCTGAAGCTGAATATGTTGCTGCTGCTTCATGTTGTGCTCAATTGCTGTGGATCAAACATCAATTAACGGATTTTGGAATTGATGTTGGTTGTATCCTTATTTTTTACGATAACACTAGTGCTATTAGTATGACAAAGAACCAGGTTTATCATAAAAGAACTAATTACATAGTTGTTAGGCACCATTTTTTGAGGGACAACTATGAGAAAGGCTTGATTACTGTAGAGTTCTGTGCTACTGATAAGCAGATTGCCGAAATCTTTATAAAAGCACTGAGTAGAGAGAACTTTGAAAGGAACAGGTTAGAATTAAGGATGATTAAGATCACCTAATGGGACCAATTTAGAATGCACAATGAAAAAAATAGAAAAAAAATTTGGTTAGAAAATCTAGAACTTATGTAACTAACTAGATTAATCTTTGCTTAGTCTCATACTGTAATAGCATACTCCTGTTCCATGTGTTAATATGAGTCACTGATCTCTAACAACATTTTCTCTATTTTGGCAAATTGAGACATGATCGAGAGGATTCTCAGTGAAGAACCTTGTTCATCAGTACTGGTTCATCTGAATAACGAGGTATGTTTTCTACACTCTGCACAATTTGAAATACTAATATTTAACTCATGAGCAGAGTCTTACCTATGTCCAAAAACTTCAAAAGCCTATCCTTTTAAGTTTGAACCAGTACCTTTTTCAACAAGAATCTTGACCGTGTTAAAAATGCCTAGATTCTAGGGAAGCCTAATCGCCTATTCAAACTGAAATTTCAGGGTGATTAGACTTCTATTTGACTACTAAAAGCTGCCGTTGTGTATTAATTACCCTCCTCCTTTAAATTCATCATCATCACCACTACCACTTTCCAATGATTTCGAAAAACCATTTTCTCTCTTCTCTTCTCTTCCAAAATTCAGCCCACCCATCTTCTTTCTCACAGAATCAAGAGAAAATGACTAACCCCCAAGATAACCCTGGTACACCTCCTCCATCTATCCCCTCCGATTCCTTAACTACTCCTCAACCTAGTACTACCCCTCAACCTAGGAGAAGGAAAGCATAAATGCTTGCTCGAAAAACTGTGGCTACAGGTGTGCTTTCAAGGAAATTAAACGCACATTTACAGGCTAGTCAAGCCCAAGACTCCCAAAATTTTGATGAATCTTTCAAGTCTGCGAGAGAGGGGGAAGGAACTGGGTCTTCCGATTCCGAGCAGGTAACATCTGTGCAAAATCCTTCTACGGAAGTAATCTCTGATTTGGCCAAAAATTTGGAAAATCAATTTGTATTGGTTGGGTCTGTGGTGGATGTGGAAATGGCTGAGTCAAGAAGGAGAGGAGGTAAAAATAAAAGAGAAAAAGAAAAGGAGAGTGAGGGTGTTCGTAGTGATAAGAGGGGAAAAGGAAAAGAAGTGACTGATTCTTCACCCACCTCTAAAAAATGGTAGCAAGAAAATAGGGGGAAGTGGATCAGGAGATGCTGCTGAAGGATTGGTTAATCTTGGAAAGCGTACAGATGAACCTGGTTCATCTGTTGAAGAAACACTAGCATATCTTTTGAAAAAGGTAGGTGATAGCTATAACCCCAAGAAAAGAAGAACTCCAAAAACAAAGACCCCTAGAACAGCAAGAGCCAACAAGAAAAGGAAGGCTGCTCCTTCTGACACTACGGAAACTCCTCTCCCAAGAGGAAGGGCCACGAGTAGCAAGCTGAAGCAAAGTGAGGAGGAGTTACAGAAAGCTATAGAAGAAAGTAAGAAGAAAAGGATGAACAAAGGGAAAGAAAAGTGGTAGAGCCTGTTGATGTGGATGAGATGGACCTGGTCCATCAAGGTGAATAGGTGATTGTTGAGGTGGAGGTTCAAACCCCTAAGACCAAGAAAGCCAAGACTTCCTCAAAGAAGTCTTCATCTGTATCTAAGTCTGCTGAACCTTCTACCTTGGCTAAACGGACAAGGTCTGTAGTGAAAGCCAAGCAAGTGCAAATTACTAAAGAAGAAGACTAGAGTGGTGAATAGGAGGATGAGTCTGATAATGAATAGGACAAGCTGGCCAAGTTTGGCAAACGAACTATCTTGAAGGGCAGACTTTTGAAGGACTTGGAGGAAGAAAGGATGGTTCTGCTGCTTGAAAGGCTAGAGGTACAGGGGTGGAAGGACATGGTCCTTCAACTAGATAGAAGACTGGCCAGAAATGAGGTTATTGAATTCATGGAAAATGCTAAGGTGAAGGATGGAAGGGTCACCAGCCTAGTGAAAGGGGTTCAAATTTCCTTTGATGCAAAAGAGCTGGGTGAAATCCTTGGTATACCCTCTGAAGGGTATGATGATTACACATGGAAAAAATGGCCAAGTCTGGACTCCCTTCCTACTGCCCTAGCCATCACTAGGAAATTCTATGATAACAAAGAAGTTAGTGAGCCAAATATTGTTTATAAGAGTGAAATGAAGTGTAACGACCCGGCCAGTCGTTTCATGAGTTACCGCTCCGTTTCCCCCATTTATGCTTCTTTATGCTTTTTTCATCTGTGTTATATGGTATCGGGTTGGTTAGTTCGAATTCAGAAAGGTTTTGGAAAGGTTTGAGACACTTAGTCTCTTTTGAGTAAGCTTAAGTTGGAAAAGTCAATCGGATGTTGACTTATAAGAAATAGGTCTCGGATATGAATTCCGATGGTTCGAATAGCTTCGTAAGGTTATTTGGGACTTAGGAGCGTGATCGGAATATGTTTTGGAGGTCCGGGGTAGATTTTTAGGCTTGAATTGGCGAAATTGGAATTTTGGTATTTTCCGGTTGGTAGCGGAGATATTGATATAGGGGTCGGAATGGAATTCCGGAAGTTGTAGTAGGTCCGTTATGTCATTTTTTACGTGTGTGAAAAATTTCAGGTAATTCGGATGAGGCTTGATAGACTTTTTGATCAAAAGCGGAATTCAGAAGTTTTTGGAGTTCTTAGGCTTGAATCCGTGGTTAATTTGATGTTTCGATGTTGTTTTAGGTGTTTTGAAGATTGGTACAAGTTTGGAAGGTGGTATATGACTTGCTCGTGCTTTTGGTTGAGGTCTCGGGGGCCTCGGGGTGATTTCGGATGGTTGACGGGAGGTTTTGAGTTGGAATTTACAGCTAAAGTGCTAAGTTCCTGTCATAACCGCACCTGCGGTTTGGAACCGCAGGCGCGGGCCCGTAGAAGCGGAAATGGAGTCGCAGATGTGGCCAAGAGAAAGGATGGCTGGAGCCGCAGATGCGGGATTTTGGGCGCACCTGCGATTGCGCAGGTGGGGGATTCTTAGCGCAGGTGCAGTGGCTGGGCGGATAAGTGAAGTCCGCAGATGCGCACCTGGGACCGTAGGTGCGATAACTGGACCGCAGATGCGGTTTTGCTGGGTCAGAACATATATATTTGGCCTTCGCGATTTTCCAGCTTCACCATTTTTAAATGGTTTATGGAGCTTTTTGGGAGATTTTGAAGAGGGAATTCAAGGGAACTTCGTTGAGGTAAGATTTTTGAACATAAAACTCGTTTCTATGGTGTTATTTCACGGATTAGTCTTATAATTTATGGAAGTTAGTGGTTGAAATTAAAGAAAACTAGGGCTTGAAATTGGAGACCTAAAATTTGGGATTCGAGGGGTCATTTATGGTTGGATTTTGGTAAATTGCATGAACTCATGGGAGGATAAGGATTCCATTGAAGTTAATTTTGTCGGATTCCGAGACGTGGGCCTGGGGGTCGGGTTTGGCCAATTTCGGGTTTCTTGATGCAATATGATTATTTTCGCATGGGCTTCATTCCCATAGCATATTCCAACGTTATGATACTGATTATGGGTAGATTCGACGCGAGTTGAGGCTGATTCGAGAGGCAAAGGCATCGCGAGCTAGAGTTTGGACCAGATTGTGGTAAGTAATGATTGTAAATGTTGTCCTGAGGGTATGAAACCCCGAATTTCACTTCGTTGTGCTATTTTGAGGTGACGCACATGTTAGGTGACGAGCGTGGGTCGTGCACCGTTGGGGATTGTGACTTGGTCCGTCCCGTACGACTATTATGTCGCGTATTTACTTGGAAACTAATTGATATTATCATATATTGGAAAGTACTGCTATGTTTGGGGCTAAATGCCGTGTTTGGGCCTCGTGCCAACTGTTTGGACCCTTAGGGGCTTTTACTACTATTTTTCCTCATTGTTTTGGTTTAAAGTTTACACTCAGTCATGCTATGTTCTTACCGTTTTCATAACTCGGTTTTATTCACTCCTTTTGATTTCATAAATAATTTTGAGCCGAGTACTTGTTTTACTGTCAACCTGAGGGGCTTGAGTGAGATCTGACTGAGAGAGGCCGAGGGCCTATGTTGTGAGGATATTGTGATATATTGTGAGGCCGAGGGCCTGATTGATCTATGCCATGAGTTGGCTTGTTATTATGAGGCCGAGAGCCTGATTTGTTATGCCACAAGGTGGCTTGTGATAGCGCTTGGGCTGTAAGGAGCCCCTCCCGGAGTCTGTACACCCCGAGTGAGCGCGGGTACCCAGTGTGAGATGTGATATTGCCTGATGGGCTGTTGTGGTTTCATGTTATTGCCCAAGGGGCCGATTACGAGTGATTGTGAGGTAGCCTGAGGGGCTGGTTCTGTTGATATTTTGCCCAAGGGGCGGTTGTTGATTTATGTTGATGCCCGAGGGGTTGATTTTCATTTCTGTACTTTTACTCACTATTTACATCACTCATTTGAAACTGTTGAAAAGTATTTTAAAATGGTTTTACTGAACTGAGAAGTTTGATGAGTTTTACTGCTTTATTGCATTATTCTGAACTTATACTGTTTTGCGGTAGCATTATGCTGTGGTTTACGTGCTTTCTTACTGCTCAACTGCCTTTACTTTTATTACTTATTGAGTTGGTGTACTCACATTACTCCCTGCACCTGGTGTGCAGATCCAGGAGCCTCGGGTCGCGATAACGAGTGTTGATAATGCTTACCAGCTGATCCTCGGAGTTGACTAGGTAGCTGCTTGGCGTTCGCAGCCCACTGCTTCTCGTTCTTATCTCATTTAGTCTTGTGTTAGCATTTATGTTAGACTATTTTATCTTTATCTTATTCCTAGATGAGTGGTAGTTGCTCATGACTGGTGACACCCCGATGTCGGGCTGTGTTTTGATTTTCGCATTGTTTATCTCGACTTATATTATGGGATTTCTAGTTAATTATTGAATTTAAATGTCTTATAATGAATTGCTGGTTAGTTTGGGGTTTGTATCGGCTGGCCTAGCTTCACGATAGGCGCCATCACGACCGGGTTCGTTTGAGGGTCGTGACAAGATGGTATCAGAGCCTAGGTTACATAGGTCTCACGAGTCATGAGCAGGTTTAGTAAAGTCTCGCGGATCGGTACAGAGACGTTTGTAATTATCCTCGGGAGGCTATAGAACCTTTAGGAAAACTTCTTATTCTTGAACTCCTGTCGTGCGAATCTGTTGATGCTAGTACTAAACTTTTGTTATTCTATTCTCTCACAGATGGTGAGGACACGCGCTACCGGTCAGGATGGACGACCATCAGTACCACCAGCTGGGGCCATTAGAGGCCAAGGACGCGGTCGAGGCCGTGGTAGGGGCAGGGGTGTAGCCCGCACAGCAGCTAGGGCAGCACCTGCCGGTCCACCAGCAGCCCCAGTTCAGGATCAGGTTCTAGTTGTGGACACTCCAGCAGCACCAGCTCAGGCACCGGCTGTGCCTATTGTCATTCCGGGTCTTCAGGAAACCTTGGCTCAGATGCTGACCGTGTGCACTAGTCTTGCTTGGGCGGTCGTAGTTTCTACTACCGCATCCACTTCTCAGGCCTGGGGAGGCACTCAAACTCCCGCCGCCCGCACACCCGAGCAAGTTGTTCAGGCATTACAGACACCGGAGGCACCACTAGCTCAGCCGGTGGCAGCTGCTCAGGGTTATGTAGCTCCGGTTATGCCAGAAGACGAGCAGCGCAGATTGGAGAAGTTTGGTAGACTTCAGCCTTCAACTTTTAGTGGTGCAGAGGGCGAGGATGCCCATGGTTTCTTGGATAGGTGTTAGAGGATTCTTTGCACAACGGGTGTTCTGGAGACCAGCGGGGTCGCATTTACTACTTTTTAGTTTACCGGAGCTGCCTTCACTTGGTGGGAGGCTTATGAGAGACGTAGGCCTGTTGGTGCAGTGCCCCTTACCTGGCAGCAGTTCTCCGCTCTCTTTTTGGAGAAGTATGTGCCACATTCCCGCAGGGAGGAGCTGCGTAAGCAGTTCGAGCAGTTGCGACAGGTAGATATGACTGTGACACAATACAAGATGAGGTTCTCAGAGTTATCTCGTCATGCTATTTGGTTGGTTTCTACGGATAGAGAGAGGATCAGGAGGTTCGTTGATGGCCTCACATATCAACTTCGGATTCTCATGACCAGGGAGAGGGTGTCAGGTGCTACTTTTGAGGAGGTTGTTGATATCGCTCGTGAGATTGAGTCAGTTCGTCGCCAGGAGCGAGAGGAGAGGGAGGCCAAGACGCCTCGGGGATCTGGTAGTTTTGGGGATCCTCCTTCAAGAGGTCCGTTTCAGTACGGCAGAGGCCGCCCATTCAGGTATGCTCAGTCAGCTCGCACAGGTTATCGTGGGGCATCATCGGGCCATGGTTCTCACGGTTCTCAGCAGGACCATTCCTCACTCAATGCCCTTCCATCCCAGAGTTCGTCCCGTGCTCCATCTGTTCAGGGCTCTTCTATGCTAGGTGCATCTGCTAGTCATTCTGGTGCTAGGGGTCCCCTTCAGTCCCTGTCTCCAGCACCAGGGAGTTGTTATGAGTGTGGAGAGTTGGGACATATGTGGAGGCAGTATCCTCGTCACCTTGGGGGTTCATCTCAACAGAAGAGTCAGCCATCGACTTCAGCACCAGTTACTTCACCACCCACCCAGCCAGCTAGGGGTGGAGGACAGTCATCTAGGGGTCGCCCAAGAGGGGGAGGTCGATCAGGTGGTGGTCAGGCCCGTTTCTATACACTCCCTGCTAGACCTGATACTATTGCTTCAGATGCGGTGATTACAGGTATTGTCTCAGTCTGCCACAGGGATGCCTCTGTGTTATTTGATCCTGGTTCCACTTTTTCTTATGCGTCATCATATTTTGCTCACTATTTGGATATGCCCCGTGAGTCTCTTGCTTCGTCTGTCCGTGTATCTACTCCGGTGGGTGATACTATTGTTGTGGACCGTGTGTACCGGTCGTGTGTGGTGACCATTGGGGGTCTGGAGACCTGAGTGGATCTTTTATTACTTTGTATGGGGGATTTCGATGTGATTTTGGGCATGGATTGGTTATCCCCGTGTCGTGCTATTCTAGACTGTCATGCTAAGACAGTGACGTTGGCGATGCCGGGTGCGCCACGGATTGAGTGGCGAGGTTTGACTGATTTTGTTCCCAGTAGGGTGATATCATTTCTGAAGGCCCAGTGGATGGTTAGAAAAGGTTGTCTTTCATACTTGGCGTTTGTGAGGGATGTCAGTGCAGAGACTCCCAGCATTGATTCTGTTCCAGTTGTGAGGGATTTTCTCGATGTGTTTCCTGCAGACCTATCGGGCATGCCACCGCACAGGGACATTGATTTTGGTATTGACCTGGTGCCGGGCACTCAGCCCATTTCTATTCCACCATATTGTATGGCACCAGCAGAGTTGAAGGAGTTGAAAGAGCATCTTTAGGAACTCCTCGATAAGGGGTTCATTCGGCCTAGTGTTTCGTCGTGGGGTGCGCCTGTTCTATTCGTAAAGAAGAAGGATGGCACTATGAGGATGTGCATTGATTACAGGCAGTTGAACAAGGTTACAATTAAGAACAAGTATCCCCTGCCTCGCATTGATGATTTGTTCGACCAGCTTTAGGGAGCGAGGGTGTTCTCCAAGATTGATCTCCGTTCATGGTATCACCAGCTGAAGCAGGGACTCGGATATTCTTAAGATAATTTTCAGGACCCGATATGGTTACTATGAGTTCCTTGTGATGTCTTTTGGGCTGACTAATGCCCCAGCAACGTTCATACATTTGATGAACAGCGTGTTCCGACCTTATCTCGACTCGTTCGTTATTGTTTTCATTGATGATATTCTGGTATACTCGCGTAGTAAGGAGGAGCACGCGGAGCATTTGAGAGTTGTGTTACAGAGATTGAGGGAGGAGAAACTTTATGCAAAGTTCTCCAAATGTGAGTTTTGGCTCAGTTCAGTGGCTTTCTTGGGGCACGTGGTGTCCAGTGAGGGTATTCAGGTTGATCCGAAGAAGATAGAGGCAGTTTAGAGTTGTCCTAGGTCGTCCTCATCCACAGAGATTCGCAGTTTTCTTGGTTTGGCGGGTTATTACCGTCGGTTCGTTTAGGGATTTTCATCCATTGCATCACCCTTGACCAATTTGACTCAGAAGGGTACTCCTTTTATGTGGTCGGATGAGTGTGAGGTGAGCTTTCAAAAGCTCAAGACTGCCTTGACCACAGCTCCAGTGTTAGTATTGCCATCAGCTTCGGGTTCATACACAGTGTATTGTGACGCTTCGAGGGTTGGTATCGGTTGTGTTTTGATGCAGGATGGTAGGGTTATTGCTTATGCTTCTCGTCAGTTGAAGCCCCACGAGAAGAACTACCCTGTTCATGATCTAGAGTTGGCTGCCATTGTTCACGCGTTAAAGATTTGGAGGCATTATTTGTATGGTGTGTCTTGCGAGGTATTTACCGATCATCGTAGCCTTCAGCACTTGTTCAAGCAAAATGATCTCAATTTGAGGCAGCGGAGATGGTTGGAGCTGCTAAAGGACTATGATATTACTATTTTGTACCATCCGAGGAAGGCCAATGTAGTGGCTGATGCTTTGAGCCGGAAGGCGGTGAATATGGGCAGTCTTGCATTTATTCCTATTGGGGGGAGACCGCTTGCAGTGGATGTTCAGGCCCTGGCCAACCGGTTGGTGAGATTGGATATTTTGGAGCTTAGTTGGGTCTTAGCTAGTGTGATTTCTTGGTATTCCTTGTTTGATCGCATCAGAGAGTGCCAGTATGATGATCCTCATTTGCTTGTCCTTAAGGACAGAGTTCAGCACGACGATGCCAGAGATGTGACCATTGGTGATGATGGGGTGTTGAGGATGCAGGGCCAGATTTGTGTGCCCAATATGGATAGGCTTCGGGAGTTGATCCTGGAGGAGGCCCATAGCTCGTGGTATTTCATTCATCTGGGTGCCGCGAAGATGTATCAGGATCTGAGACAACATTATTGGTGGAGGAGGATGAAGAAAGATATTGTGGGGTTTGTAGCTTGGTGTCTCAATTGTCAGCAGGTGAAATACGAGCATTAGAGACCGGGTGGTTTGCTTCAGCAGATGGATATTCCAGAGTGGAAGTGGGAGCGGATCACCATGGACTTTGTAGTTGGCTCCCACGGACTTTGAAGAAGTTCGACGCTATTTGGGTGATTGTGGATCGTCTGACCAAGTCTGCGCACTTCATTCCTATTTGTACTACCTATTCTTCAGAGCGGTTGGCAGAGATCTATATCCGAGAGGTTGTTCGCTTGCATGGTGTCCCATTTTCCAACATTTTAGATAGAGGCACTCAGTTTACTTTGTAGTTTTGGAGGGCCGTGCAGAGAGAGTTGGGTACTCAGGTCGAGTAGAGCACAGCCTTTTACCCTCGGACGGACGGACAGTCCGAGCGCACGATTCAAATATTGGAGGACATGTTGCGCGCTTGTGCGATTGACTTCGGTGGTTCATGGGATCAGTTTCTACCGCTCGCGGAGTTTGCTTATAACAACAACTATCAGTCGAGTATTCAGATGGCTCCATATGAGGCTCTATATGGGAGACCGTGTAGATCTCCGGTTGGATGGTTCGAGCCGGGAGAGGCCAGGCTTTTGGGTACTGAGTTGGTGCAGCATGCTTTAGACAAGGTAAAGGTGATTCAGGAGAGGCTCCGTACAATGCAATCGGGGCAAAAGAGTTATGCCGACAGGAAGGTCCGTGATGTGTTATATGGTTGGGGAGAAGGTTCTACTGAAGGTGTCACCCATGAAGGGTGTTATGAGATTTGGGAAGAAGGGTCAATTGAGTCCTCGGTTCATTGGGCCTTTTGAGGTGCTTCGGAGGATTGGGGAGGTGGCTTATAAGCTTGCTTTGCCACCCATCTTAAGTGCATTCATAACGTAACTAACTCTAGATCATTGGTCAAATAATTCATTTCATTCCTTCTCAGCTTTCTTTAAACGTAAGTTATTACTTTTCCTGGTCTTTCTGTCCTTTGTTGCGTGCATACTTGGCTTATCTTCGCGCTCACGAATACTAGAATCCCATGTAACCCATATGATCTCGAATATCACTTACTTCCTGTTCATTAGTCACGATAGATGCCACTTTCTTATGGAGTGCATACAATGTTGTAGTGAGAGTGTTTTTACATGACCATTTCTTCTTCAAGTTACTATGCTTAAGTTGAGCCCTTCTTCCTTATTTCCTCAGGTAGTCTTTTGTTGTAGTACTTAGTGAGACCTTGTGGCTCTTGTAAAGTTATAAGTTTGATATATCGTTTACCCGACAGAATTTTCGATGTTCGTACTCACCTATAATTGTCCTTAGTTACTTCCACACTCATGTGCTCGTACGGTTGCTTCTGAACTGAAGTTTTCACTGTCTTCCCAGTGGGACTCTCTTTTATTTTTGTAACACTCATACGGTACCTTTAACTATCCAACTCCTATCTGAATATTTCTCAAGGGTCACGATGCCATATCTATCTGCAAGACTGAATTCCCCATGTTGGGGTTCACTATCTTTATCTTACACAATTTGTTGATTTGTTTGTATCCTCTTGTCTAGCCATAACTAGGCTCTTCCTGAGTCAACTACTAACTACTCGTTGGCCTATTCTCATATCAATACTCCGCATAATCTTTCTTGGGTTATTTCTTTTTTCTTAACTTACGTATCGCACTAGCTCCTTATTTATCAATAACATCTCGGGCAAGAACCCTTACTTCCTTTTCTTGACGTCGTGCTTGCATAATGTTCTCGAAATGTGGCATATCTGTAGTATTTGGATAAGTTCAATCTCCTTCCTTTCTCATTTTTTTATCGCATTCTTCCTTTACCATTCCATAGTTACTAGAACCACTTAATTAAGACTTAATGCCATATTCTGCCCTTTAGGGGGGGGGGGGTACTAACATTTAGTGCTATGATGATCTACGTATAAATGTCTTACCTCATCATCTTTGGCATTTTTTCACATCATCGATGACCATTACTCGCCTTGCAGTAATCCTTCTGTACTAAGGATAATAAAATTCCTTACTCACGAGGGTGCCACCTAGTGTAACTAGCACATATAGTCCCTTAAGCTTAACTTTGCTCATATTGCTTGCTTTAGGGCAGCCTCTTCCTGAATGACCTTTAAAGATTATTCTTCTGTCGTCCATTCTATTATCGCCAGAATGCAAATCTGAAATTCTCATGATACCGACTATTATCAAATCACCCAGTCCCTAATTCATGTTTAGTTTATCTTGTTCACCAGCCCATACTGATTTTTATTACTCTGGGTTTAACTTTTTCTTCTGGTAGTCGCATTGCAGTCACAAACTTATTTGTTGAAATAAGGATATGACTTTATGGTCTATATTCTTTTGTTGTCTCAAAGCCTGTCACCGCTCGTCTTTTCCTTTACTTGACTTATAGACATTGTAATACTATAATTTTTTGATCTATCGTTGTCATCCATGTATCATATCTTACTCATAATGCTTCATTATCTCTCTTCTTATCTCCCTGCTAATATTTCTATCTATTACTTAATTCTGAAAACTTCAACAAGACTTTGTTTTGCTTTTAGCTCCCCTTTGCTCCATCCACTGGCTCTTCGGGTTGCCTAACATTCTCTCCTTACTAGGGACGAGAGCCATACTAAGGTAATATTTTTCCCTTCCAGGTTTCCAGTGCCTATCTTTGTAGTACTTATATCTAGTTGTACTATTTTAAAGTGCACCATCTGGGTGTCTCACAAGGAGATCTATTAGCACATTTGTAATATCCTTCGGAAATGTCAACTAATGCAAATAATCCCTCCATTATTTGGGTTACTTTAGCCCCAGCCGGATCCTGATATCCCGTCCTGTCGTAAACCATATCTGCTAGCTCCCATAGGGAATAATTGAGATCAGTGTGGCAAATTGTACATACGTCTATTACTGTCGAAGGTAACTTAAAATGCTTATATCTCTTTTCCTGAATTGTAGATAATGATCATCTTCATTAACTAGGTACCTCGTTCCTTTCTTCACCTTGCTTCTTTTACTTGTTAAAACTTGTATTTATCTTCCAATTCTATTATTCCTTTTTACCGTCAGAGTGGATAGACATTGCCTTAGGAATCCTTATCAAGAAGCTCACACGTCTTAGTACAGACATGATCTGCTGGAGACCTTACATTTACTCATCATAAGCATGATGCAAAATCGAGTTTCTCTGACTTAACTCTTCCACAACCGCATTCAATCCCTTACCAACTGCCTTTCTAGATGTAAGCACCGTCGTATTATGAATAAGATAGAATATAGGAAATTGAGTTCTTACAATTAAGCTCTACCCCACGATCTAGAGTAAGAAGAAAGAGTGACAATCCTAAATGCCCTGTAGCCTCTTTCTTATAAGTGTGGTGCACAACACACCTATAAACAAGACTCTACTAGACATGGCTTGTAGACTCCCCAGGACAGATCTGCTCTGATACCACTTTTGTCACGAGCTAAACCGATGGGCCGCGATGGGCATCCGGTACCTTACTCAACCGAGTACCAACGTAACGTATCTTTCTTATTACATCATCATAGGTAAGTGGTCCAGAAGAGGTGTCATGAGATAACCAGAGTAAATATGAGGGAATACCCGTCATAGAACGACCCAACCTGATATAGAAACTCATACCTGTGACATACTGGCCTATAAGGCTGATGTGATCCATTATATACTTCACATATAGGCCGACAAGGCCATACAAGTATCGATACAAGCCTTTACGAGTACATACTTATCATAAAAGTCGGGTCAGGGCCCCGCCATACCAAACAATACACGTCTAAATCATACTGACCAAACAAGCAACTCCGGAGCAAATGGAGTGCACCAACATCTTCCGCTGAGCTGATAGCCTACTTGGAGGACTCTCGACCTGTCTATCGGGACCTGCAGGCATGAAACGTAGAGTCCCAAAGAGACGTCAGTACAAATAATGTACCGAGTATGTAAGGAATGAAAATCAGTAAATAACAGACAATGGACATGAGAGAAACGTGGAATAAAAGACTCGACATGTAAGTCTGGATAACTCTGTAAATCATGTAATCTTATAGTGTTATGCATATGCGTATGAATGTCATGTCGTGTATTGGTACATGTGTTTATAATATCATCAAGCCTCTGAGGGCATCCATCATATCATCTCGCCCACTGTGGGCAAAATCAGCAACGTATACCAACTGATCAGGTGGTGGTGCGTATATAATGCCGTAATATTTTCCCATGTCCCATATACATATAATATACATATATACGCGCATATAACGCCATCTGGTCATGGGTCAATGTACATGTATAAATAAATGCAATGCATGAGAAGTACGTCAATAAAATCTTTCGGAGTGTCATAAGACCATTATGCCTCTAATTAATATCATGAAGTAAACTTTTTCAACTTATGTATTTTCTGAGACCCATGAACAGTCGATAGAATAATAAAACATATGGGAATTCAAGAACATACACATCTCTAATACTTCTATGAATAGAATCATTTATTGAAGTTGTGCATTTGCTCGTTTCGTTAGTATCGTATGGATCATGCCAAAGGAAAGAAGGGATAGCCTTAACATACCTGAGTCGATTCTCTTGACAATCTCTCGAACACACGTTGATTGCGACAAAACATGTAACGGCGGATCGAAGTAGAGGAAAATTCGTATGATATTCTTTGAGAAAGATTGCACTGTACTCCCTTAGAATCATAAAATCCCGTTGCCATAATATTACGTAGTCTCGTATGATTTTTATAGCAAAATTCACGTTGCTAACATTTTGAATGAGTTCCTATAGTATTAAGTAATATAACTAATATGATTGTTGCTGAAGGAAGTTGTTTCTTGTAGCTTTTGCCATAAGCATCTCCACTTTTTGCTATTTTGAGAGAGCTTTTATATTTTATATGACCAAGCCACCTCATCCTTTAATTGTGACACCTTTTATGTGACTTTAAGAGACCAATTTGGCCAAAACTCACTGCCATATTTTTGTCTTGATTAAGCTTATCCAATAGCTTAATTAAGTTTATCCACAAATTCGTTTATTAACTTGTTAATCCCCCATGACATAGAAACGAAATTCAACATCCTTTAACATGTTTATCTTATATATCACATAAAAAGAATTCATGCTAGAATATTATTATTAATTAACATCTCATGAACTAACAACAATTAAAAATAACAATAGAATAATGTAACCTATTATAGATTCCCATTGTATCTAATACAAAATTTCAAATTCAAGTTATGAACTATCACAATAGTTATATGAATGCATATTTTATCCACAATAAAATAATATCAACATTCAAACGATTTGACTATTGCACAAGACACATGTATTATGGTTTGAACTCTTCAAATATAATATTAAAATATTTCGTAAATAAATTTTAGACACAATAAACCACGGCTCTGATACCACTGATGGATTGCGTATAGGTATCGTAACACGCAGCGGAAGACAATAACAATCCTAGGAAGATCTTTTCGTGTTTAAAATTTATTTACATGTCAATAGATCGGATCTAAGACGTACCTGGTGAACAAAGTCTCGTTTCAAAATTTCTTCGATAGTGCGAAGACTCTATGCGTATCCACACCGAGACTGATCCTTGCTATCAACTCTTTGATCAATGAAACCCGCGAACAAATTGAACGAAAAACTTATGCTGAAGTTTTTCTCAAAAACGTCAGTCCAAAGTTGCACGACAAGAACTGTTCTTGTCAAGAACGTTTGTCTCTTGAGTTTGTGGCTTCTTAAACCTATTATTTTCACCGTCGCATTCTCATGTCTCTTGACATATATTTATAACCTTTATAATCCTTTTCCACTATGTTAAAGGAAAGGTTATATGGGCAGTGACCTTTTGGTTTACGTCTAACACCAAAGTAAAGAGTTAATCCCATTCACAATTGGTTTGAAGTCCACACGTGCTTCTAGGCACTTTGTATTTTAATCCAACCTCAAATTGGATAACAAATATTTAGTATGAAAAATATTATTCCCATACCATATGGGTGAAGTGCCGTGAAGTCCTCAATGGACTTTTACAATCCAAATTCAAATTGGATTCTACCTAACCAGCCTTCACCAATATTTGTATATGTATCTCTTATACATATAAATATTGATCCTATATATATCACTTATATATATAAATATTTTAATCAAGAGATGTAACTTAATTTTCTGTTCCAAACAGAAAAATTTAATTAGTTCACAATATTAATTATATCCTTTGTGCTAGCAACGAATATAATAATATTTTATTTGGACTAAAACTTTATTTATTTATTTGACTAATTAAATTCCCAATTTAATAATCAAATGGTAAAATAATTAATCCTGTAACAAAGATCAGAACACTCGTTAGTGTGCGACCCCATAGGTTCAATACTAAGCCGGTAGTAAGTTAATCACATTAATATACTAATCAAGGGTGACGTCTAGCAACACTCCTTAACGACCGGATAGCATGAAGTATACAATTTACTCTCAAGAACCAGTAGAAGAATTAATGTAGTAATTCCTTCTGTCCTTATAGCTCTGGATCACCCTAGGATATGGTTCAACTGTCAAATCCTAATAGGCGACCAACTATGTGTTCATGTCAAATATAATCGACCATTGAATGACCTAAGAAACTCATTTCTTCTTTCATTCAATTGCCCTGGCCAAGGTCTTAGTTTGGTCGTTTATAATTCATGACGACATGGAGCTTAAACTCATTACCAAGAGTTGACAGATTCCATCTTGATCAATCACTAATTCTACAAGTATTTAATCATACCCAATATCCTTTCAACTATCACCCTAGGGCCATAGGTGTCTGGTATCAAAGCACAATAAATAACTTGTCAATTACTATGATGATCTCAGGTCAAAGGAAATTCTTACATCACATTCTTCAAGAAAATATCCTATTGACAGCTTATGGTAATTCTAACCATTAGGAATTATCCAATGAGTCGGTTCAATGATCATATCTCTATATGCATCATCTATCTATGTGATTTAGTTAATGAGATCAACTAATCTTTATCCCATAAAGACGATCATACAAATATTGATCTAACCGGATTGCTAATGTCCAAATTAATAATCCTACGATCAAGAACAAATTTAGATTAAATTGTAAGAGACTTTGCTCTCATTATCATGATCTCTATCACGATGACAAATCTCAAAATTTAATCAAGGACCTTATCAAATTAATCAAGCAATTAATAACAATGATAAAAGAATATCAAATGCCATATATATTTTATATCAAATGACGTTCACAAAAATATGTTCAAATCATCAAATATGATATTAGATCTAGGGCATATCTACTATATTCCTAACACCCCTTCCGCCCCTAAATTCGCCTCTGTCTGCAATCGAAAGCTCACTAGTGTTACAAAGAAATTAAAATAAAGTAAACATAATATCGCAAACCACAAGAGAAATTAGTGGTGTGAATATAAATCAAAGGAGATGTCTAGCTCTAGAATTATCTCTTAATTTTCTTTTGGTTTGATTTAAATATTTATTAATGTAATGGTCTTTTGTTTAAATGCGTAGTCAAAGATTTTACGCAATGGAAGTTTTCTTTTTAATTTGATTTCTGATACTGAATTTATAAAGTAGCAAAGCGCCAACTGAAGTGTCATAAGGAAATTTGACCGTTGGGTCATTTTTTCTGAGCACACAAAATTTAGTTGTCTGAATAAGTGTAATATATAGTTTTGTAATTTTACTATTATGGTGGTTAAATTTAGTGACCCTACTAAAATTAACCCTTAAACTGTTTAACTCAGTTAGATTACAGACCAAAAGTGCCTAACGTGATAATTTAAGGATATCAATATAGTCCAAACGTAGTACATGGAATTATTTTGGTAAAAACTCATTCAAGAAACTTTGAAGTGTTTCAAGTGTATCCAAACATAACACAAGATCTCCTTATAAATATATTGAACATGCAAGAAAATATACTGGACATTAATTCTATGCAAATCACTTCATTAAAAACATGACTTCTTCTTTTTTCTCACTTGTTTACAAAATAAATGAACGCAAGAATAGCTAACAAGATATTTTAATACAAGATATAAATATATACCTAGTGCTCAAAATTAAAGAAATGTAAGGTAAGCAAATGAAGCTATAGCCATGGAAGACCATCCAAAGGAGGTAGCAGTTGATGATGATGAGCTGTTGCTTCTTCGCGTAGCACGAGCTAATGGGACGAATGTGGCAGTTGAAGTTCCACTACTGCCACCACCAGAACCACTACTAGCCTTGGTTCCGCGACTAACTCCGCCAAAGCTAGCACCACGAGCAACGGTAGGTGTTAGGGAGATGCACAAGATGATCGAAAGCACAAACACAACCTTCATAATGTTCTTCATAATTTTTCTATTCGGATAAGGCTCGTTATACTATCTGGTCGGATTTAAGGGTATGTACTGGCAGTGTAAAAAATTATGAAAAGCTAGAAATTTTGACACTATATCAAGGTTCTCTTACTCCTTATTCTTTGATCTTGTTATTGTGTTTCTTTGGGTGTAAGAGAAAAGTTTGGATAGGAAGAAACAACAATTAAGCTTGTGTATTTATAGTGTGGCCTGAATAGGGAAAGTCCATTATTGGAATAGCCACCGGTCATTTTTCTCAAAAGTAGAAAGGCAATTTGGTTGTATGAATTAAAAATTTTAAAGCCAATTTGGTTAGAGAGGAGATAGGAACTTTCTTTGATACGGTCTGAAGAATTAAGGTCCAACTTGAGGACTAGGAAAAGTCAACCGAAATTCGGAAAACAATATGGTAAAGAATACACTGAATGATTAGATTTCAAAAATAAAGCCTGGCATGTAAAAACAAATTTAGGTTTATACATATATAATTGATGTTTTTATCAGTTTTGATATCCCTATTTTTTTTGTTATTACGTATTGTTACAGAACTCCACGCTAAATGGTAAAAAACTACTACCTTGCACCGGAGTTTAAGTAAAAGAGGGAAACTTTTGAGTTTTTGAAACCGTGTTTTTAAATATGACATAATATTTGTACGGCGATAAGATTTTTTAACACTTACACATGGTCCCAAGATAATATTTGTGTGGCTATAAAAATTTCTTATTAAAGATAAAATGAGAGTTTAAAGTTAATTATTTCAAATATAAAATAATCTTTTTGAAAGATTGTGCCTAATAAAGTGAAATGGAGGGAGAATCATACAAAAATTTATTTAACAATTAAGAGGTGAGAAACTTTATATGACCCGGTTAAAAGAAAGTCTGAAAAATGGTTCAATAATTAGAAAAAATAAAGCATTGACCACTTCCAAACGTTTCAAAATTCGAATTAATGTATTCCTGCTGATTGTATCTATATCTAAGGACATTATTTTGGACTGGCGTTCTATATTGAAAGTGAATAGCGGGATGTCGGACAAAGCATATCCTAATTTTACAAGTTGTCTAGTAGACACAAGTGGCCTTTAAAGTATCTTTATATACACGATTTGCATTTATTAGCTAAGATGCAATAGAAAACTATATGATACCATTATAAACATACCGTTATTCAAAATGAATTCATAACCTGTCACGACCTAATTTTATTATAAGCCGTGATGACGCCCAACATCGTTATTAGGCAAGCTAACACAGATCAACTAGTGATTTCCCGTTTAAATAAATTATTAAGTAGTAACATTTCCTTATTAGTTAAAAAGATCTAGAAATTTGCAAGTGAAACATAAATAAGCGGAAGCAATAAGTACAAATCAGAATCATGTAAGCAAACCAAAAAACATAAGTCTACTAGTGAGTGTGCCAAGACCTGGTGTCACAAGTGTGCGGGCAATCTAGTAGAATATACAAAAGAATACTGCTAGCCTACTGTCTGAGAGGAAATAGACAGAAAAGTAAAATATAAGGAAGACTCCAGCTGCTGCAAAACGGCTCGGAAGGCAGCTCACCGTGAAGTCTCGAAGTGGGGATCAACTACGCGCGACGGACGGGTAACTAGATGCACCTGCCTCAGATCTTGTACAATTAAGTACAGAAGTGTAGTATGAGTACATAAACAATGTACCCAGTAAGTATCCAGTCTAACCTCGAAGAAGTAGTGACGACGGGTCGACTTAGACACTTACTATGGGCTAACAATAATATAATTAAAGTGTTATGCCAATCATGGATATCATGAATAATACTGAAAGCTCAATAACAGAAAGTGATAAGTTCTTCTTTCACAAATATAATTTCAATTTTAGTCATATCATTTAACAACATACATTTCAAAGCATTTAAGCAGTATAAATCACGGTGAGTTCCAAATAATTAACATGCGCACATTATGCCGAGGTCGTACGGCCTGGTCCAACATAATATTAACATGTGCACTACCGGAGGGTCGAACGACGCGAACTATAGATGCATCTATTTACTACCTAGGAGCTCGGCCCGATCCACAAATAACAATTATTTTTGAGAAAACACAATTTCTCATTTGCAGTCAAGTATCTCATACAAATCTTCAAATGAGTGAATATAACCTTCTATAATTCTTTTATCAATTTCTAACATGACTCAAGTGATTATATTAGCAAGTAAGGACGCAAGCATTTCAAATATAGCATGAAACGGGCTCTAAACTACCCGGACAATAGCATATTAGTAGCTACGTACGGACTCTCGTCACCTCGTACGTACGTAGCCCCCACAAATAGGTACAAACATTTGTTTAATTCACCTATGGGGTAAATTCCCTCTTACAAGGTTAGACAGGAGATTTACCTCGTCTCAAAGCCTACTTCCCAATTCAAGAATGTGCTCAAACCTCCAAACTAGAAGCAAACGACTCGAAACTAATCAAACATTATATAAACTAACAATTTATGCTCAAAAGTTCATATTTTCACTATTAAAGTGATTACCCAACCCAAATTGTAAGATTTCTTAAATTCATCCCCCGGGCCAACATGCTCGGATTTCGGAAATCTTTGAAGAAACTTATTATCCATAACCTTAGGAACATAAATATATAATTTTTACTAAGTTTCATAATCAATTTCGTGGTCAAATCTCGTTTTTAGAAAGAAAAAAAGTTAGGTTTTCCTCTAAACCCTTGATTTTTACATGTTAATCTACCCATAATCCAAGTATTTAACTCACATTTGGTAGGGATTGCTTACCTCAAAAATCTAGGTCGAAATCCCCCCTTAAATGCTCTCCAATTGCCCAAGTGTGGAAGAAAATGAGTCAAAAATGCCTAAGTCTCGTATCAAATGAAGGCCACTACCCCTAGCGATTTCCGCATCTGCGGTCCCACTTCTGCGGACAAGGGTCCGCTTCTGCGGAAAAGCCCTGGGGCGGCTAGGTCGCATCTGCGGTCGGGTAACCGCTTCTGCGGTCCCACTTCTGCGAGGGAGGGGCCGCATCTGCGGAACCTGGGCTACCCGTCCATGGCCGCTTCTGTGATGCTTGGCCTGCATCTGCGAGCTCACACCTGCAGCCGACCAACTGCAGGTGCGGTTATGACAGATCTGGGGCATTCAACTGCTTGTTCCAAATTTCAAACTTGGTCCGAGCTTCGTCCGATTGACACTCGAGGCCCCCGGGGTCCCGACCGAATATACCAACAAGTTTGGAATCATAAAACGGAGTCGTTCGAACTCTCAGAACGCCCGAAACAACACTAAAACTAAGAATCACACCTCAAAACCAATTGAATCAAACTTATGAACTTCCAGTTCTTCAATATACTTCCAATGCGCCAAAACGTACTTATACTACTCGGAATGACACCAAATTTTGCGTGCAAGTCTTAAATGACATTACGGAACTTTCCCGATCTCGAAGTTCCATTTGGACCTCAATGTCACCAAGCCCCGCTCAAAACCAAGTTTAAAGAATTTCTAAAACCTTCAAGAACCAACTTTCACTATTAGGCGCCAAAACGCTCTTGGGTCATCCAAGACCTGATCCGAACATACTCCCAAGTCTGAAATCATCATATGAACCTATTGGAACCGTCAAATTCCGATTCCGAGGTAGTTTACTCAAAATGTTGACCGAAGTCAAACTTGGCCTTTTAAGCCAACCTTAAGGAACCAAGTGTTCCTAACTCTTCCAAATCCCGAACTAGCCATCCCCGTAAGTCATATGTCAGTAAAAGCAAGTATGGGAAGTCTTATTCAGGGGAACGTGGTTCTAGAAAGAAAAATGACCGATCGGGTCATTACATTCTCCACCTCTTAAACAAACGTTCGTCCTTGAACGAGTTTAGATTCTTACCTGAAGTGCTGAATAAGTGTGGATATCTGTTCCGCATGTCCTCCTCGGACTCCCAGGTCGTCTCCTCGAGTGGTTGGCCCCTTTAATGAACTTTTACCGCGGAAATCCTCTTGGATTTCAACTGGTGATCCTGTCTAGCAACAATGGCAAATGGCTTCTCCTCATAAACCAGGCTCTCATCTAACTGATAGTGCTGAAGTCTAACACATGTGACAAGTCGGCGTGGTACCTTCGGAGCATAGACATGTGAAAAACCGGATGAACTCCTGATAGGCTTGGAGGTAAAGCAAGCTCATAAGCAACCTCCCCAACTTGCCTCAACACCTCAAATGGGCCTATAAACCCGGGGCTCAACTTGCCCTTCTTCCTGAACCTCATAATACCCTTCATCGGCAAGACTTTCAAGAGAGCCTTCTCGCCTACCATAAATGATACATCACGCGCCTTCTGATCCGCGTAACTCTTCTGTCTGGATTGTGCCGTGGGAAGCTGCTCCTGAATCAACTTCACGTTTTCCAAGGCATCCTTCACCAAATCAGTACCATATGACTTAGCCTCGCTGGGCTCAAATCACCCGATGGGAGAACAATATTATCGACCATACAAAGCCTCAAATAGAGCCATCTCGATGCTGGACTGATAACTGTTGTTGTAAGCAAACTCGGCCAAAGGCAAGAACTTATCCCACTGCCCTCCAAAGTCAATCACACATACTCTAAGCATGTCCTCCAGGATCTAAGCTGTCCGCTCCAACTGCCCGTCGGTCTGTGGATGAAATGTTGTGCTGAGCTCTACTCAGTTCCCCAACTCTGTCTGTACGACTCTCCATAAATGTGAAGTGAACTGAGGGCCTCTATCTGATATGATGGGAACAAGCACACCGTGCAACCGAACTATCTCCCAATATAAATCTTGGCCAACTTCTCTGAAGTATAGGTAGTCACAACCGGAATGAAGTGTGCCGACTTGGTCAACCTGTCGACAATGACCCAAACTGCATCAAACTTTCGCAAGGTCCGCGACAACCCAACTACGAAGTCCATAGTAATGTGCTCCCACTCCACTCAGGTATAGTCATCTACTGAAGTAGGCCACCTGGCCTCTGGTGCTCATACTTGACCTGCTGGCAGTTTAGGCACCTAGCTACATACTCCACTATGTCTTTCTTCATCCGCCGCCACCAATAATGTTGTCTCATGTCATGATACATCTTCGTAGCACCTGGATGAATAGAATACCGAGAATTGTGTGCCTCTTCTAGAATCCTCTCCCTCAAGCCATCGACAATAGGAACACATAGATGACCCTAGAGTCGCAAAACACCATCCTCACCAATAGAAACCTCCTTGGCACCACCCTGTAGTACCGTCTCTCTAAGGACTGCCAAGTGTGGTTCATCAAACTTTCGAGCCTTGATCTGCTCCAATAGTGAAGACTGAGCAACAACAAAAGCAAGAACTCGGCTAGGATCTGAAATATCCTACCTCACAAGTCTGTTAGCCAAGGACTGAATGTCCAAAGCTAATGGCCTCTTCTCTGCGGAAATGAATGCCAAGCTACCCATACTCTCTACCTTCCTGCTTAAGGCATTCGCGGCCACATTTGCCTTGCCCCATTGATAAAGAATGGTGATGTCATAATCCTTCAGTAACTCAAGCCATCTACGCTGCCTCAAATTGAGATCCCTTTGCTTGAACAAATGTTGTAAGTTGCGATGATCAGTGTAAACCTCACATGACACCCCATAAAGGTAATGCCTCCAGATCACAAGAGCATGAACAATCGCGGCTAACTCTAGGTCGTGCACATGGTAATTCTTCTCATGAATCTTTAGCTGACGCGAAGCATAAGCAATAACTCGCCTTTCCAACATCAATACACAACCCAAGCCAATGCGTGAAGCGTCGCAATACACTGTATACATCCCCAAATCGGAAGGCAACACTAGAACTGGTGTTGTAGTCAAAGCTGTCTTGAGCTTCTGAAAGCTCGCCTCACAATCATCGGACCAACGGAACGGAGCACCCTTTTGGGTCAATCTAGTTAGAGGTGCCGCAATGGATGAAAAGCCCTGCACAAACCTGCGATAATAACCAGCCAACCCCAAGAAACTCCTGATATCAGTTACCGAAGTGGAACATGGCCAACTCTGAAATGCCTCAATCTTCTTGGGACCCACCTTAATACCCTCACCTAATACAACATGCCCCAAGAATGCCATAGACTCTAGCCAAAACTCACACTTGGAGAACATAGCATATAATTTCTGTTCTCGCAATGTCTAAAGCACCACTCTCAAATGTTGCTTGTGCTCCCCCAAGCTACGTGAGTAAATCAAGATGTCATCAATGAAAACAATAACAAAGGGATCAATATAAGGCCTAAACACTCTGTTAATCAAATCCATGAATGCCGCTGAGGTATTAGTCAAGCCGAAGGACATCACCAGAAACTCATGATGGCCATATCTAGTACGGAAAGTAGTCTTCGGGACATCTGAGTCCTGAATCTTTAGCTGATGATACCCTGATCTCAAGTCGATCTTAGAGAACACCCTAGCACCCTGCAACTGGTCAAATAAATCATCGTACTTGTTCTGTCACGACCCAAAATCGACAATGGGTCGTGATGGCGCCGGACACCGTTGTCAGGCAAGCAAACCATAAATACTTAATTAAATTCTCATTTAAATAATTGTGAAAACTCTGATTTTCCTTCAATTTTACTAGTAAAAGATACTCATTTCAAATTAAATATGAAAGTCAAGAAATCAATACAAATTACCCCATAATCATCCCAGAATCCGGTGTCACAAGTGCATGAGCATTTACTAGGGAATAAAATAAAATACAGCAACTGTCCGGAATACAAGGTGGACAGAAATGAAATACAACACAATACTCTGAAGGAGACTCTACGGGCTGTGGGCCGTCTCGATAAGTGCAGCTCACCTAGGTCTCCGTACCAACCATGCTGCTATGCCACTAAGCCGCTAGCCACACCTGAACTTGTGCAACAAAAATGCACAGCAAGTGTAGTATGAGTACGAAACAACGTGTACTTAGTAAGTATCCCTCCTAATCTCGAAGAAGTAGAGACGAGAGGTCGACTTTGATACTTACTAGTGGTCCAATAATGATACACAATTAATATAATAAAATCCAGAATTTTTATAAAGCATGGTCGTAACTCAACAGAATAAAACAAGTAATCAATTCCTTTATTCAAAGGGAAATTTCTAAATTTTGTTTTCATCAATTATACATTTATTCTGAAGTCAGGGAGTGACAATATCAACTTCAATGAATTTCAAAGCAAGCAATACAAGCATGCGCAACTCATGCCGAGTTCGTACGGCCCGATCCAACAATATTTAAAATTTGCACAGCCAGAGGGTCGAATGGCGCGAACCATAGATGCATCTATTACCCCGCTCGCGAATCATACATGCGACGCGGTCAAATACAAATAAACAATCACCCTGCTCGCGAATCATACATGCGACGCAGGTACACATAGAAACACATATCCAAACAGTCAATCAAGACTTCATCTTAGGAAACAATTGTTCAAGGAGGTGTACATTTCTCTTTTACAAGTTCAGAAAATGAAGTTTAACTCTTTTAGAAAATCATTTGCCACTTCGATATGATTTAAGCAAATTAAACCATCATTAAAGTTACAATTATTACAAGTAAGCATGCTTTTGGGTCCTAGACTACCCGGACATAGGCATAATAGTAACTACGTACGGACTCTCGTCACCTCGTGCGTACGTAGCCCCCACAAATAGCAGCACATATGTTCAATTAATTCACCTATGGGGACAATTCCCTCTTACAAGGTTAGAAAGGAAACTCACCTCGCTCCGAAGTTCCATAACCGGCCTTCCACGCCCTTCCGAAGACTCAAACCGATGCACAATGCTCCAAGACTAGCCAATAATTATACAAATCCATTAATAAATGTTCAATTACTCGTTACAGTCCAATTTATAACACTTCCTAACCCCGATCGAAAAGCTGACAAAATTGCCCTCAGGCCCACGTGCCCAGATTCTGAAATTTTCGAAGATAAAGTTTACCCACAACCTCACGAACCCAAACATATAATTTGCTCTCAATTTCATGCCCAAAATCGTGGTCAAAATTCAAGAATATCAAATTTCTAGGTCTTCCTCAAAACCCCAACTTTCCACTAATTCCTATACTTTAATCCGCAATAAAACCATGTATTTAACTTACAAGAGGTGGGATTAACTTACCTCATGATTGATGATGACATCTCTCTCTTCAATGGCTCCAAAATCGCCCAACCCAACTGAAAATGAGAGAAAATGAACCAATCTCGTTCTTTAAAGAACACTGCCAAGCCCGACCTCTCGCACATGCAGTCACCTGACCGCTTCTGCGGTTCCGCAAGTGCGGCTCCCCAACCGCTTCTGCCGTCCTTCGCCAGGCTGCCCCTCTCCGCTTCTGCGCTTCTTCTTCCGCAGGTGTGTTCCCGCTTCTGCGGTGACCTGACCGCATCTGCGGTCCCAGCCTTCACCCTTCACGACCGCATTTGTGCCCCTTTGGCCGCTTCTGCGGCTCCGCACCTGCTGCCAAAACCTCGCAGGTGCGGTTACACCAGATATCTGCTGCTTCAGCTATTCTTCCCAACTCCAGTTCAATCCGTTAACCACCTGGAATCCACCCGATGCCCCCGGGACCCCAACCAATCATGTCAACCAGTCCCAAAACATAATGCGGACCTGCTCGAGGCCTCAAATCACATCAAAAAATGCTGAATTCATGAATCACACCCTAATCCAGACTTTATGAACTTTAGAACTTCAAACTTCTACATTCGATGCCAAAACCTATCAAATCACGTCCGATTGACCCCAAATTTTGCACACAAGTCATATTTGATGTTATGGACCTGCTCCAACTTCCGAAATCGGAATCCGACCTCGATATCAAAAAGTCCACTTCCGGTCAAACTTCTCAAAAACCTTCAAATTTCTATCTTTAGCCAAATGACTCCAAAATGACCCACAGACCTCCGAATTCACTTCTGATCGCGCTCCCAACACCAGAATCACCATACGGAGCTATTCCCAAATTCGGAATCCCAAACGGACATTGATAACACTGAAATGCACTTCAACCCAAACTTATGAAATTCCTCCAAAATGCTAACTTCAACAATAGGTGCCGAAACGTTCCCAGGTCTTCCGAAACCCGATCCGGACATACGCCCAAGTCCAAAATCATCATACGAACCTGTTGGAACCTCCGAATCCCGATTCCGAGGCCGTTTACTCAAAAATCCAATCTTAGTCAATTCTTTCAACTTTAAGCTTCCGAAATGAGAATTCTCTTTCCACATCAACTTCGAACTTCCCAGAATTCCATTCCGACCATGCGTACAAGTCATAATACCTGAAGTGAAGCTACTCAGGGCCTCAAACCGCTGAACGACGCGTTAGAGCTCCAAACGACCGGTCGGTCGTTACAATCTCTCCCACTTAAACATACGTTCGTCCTCGAACGTGCTAAGAACTGCGCTGGAGTTGTTTGAAATCACAGTTAAACACCTCGTGCACCTACCCGGGCTACCACAACTCAGTTGAGCACATTAGCTCGAGCAAATATGAAGATATTCTCTTTTATTCAAACAAATGAGCCTTAGAGCCCAGTTTCAACATCCGAAATTCTCTGCCAGACCTGCTTCCAATATATGAACACCGTACCAATCACTATACGATGTACCAGAACATGACTGCATACCTTTGCCGAATTCTCACCAGGCACCACATCATCCATATGACCATAATAACATCCTCTGATCATCATAACCTACATTCCCCGAATCTGATGCTCACAACGCATCTTATGACATGTATAAGTCTTGTTCCAACTCTTACAATACCGCCACGATGGAGGAGACACGTAGAAATTCATAACCAACTGCGAAGTCGGGAATTCATTGAGGCTACACTCCTAACAGAATCATTACCTCATTCTGAACCAAATGATGATCTTTGCTCCTTAATATACTTCATACAATTCGATTGCACTGACCCTAGATCCAATGACCTTGTCTCACCCAGTACAAATTGTTCAGGCAACAAGCCCCCCAGACATGACCAAAGGTCTCATACGATGCCACGGTGTGCCAATAGGCTACCAATTCGAACAGGATACATAAGGAAACCGAACTCTGGAAGGGACTATTGAACTCACGCTTCTAACATGGACTTTCCTCAGAAAATGGAAAACAAAACACACAAAAATTAGAATACAGAAAACTGCACTGAACATCATACTGTTGCTGCGTGCGACCCGATCCAAACAACATACCCATGGAGGCGTGCCACCCGGTCTACACATAAAATTCACATAAGGAGATTCACACCGAGCTAAATTACTCATTACAACAAAATACCGAATATCGGTCACAGGCACGCTAAGTGCATAATACCATCCCTGGGGAGACATATAGCACTATAAGCTAACAAACTCAAGCACAACCAAGGTGCGATATATGTTCTGAAACTAAAGAGCCATCCTGCTCACATAATAACATCGACGGAACCTCAACATATAAGAAAACTATCTAGCCGTTCACAACTCACACGGCACTATATAGCATTACGTGAATTAGCCGATGACGAAATATCATCCAACATCCGAATACTCCTCCATAAGGAGCGCTATGCTGAAATGAACACATCCGGCTTGATATAGAGCCCATATTCCTACTTAAATCCATTCACAGACCTCAAGCCAATTCTGATCGTACCGAACTAGGTCCATATTCTTTCCTGGGTCCATAATAACCCCCCCTTTTCCCATAACACACAAGAACAACCATCATAACCGGAGTAATCCTCCCTAGTCCATAACCCAATAAACCGAGTGCCCTCCAGGCATCAATTCTCAAATTAACGATATCACCACAATCTTTATACTTGGTTTAATTCTTCAATTAATCACGTGACTACATGCCACACTTATACAACCTTCCCATGGGGCACGCTCCCACAACCTTTCGTAATAGATAACGGGTCTGTACATCCAATCCACCTGCCGCACTAACGCTGAAAAGCGATCAAGAATCCTTAACCAGGATGCAAATCCTTTTTCACAAAACACCAACCTCAGGTGATGTTGAAGACGATGCCAGCTTACTCTAAACATTCAAATCCCTTTCCTGCTCATCCGAGCTCGTGACATCCTTGTCAACACTGAATCGCAACCCTCATCCTTACTTTCAAATTCCATACCACTCGCTGTACCCATCATGCCAATATGCGATAGCACCAGATCTTCATCACAACTCCTGAACCACTAATATGGTAAACACTTCCTCACCTGGAAGCTTTTTACTTAACTCATTCCGAGAGGACCATAGCAACACGCGAGAACTTCTCATAACCGTAGAACATTCAAATCCTCAAGTAGAGGTATAAAACGCCATAACCCTTCTGGGATCCGCCTACCCGTAACAAGCCAAATACTTGAATACCTCCAAATATAATCAATTACGGTGTCCGTCGAGCCTCGCGCGCACCACCACCACTATGCCAGTTCAACCATGGCTGACCAATCTAACTTCCTCTAATTCGTCCTTAACTTGCCTTAGAGATAATATTAGCTCCATTCCTTACATCGCCAACCTAAGTCCGCACTCATCTTGAGTGACCCCATTCCATGAGACCATATTGCCTCCAAACCCATGAACCGCTTCATACCTTCCTTGCACGCACATATTCACATCTCAACTGGTACCTCCATTCTGATAATTCCTCAACAAATCTGAAGTCATTCCCTCTCATTTCTCTAAATGTTACCCTGGAAGCCGAAGATATCATAGAACGCTCCGAGCCTCTTATCATAATCTTCTATAAGGGCTCGATTCTTAACCATACTTGTAGGCTCGAAATCATTAGGCACCACATCTGATCACAACATCTAAGGCCAATGCATATTGTGTGGCGAGAAAAGCATAGAATCTGGATAGAGTGCCGGCTTGCTGGCCTCCACCTAACTGAGTAATAGCTTGCTGACCTCCCCCTACCTAGCCTCAACCTCTAGGACGGCCCCTACCAACCTACCCTCCACCTCTGGGCGGCCGGACAGTCGGTGCTGTAATCATGGGCTGCTGACCCTGCTGTATTGCCTTTCCCGAAAGCCTGGGGCAAAATCTCCTCATGTGACTGAGATCTTCGCACTCGAAATAGCCCCTCCGTGTGGTGATCTGCTGCCCTGATGTTTGACCCTGATGACCTGTAGACCCACTGGAGGAAGTTTGAATAGCCGATGGGCGGTATGAACTCTCTAGCATGGCATTGAAATAGGAGCTGGAAGAACCTTGGTGGCCTGAGTATCCAGTAGAAGAACCCTGGATGGCTGGTGGGCGATAAGAACTCTCTGGCATGGTGCTAAAAAAGGGGCAAGCTGGAGCACCGCGAGATGGTGGTGGTGCTGGATATGGGGGCTTGCTAGGCTGACCCCTCCCAAACTGACCTCTGCCCCTAGCCGGGGCACCTCTAAACTCTCCAGAGAAACGGGCCTTCTTGTCTTGCTACATCTGCTCCCCACCGCTCTGACGGTAGCCCTTAATCCTCTGAGCAATATCCACTACCAACTGATAAGAAGTCCCCATCTCAACCTCTCAGGTTATAATTGCCCTAATACCGGAGTGCAACCCTGCAACAAACCTCCGCACTCTTTCTGCATCAGTAAGAATTATCATAAGTGCATGGAGAGACAACTCAGAAAACCTCACCTCATAATCGATCTGACCCTGCTCAAGATGCTCAAACAAATATCGCAACTCTCCCCTCTCGTACGGTGAAATATACCTATCCAAGAAAAGTTGTGTGAACTGGCCCCAAGTCATGCAAGGAAACCTGCTGGTCTGCCAAGAATATAAGACTACTACCATCTACCGGCCTTGCCCTTCAGCTGGAAAGTAGTGAAATCCTTTCCATGAGACTCCAATATCCTCATGTTGTGCAGTCTGTCCCTGCACCAATCAATAAAGTCCTGGGCATCCTCACGACGCTCGTCTCTGTAGACAGGAGGGTGTAGTCTAGTCCATCTTTCCAATAACTTCTGCGGATTGCCGTCCGCAGCTGGTCTACGCTCAGGCACAACCACTGCAAATGGTTGGGCCCCTGTTGATACCCAATTTTTCCCTCACATATTTTTAAAATTCATATCTACTTTTAAAATGCATACCGTGCGCTAATGCTACGTGTAACACCTCTATTTGAGGAAAGTTTACCGAGTATTGCACAGAAGTGATCCTATAGGCTAGAAAACCTAGGACCCCCTTTACTCTTCGTTTTAGAAATAATCTCTATTCGTTTAATTTGCTTTGCTTGTTTTTTTAAGACTAACTCACCTAATTCGAGTTTGGCCGGGACCCACCGTTGTGGACGTCGAGGGGTGCCTGACACCTTCCCCTCAAGGTTATTTCGAGCGCTTACCCAATCTCTGGTTATGCAAACCGGTTTATGAGTTATTTGCTTTAGGTGCCCTAACGCACGTTAAATCCGTTAGGTGGTGACTCTTCAAATTCCATACCCAATTCCCAAAAGGAAAACGAGTTGTCCCAAAGAAATGTCGAAACCCGCACTGCGCGAGGAAAAAGGGGGCGCAACAGCATGGCGACTCTGCTGGGGATATATTTAGGCTCTTACCATAACAACTTGTTTTTGTGAATTAGTGTTTATCCTGTTAATACATGTGCACCCTTTTCCTCCCCCCCCCCCTATTTGGATTTAATTGCCTATTTCTTAAGCATTCATGATTTCCTTTATTTCCTGAAACAGACTTGTCTCCTTGTTTTCATTCTTAACGTCTTTCAATTATTTAAATACCGCATTTATCATTTTTAACGTGCAAATACGTGACAACATGCTATTTATTATTGCACAAATCATGCTCAATATCATATTCCACTCGTGCATAATCAATCCTATAGCAACGCTTGATGAGTGTTTGCGCTCTTCCTATATATCACCCTTTAAATTCAAAAAGGCGTATTTGCGGTAAAACTAGTCGATCAGCGATGCAGTCGACGGTTCCGTGCCTTTCCCCCTCAAGTTGTCCGCTTAGGGGTACCAGTCTTGACCCCTCTAGAAACCTTACTCTGATTAATTGTAAATGCATCATGTTCAAACCTAGCCAGGTTAATATGTTGTCCACATAATAATCATTTAAGACAAGCCTCGTCCAAAAGTCCATCGGATTTTTCGTAATCCCAACGGACGCAACCATGATTGTGTGCATTAATTTGGAGAAATAAGTGCTATTATGCTAATCATTGTTATATAAATAGTTGGATCTGGAGGGAAGGGCCTAACCATATTTGTTTTGCAGAAAATGAGGCACGAAGTCCCCAGGTTCGGCATGGTCCGTAACATGCCACCATTGTTGCTAGATTGGTGGGAGGATCTTCCGATTGCCAGAACGCTGAAGGAAGTGAAGGAGGACATTTAGCAAGGGCATACTTACTGCTGAACCTGCACGAACTGGGGGATCTGATCGACAAGAGCATCCAGCCTGGAGAGGGTCCTTCTGGGACCAAGTAGATTAGGTTTATTTGCTTTTTCAATGTAATAAGGCCAAGTGCCATTAGTGACTTATCTCATTTAGTGTCGTTTTGGGTCCATCTATTTTACGTTAATGAAATGAGGCCATTATTGGTACTGAAATTCTTCAAATCTATTTGTCGCTAGCCCTACCTCGGGCACAACGAGGATCTTAAATTAGGATACGAATTTACATTCTCGCAATATGTGTTTAAATATTGCATGCATTCTTTAGAATCCTTACTAACTTGTTTACCTTTTATTTTTCTTTATTTTTATTATTCACATCCCCTAAGGTTGGTTTGCACATACTGGCATCATCAGCATATCACACCAGATCTAGAGGCCCTCCACCTCCTCCTCCTCCAAGTAATATGAAGAGCAGAGGAAAGCTAAGATGGATAACTTGAGCGGCATTCGAAAGGAAAATGCCGAGAACATCGAAACTTCGGACGGTCGAAGCACTCTGGCCCAGAATGAGTTGGTCCTGCGATTAGAGCGGAAAATACTGGAGTTACAAGGAGAACTTGAGTAGGTCTGCAACCTAGAAAACCTCTTCCTCACTCTAAACATCCCAGCCGTTAACTAGCAAAATGCTCAAAACCTAGCACCTCCTCAAACTACGCCAAACCAACATCCATAAAATCCTCCCGCACCCCATCAGTATGCAGCTCCACCCCAAAATCCCAATCCTTTACCGATACCAATTCCTCTACAACACCACCATCAACCAACCCAGTACCCACAAATCACTACCTATCACACCCCTCAGAACACACCTCACCCTATTCCCAATCCTCAAAATTCCACCAATGATCACCACTACACCCAAATCCCTGGAACTCACCAAAACAACCCCATATACGTGGAAACCATACCTCGCTCCACTCAACCAATCTCCTATACACCAGAATCTGCTGAGAAGGACCTACTCATTAAGAACATGGCCGAAGAGCTCAAGAAATTGACAAGCCGAGTTCAGGGTGTTGAAGGAGGTAAAGGGATAGAAGGTCTGAACTACGAGGATTTATGCATACAACCAGATGTGGAACTACCGGAGGGATACAAACCTCCCAAGTTCGAAATGTTTGATGGAACAGGTGATCCCAAGGTTCATTTGAGAACTTATTGTGACAAGCTCGTGGGGGTCGGAAAAGATGAAATGATCCGAATGAAGCTCTTCATGAGAAGTCTTACCGGAGATGCCCTGTCCAGGTACATAAGCCAGAATCCTAAGAAATGGGCCAATTGGGTAAGCATGGCATGTGACTTTATGGATCGATTCAGGTTCAATACGGAGAATGCACCAGATGTCTTATATATCCAGAACCTAAAGAAGAAGCCAACTAAGACTTTCCGCGAGTATGCTACCCGGTGGAGGTCAGAAGCAGCCAAGGTCAGACCAGCATTAGACGAGGAACAGATGAACAAGTTCTTTGTTAGGGCACAGGACCCACAGTACTATGAAAGGCTAATGGTCATTGAGAATCACAATTTCTCCGACATCATCAGACTCGGAGAAAGGATTGAAGAATGTATTAAAAGCGGAATGGTGACTAATTTTGAGGCACTGCAGGCCACGAACAAAGCATTGCAATCAGGTGGCATATCAAAGAAGAAAGAAGTAGGGGCAGTAATGGTGGCCCAAGGCCTAAAATCTACGCTCACATATCAAACATCTCCACCTACGTACCAACCCTCACCTCCCAGATATTCCCAACCCGCCACTGCCTATCACACTTATAATGCCCAGCCAGCCTACTATCATTCACCTCCAACTTATCCAAATTATTAGAAACCTCGGCCTAACTTTGATCGCAAACCACCCATACAATACACCGCCATTGCTGAACCCATCGACCAGCTATACGAAAGATTGAAGGCTGATGGTTATGTCACCCCTATTCCTGTTGTGGCAATGGAGAATTCATCTCACTGGTCAACCCAAATAAAACCTGTGCATATCATTCCGGTATGAAGGGGCACACCATTGACGAGTGCCGGACATTGAAAGATAAGATCCAGACATTGATTGATAACAAGGTCATAAAAGCGAAGGAAGCTGCACCCAACGTCCGCAAAAATCCTCTTCCGGATCATAGAGGTGATGGAGACGGGCGAAGAATGGGATCCTGAGGGGTCAATCGGGCTCATTCGGGAAGGCGATGATTTTAAGCTTGTAGTCACACTCACTCCTATTGTGGTACAGATACAACCGTCAGCCGAAGTTGAGTAACTACATCGGGTCCATTTGAGGTAGAGGTAGCACCACCTGCAGCCACACCCGTTTGCATTTGAGGTAGAAGTGGCCATACCCTTCACAGTGACAGTAGCAACCACACCTCCTTTCAATTCCAACGCCATACCGTGGGACTATGTTGCGGAATCCAGGCAAAAGGGAAAAGCAAAGATGGAAGAATCTGATGTCGCACAAGGAATGACCAGAACGGGAAGGATCTATACACCCGAACATTTGGGAGGATCAAGCAAGGAGACTACTACTAAACAACATGTTATTGAAACCGGGCCAGACGATCTTTGGAGGAAAGTACATGCGAGGGAATACTCAATCGTCGATCATTTAAACAAGATTCCCACCCAGATATCCATCCTGTCACTATTGCAAAATTTTGAAGCACATAGGAGTGCTCTGATGAAGGTGATAAATGAAGCTTTTGTGCCTAACAACATCACCAATGGAGAAATGGCCAACATGGTAGGGCAAGTGCTGGAGAGTCATAAGATCACCTTCCATGAGGATGAACTACCGCCTGAAGGGTTAAGTCACAACAGGGCACTGCATATCACGGTACAGTTCGAAGACAAATTCATTGCTAGGGTCCTAATAGATGGGGGCTCGAGTCTCAATATTTGTCCGTTGACTACTCTGAAAAGATTGGGCAAATATTTCCACGAGATACGGGCAGGAAGTATGAACGTGAAAGCCTTTGATGGGTCTCAAAGTGCCACGATTGGAGAGAATAACCTTTGCCTGCAGATGGGGCCAACTTGGTTCGATGTTGAATTCCAAGTGCTTGACATATCAGCTACATACAATCTTCTATTGGGTCGCCCTTGGATACATGTCGCTGGAGCTGTGGCTTCCACGCTGCACCAGGCCGTGAAGTTCAAGTGGACCTACCAGGAGGTAATCATTCACGGAGATGGAAGTAATCCCATCTACACCAGTCAAACTATCCCGGTCACCGAGAATAGAAGAAGGCTGGGTGGAGAAACTTATCACCACATTGAACATGTCAACGCAATTGAGAAGGACAAGTGGTGGAGTAACAAAACAGAAAGCATACTGGCATGGTCTGGGTACGAACCTGGCAAGGACTGGGAAAGGATCTCCAGGGCATTACTAACCGAATAGTTGAAACGTCATGGCACAACTTTTCGGCTGGGGTACCCGTATACCTGGCAGGAATATAATGACTGGTCGCCACCTTGGCGTGGCCCTTATTACCCTCTCGAGCAACTAGTGCCACATCTGGGTCAGACTTTTCATCAGGCCGATACAATATAGGGATCTGCAGAGGAAGAAACTTTGGCTGGACTGAGAAACTTGTTCCTGGAAGAAGAGGATATGGATTGCAGTGCGATAGTTGAGGAGGAGGAGGAAGAAGGCCTCACCATTCAGACTGTGGAGAAGGGAGTTGTTCTCAGGAATTGGACCGCCACACCATCCTGGGCCCGTCGAGTCCCTGGGTAGCTTGGCATTTAGCCTGATTTGTTTTTTTGGCCATGCTAGGAATTTAAGATATTTTCAGTAATTTTGTTTTAAAACACATTTTGTTTCGAAATAATTGCTCGAGTCATCGAGCCGTACTTGTTTGGGATATTTTCAAAATTTAATCAATGCATCGCTATTTATTATTCATCATTATCTTTCACATTTTCTTTCTACAGCGTTATTATTACTTTTCCTGATGAACCGATGACTGTGACATGCAATGAGGCAACGCAATATAAGGATAGTGACTCAGAAAAAGAAGATGAAATACCTGAGGAAGTTGTCAGAGAGGTTGAGGACTTTGAGAACAAACGTAAGTCCAACCTAGACGAAACCGAAGCAGTCAATTTGGGAGATTCTGAAACCGTCGGAGAAACTCGCATAAGTATTCACTTATCACCGTCAGAGAAGGAAGAATATACTCATTTCCTGAAAGAGTATGAGGACATTTTTGCATGGTCATATGACGACATGACCGGTCTGAGCACATCTATAGTGGCTCACAAGTTGCCTACCGATCCAATGTGTCCGCCAGTGAAGCAGAAACTCAGAAAGTTCAAGCCAAATATGAGCTTGAAAATCAAGAAGGAAGTCACTAAGCAGATCAAAGCCAGAGTCCTTAGGGTAGTTGAGTACCCAACCTGGCTGGCCAACACTGTACCAGTTCCGAAGAAAGATGGGAATGTCAGGGTGTGTGTCGACTATCAGGATTTAAATAGAGCAAGTCCCACGCACGACTTTCCACTGCCAAACATAACATCCTGATCAACAATCACGCCAAGCATGAACTCCAATCCTTTGTAGATTGCTTCGTGGGTTATCACCAGATCTGGATGGACGAAGAAGACGTAGAGAAAACAACCTTCTTCACACTGTGGGGAGTGTACTGCAACAAAATGATGCCATTTGGCTAAAGAATGCTGGGGCTACTTACATGAGAGCCATGGCAATCATCTTCCAAGATATGATACACAAGGAAATAGAAGTGTATGTTGACGACGTCATCATCAAATCCAAGAGGGCCGTAGATCACATAGCAGATTTGAGAAAGTTCTTTGACAGGCTAAGGAGGTACAATCTAAAATTGAACCCCGCAAAATATGCATTTGGGGTTCCTGCTGGAAAACTGTTGGGATTCATCGTCAACCCCCGAGGAATCGAGTTGGACCTGTCCAAAGTAAAGGCTATCCAAGAGTTACCACCACCAAAGGGCAAAAAGGACGTGATGAGCTTCCTAGGATGCCTCAACTACAACAGCCGCATAACACAGTCCACGGTAATATGTGAAACCATCTTCAAAATGTTGAGGAAAGATGCTGAAACTAGTTGGACCGAAGATTGTCAGAAGGCTTTTGAAAAAATCAAGGAATACCTGTCTACACCGCCAGTCCTAGTTCCGCTAGAACCTGGGAGACCTTTGCTACTCTATCTGTCTGTATTAGACGGAGCTTTCGGATGTGTTTTGGGACAACATGACGAGACATGAAGAAAGGAGCAAGCCATATACTACTTGAGTAAGAAGTTCACACCTTATGAAGCACGATACTCTTTGCTGGAACGCACTTGCTGCGCTTTGACCTGGACAGCTCAGAAATTGAGGCATTACTTATGTGCCTATACCACGTACATCATATCCAGGATGGACCCTCTAAAGTATATCTTTCAGAAGCCCATGCCGATCGGGAAGTTAGCCAAATGGCAGATATCATTAAGTGAGTTTCACATCGTTTATGTAGCTCAGAAGGCGGTCAAAGAACAAGCATTGGCAGACCATCTTGCCGAAAATCCTGTGGAAGGAGAATACGAACCCTTGAAAACGTATTTTCCAGATGAAGAAGTATCATTCGTAGGAGAGGACATTGCTGAAGCTTACGACGGTTGGAGAATGTTTTTCGATGGGGCTGCAAACTTCAAAGGAGTTGGCTTCGGAGCAGTTTTGGTATCAGAAACAGGTCAACATTACCCTGTATCCGCGAAGCTTAGGTTCCCATGCACCAACAACATGGCAGAATATGAGGCTTGCATCATGGGGCTCAATCTGGCCATCGATATGAATATACAAGAGTTGTCGGTAGTTGGTGATTCGGATCTTTTGGTACATCAGGTTCAAGGAGAATGGGCTACGAAGAACACTAAGATATTGCCATACTTGTATCATGTGCAGGAACTAATGAAGACATTTACAAAGATAGAATTCAACATTTGCCTAGAATTCAAAATGAGTTCGCAGATGCACTGGCCACCTTATCATCAATGATACAACATCCAGACAAGAATTTCATCGATCCCATCACGGTGAAAATCCATAACCAACCGGCTTACTGTGCTCATGTTGAAGAAGAAACAGATGGAAAACCTTGGTTCCACAACATCAAGGAATATTTGTCAAAAGGAGAATATCCGGAATAGGCAACCATACTCAGAAACGCACTTTGCGGAGGTTGTCCAATCACTTCTTCCAAAGTGGAGGGACCCTGTATAGAACAAATACTGATTTGGGGTTGTTAAGGTGTGTTGACGTAAAGGAGGCTTCCATATTGCTCGAGGAGATACATGTCGGAACTTGTGGACCACATATGAACGGTTTTATTCTATCCAAGAAAATACTCAGAGCTAGATACTTTTGGATGACCATGGAAACAGACTGCATTCGGTACGTCCAGAAATGTCACCAATGCCAGGTACATGCAGACATGATAAAGGTACCACCTAATGAGCTCAACGCGACCAGTGCACCTTGGCCTTTTGCTGCCTGGGGAATGGATGTCATTGGTCCGATCGAGCCCACAGCTTCTAACGGGCACCGGTTCATTTTGGTAGCTATTGACTATTTCACAAAATGGGCAGAGGCCGCATCCTACAAAGGTGTAACCATTAAAGTCGTCGCGAATTTTGTCAAGGATCGTATCGTTTGCCGATTCGGGGTTCCCGAGTCCATTATCACTGATAATGCCGCCAATCTCAAAAGTGATCTGATGAAAGCCATGTGTGAAACCTTCAAAATCAAGGATAAAAATTCCACAGCATACAGACCTCAAATGAATGGAGCCGTGGAAGCTGCAAACAAGAACATCAAGAAGATGCTGAGGAAAATGGTAGAAAACCACAAACAATGGCACGAAAAGTTACCCTTTGCCCTATTGGGGGTACCGCACTACAGTCCGTACGTCAATTGGGGAACTCCCTATTTACTAGTTTATGGTACCGAAGTTGTCATCCCAGCCGAGGTGGAAATTCCTTCTTTAAGGATCATACAAGAAGTCGAGCTCAGTGATGCAGAATGGATAAGGAGCCGCTATGAACAACTAGCCCTCATAGATGGAAAGAGAATGAATGCAGTATGTCACGGTCAACTATATCAGAATAGAGTGTCCAGAGCTTTCAACAAAAGGGTCAAACCAAGACAATTCGCACCGAGACAGTTGGTGTTGAAGAAGATCTTCCCGCATCAAGATGAAGCCAAAGGGAAATTCTGTCCCAACTGGCAAGGTACTTACATGGTTCACCGGGTGGTTACAGGAGGAGCACTCATATTTGCAGAAATGGACGGAGAAGTTTGGCCAAAACCAATTAATTCAGACGCAGTCAAGAGATACTATATTTAGATTGTTTACATTCCTTCATATGATGTAATTGAACTACGCTTAACCTGATTCCCGTTTAAGAGGGGATACATAGGGAGCCATGTGGGTTCGGTCATATCATAATAAAATCTTCATGTCCCCTAGCCCCTGTAACTGGGGCAGAATTTTGAGGAGGACCCTAAAAATTCTGGACCTAGTCCAGCCAATGCCATCATATGCCAGAAAGTCAGAAATTGGTTAAGAAACTTTATGTGATAGTCCTATCTGACTTTTGTTTGTCGCTTAGTTTTCTCCTTTTTAAACAACATAGGCAAGTCTAGAACTTTCTTAAATAGAGGTCCTAAACACCTCCAGGGCCACATGTAAGGGACGGATAATGCACGCATAAGACACGTACTGGATACTATTAGAAAGCTTAGGTAACAATAATTAAGGGGAGGGTAATCGGTAGTAAAGGATATGATGACCTGTGCGCTAATGCTACGCGTAACACCTCTATTTGAGGAAAGTTTACCGAGTATTGCACAGAAGTGATCCTATAGGCTAAAAAACCTAAGACCCCCTTTACTCCTCGTTTTAGAAATAATCTCTATTCATTTAATTTGCTTTGCTTGTTTTTTATGACTAATTCACCTAATTCGAGTTTAGCCAGGACCCACCGTTGTGGACCTCGAGGGATGCCTAACACCTTCCCCTCAAGGTTATTTCGAGCCCTTACCCAATCTCTAATTATGCAAACTGGTTTATGAGTTATTTGCTTTAGGTGCCCTAACGCACCTTAAACCCGTTAGGTGGCGACTCTTCAAATTCCATACCCAATTCCCAAAAGGAAAAGGAGTTGTACCAAAGAAATTCCGAAACCCGAACTTCGCAAGGAAAAAGGCGGCGCGACAGCCCTGTCCGCGGGTAGGGTACCCGGAGTCTGATACATTGTAGCTGCATGCCTAAGAGCCTGAGCAGTACGGGTATGTGCTCCCCTTCCCGCCTGGGATGTAGCTGGGTCTGCTGGAAATAAACTAGCCTGGGTCATAGAATCCATGAACCGCAGCATACGGCCCATGACCTCCTAAAAGACCGACGCTATCATGAAATCTAACGGGGCAGGCTCTGCTACGGGCACCTTGCCCTGCTCTACAATGATGGGATGCTCTACTGGATCTGCTGGTGGTGCAACTGGGGCAACTCTGGGATGTCCTCATCCCCTACCTCGAGCTTCGGCCTCTGCTTCGGCCTCTAGCAATAGGGGGAGAAGCTCCTCCCGGGTCCAGAACATTTGCTGCGCACGTTCTCACCATCTTTGAGAGAATAAGAGAGAGAGAATTTAGTATACTATCAACTACACCATAGAAGATGAATAAAAAGTAGTTCCCTAACACCCCATAGCCTCTCAAAGATAAGTACAGACATCTCCGTACCGATCCGCAAGAGTCTATTAGGCCTGCCCATGACTTGTGAGACCTACGTGAACCTAGTGCTCTGATACCATGTTGTCACGATCCAATTCCATTATAGGCCGTGATGGCACCCAACACCGTTGTTAGGCAAGCCAACACCGATCAACTAGTGGTTTCCCATTTAAGTAAATTATTAAGTAGTAACATTTCCTTATTTGTTATAAAAATTTAGAAATTTGCAAGTGAAACATAAATAAGCGGAAGCAATAAGTACTAATCAGAATCATGTAAACACACCCAAAATCATAAGTCTACTAGTGAGTGTGCCAAGACCTGGTGTCACAAGTGTGCGGGCAATCTAGTAGAATATACAAAAGAATACTGCTAGCTTACTGTCTAAGAGGAAATAGACAGAAAAGTAAAACATAAGGAAGACTCCAACTACTGCAGAACGGCTCGGAAGGCAGCTCACCGTGAAGTACCAAAGTGGGAATCAACTATGCGAGCCGGACAGGTAACTAGATGCACCTACCTTAGATCCTGTACAATTAAGTACAGAAGTGTAGTATGAGTACATAAACAACATGTACCCAGTAAGTATCCAGTCTAACCTCGAAGAAGTAGTGAGGAGGGGTCGACTCAGACACTTACTATGGGTTAACAATAATATAATTAAAGTGTTATTCTAAGCATGGATATCGTGAATAATACTGAAAGCTCAATAACAGAAAGTGATAAGTTCTTCTTTCACAAATATAAGTTAAATTTCAGTCATATCGTTTAACAGAATACATTTCAAGGCATTTAAGCAGTATAAATCATGGTGAGTTCCAAATAATTAACATGCGCACATTATGCCGAGGTTGTACGGCCTGGTCTAGCATAATATTAACCTGTGCACTGCCGGAGGGTCGAATGGCACGACCTATAGATGCATCTATTTAGTACCGAGGCACTCGGACCTATCCACAAATAACAATTATTTTTAAGAAAACACAATTTCGCATTTATAGTCAAGTATCTCATACAAATCTTCAAGTAAGTGAATATAACCTTCTATAATTCTTTTATCAATTTCTAACATGACTCAAGTGATTGTATTAGCAAGTAAGGATGCAAGCATTTCAAACATAGCATGATACGCGCCCTAAACTACCTAGACAATAGCATATTAGTAGCTACGTACGGACTCTCATCACCTCGTACGTACGTATCCCCAACAAATAGGTACAAACATTTATTTAATTCACCTATGGGGTTAATTCCCTCTTACAAGGTTAGAAAGGAGACTTACCTCGTCATAAAGCCTACTTCCCAATTCAAGAATGCGCTCAAACCTCCAAACTAGATGCCAAACGACTCGAAACTAATCAAACATTATATAAACTAATCAATTTATGCTCAAAAGTTCATATTTCCACTATTAAAGTGATAACCCAATCCAAATTGCAAGATTCCTAAAAATTCATCCCCCGGGCCCACATGCTCGGATTCCGGAAATCTTAAAAGATAGTTGTTACCCATAACCTTGGAACATAGATATATGATTTTTACTAAGTTTCATAATCAATTTCGTGGTCAAATCTCGTTTTTATCAAAAAACCTAGGTTTTCCTCTAAACCCTTGATTTTCACTAATTTTTACATGTTAATCTACCCATAATCTAAGTATTTAACTCACATTTGGTAGGGATTACTTACCTCCGAAAGCTAGGTCGAAATCCCCTCCTTAAAAGCTCTCCAATAGCCCAATTGTGGAAGATAATGAGTCAAAAATGCCTAACTCCCGTATTAAATGAAGGCCACTGCCCCTAGCGATTTCCGCATCTGCGGTCATAGGGCCGCATCTGCGGTCCCGCTTCTGCGTAAAAGCCCTGGGCCGGCTGGGTCGCATCTGCGGTTGTTTAACCGCTTCTGCGGTCCCACTTCTGCGGAGGAGGGACCGCATCTGCAGAACCTGGGCTGCCCTTCCATGGCCACTTCTGCGATGCTTGGCCCACATCTGCGAGCTCGCACCTGCGGCCGACCAACCGCAGGTGCGGTTATGATAGATCTGGCGCATTCAACTGCTTGTTCCAAATTTCCAACTTGGTCCAAGCCTTGTCCGATTGACACTCGGGGCCCCTGGGGCCCCGCCCGAACATACCAACAAGTTTGGAATCATAAAACGGACTCGCTCGAATTCTCGGAACGCCCGAAACAACATTAAAACTAAGAATCACACCTCAAAACCAATTGAATCAAACGTATGAACTTCTTGTTCTTCAATTTACTTCCAATGCGCCGAAACGTACTTATACTACTCGGAATGACACTAAATTTTGCGTGCAAGTCTTAAATGACATTACAGAACTATTCCTAGTCTCGAAGTTCCGTTTGGACCTCAACGTCACCAAAACCCGCTCCAAACCAAATATAAAGAATTTCTAAAACCTTCAAGAACCAACTTTCACTATTAGGCGCCAAAACGCTCTCGGGTCATCCAAAACCCGATCTGAACATATGTCGAAGTCTGAAATCGTCATACAAATCTATTGGAGCCGTCAAATCCTGATTCCGAGGTCGTTTACTCAAAATGTGGACCGAAGTCAAATTTGTCCTTTCAAGCCAACCTTAAGGAACCAAGTGTTCCGATTTCCACCTGAACTCTTCTAAATCGCGAACTAGCCATTCCTGTAAGTCGTAAATTAGTAAAGGCATGTACGGGAAGTCTTATTCAGGGGAACAGAGTTATAGAAAGCAAAACTACCGATCGGGTCGTCACATATCCTATGATCGATAGAGATGGATTTAGGATCTCTTGAATATGAGTGCACCACTAAAAAAAAAGTAGAAAAGAAGTATTAAGTGGAAATTGATCTATATTTTCCTGGGTAAATAATTCAATATTCAACCAAGTGCACCATTAACTCTTTTGGAGCGTGGGTGCCAACAGCTAGTATTGACCAATTTTAAAAAATATGTACATAAAATACCCAGTTTGATGAAAAACCATGAGTTCACGTGCCCCACACGAATTGGGCTACTAATCAGCCCTTGATGATCGGATAATGATTTAAAAGAATTACATTATTAGGTCATATAAATGATAGTTATAAAGTAATATTTCATAACCTAAAAATAAGATTGAATAATTGGTATAACATATTATCAAACTAGAGAGAGCACGAAATGGGAGACTTTTTCAATTCACAACTCCTGAATCTCAACCATAAGAAAATAAGTAGTAACACCCCTGAAAGTCCACAATGACTGAATCATAACACATACTATCATCTGGCTAGCTTTGGCCACAACTTGACAGTCCACAACTATGTAACAATCTACTTCTGAGAACTCCCAGTCTCCAAATTCATAGAACACGATAATCACCATATCTGCTCCCAACTCCTATGCCCGAATACCTATCACCTCCCTCATATACGATCACCCCACAAGGAATACTTCCATAATTCTTCCGTGCCACATAGCAAAATTTGAATATCAGCAGTTGATGAACCAGGCGAGTACCGCAATACAAATGAAGCATCCGTAAGTAAAAACTCAGTGCGCTTTCTGAAATGGGCACCCTCTCAGGCATTACCAAGTAGTTATAGCATTCATCTAGATATCTGAAACCGTCTATGTTGTCTAAGAATTTATGATCTTCCCTTCAAAACAGACCCATGACCTTGCACATGCAAATTTTAATCCCACGCAACACACCACATCTATCATGCAATCATAGGAAAGGTACTAGAATCTCATAATCAACTCTGATCAGAGGCAAACTACATACTCAATTAGCCAGGAACCATCCATTTGATCTCATCCAGGAGAGAATCCCAATACGCGACATGTTCCTTACGCCAGTAGGAAATATCCATCTCGAACCGTGATAGATATAATCGAGAACTCTTCGAAACATATTTTCACATAACCATGCCATCAGAATTGAATCTCTCTAACTCAACCAACTCAAGAAAGTTTCCAAACCCAAGATTATTGCCACAAAATACCTATAGAGACTCGCCATGTCATAAGTACCCAGAGAACCGATCCTCTCCATTATTGTGTTGACCCAACCTACTACCAAGATGTCCTATTTCTCTGAGTTCCTTCCGATTTACCCTCAAGTTGACACTTCTCCTTGCTAGTAGACTACGACCCTTAGCCCAACGCTCACCTCAATAGATCCTAGCATAAAACCTCACTGCATAAGGCCCATAAGCCGTTGTATTTCCTCTTAAGCACCCCAAAAGCGCCACAATCGAGACACCCACTCTGAAGAGACCTTCTATGAACCTAAAGTCATTTCCTTCACCTTTCGGATACTGAAATGTATGATCCATAATGATATAGAAATACTACGAGTCTCGACACCATCCAATGCAAATCTCAGATTCTATCCATACCAATCCAAAATTTTCAGTTGCTACATATAAATCTTGAATCCATTAAAATCATTCTCGAGAGTCATCACTCTACTCAAATATCAATTGCACTGAACCAAACGGGCCAATAGACTTGTGCCCCAATAGCACGACGACACCAAAAGAAGTAACCCCACCTTAACACAACCAAGCAAATTCATACTCCATGCACACTACATCCTTCACGAATAACTACTCAATCATTCCATGATTCGCATATACCCATAGAGTGTAATACAACCCATATCTAGAATTCCCTTACTCGGGTTATCCTCAATCTCAACCTCTGCAAGTCATAATTGGTTCACAAGTATACCTCAAACCGAAACCAATACAACAGATAACCGTGCAATCAACTCGTCGATAGCAAACTCCCCTACTTGGCTTAAAGCCATGGAATAAAACATCTGATAACTTACAATAACCATTACTGCCATATTACCATAGTGAGATTCAATTAAATCTTTCATAAGCTCATGTAACACAAACCATCTAACATCTCACATCATCTGCAGATCTCGTATTCATCCTCTTAATGGTCAGGTCAACTATTACAATCGATCCAAACTTAAATCTCACAAATATAACCCACTGGTAGAAAAGAAAGCCTCCACGTAACATCATAAAAATCACACATCCGTAGATTACCTCACAGGTTATAACCCACCTGCTTAGCCTCAACCTGACATCTCTTAATACCCTTTCACAACCACAACTACTATGCTATCACTTAATCTTCATGAGTCTGAACCCATCAACAAGACATGAAAGTCTACTTCGTTCCACAATTAGGCAATCATGAAAAATCTTCCAATACACTCATAACTCGAGACTATGCATCATATCAAGATAGAAATCAAGCACCCATAGTCCTTTCTACATCTCAAGCAAACTTTTCTCGTAACATTCAAACCATCTGAATACATCTCTAAGTCACATCATACTCATCACGTAACCATCCAGCCACCCATCGAGCCATGAATTCCACTCATAGGGACACAACCAGACATATAAGTCCAAAAACACGTGCTCGCACAACTGAAATCTCCATGCTCAAGCTACAGTCAAAACCTGGCCTCAAGTCCTCCAGACTGGCCCACCATCAGAATAACGAAATCACATTTCGCACCTCATCCATGGACTCACAAGCCGGCGATGCATATCTGCTACTGATCGCTCAAATGCGCATACGAATGCGTGGAAGGAATTGAAAGCGTTACGCTTCAAGTTGAATCAATGCTGCATGATAAAGAAAGAAAGATGGGAAATATATCCTAAATGTCCTGTAGCCTCTCGAAGATAGGTTTGGACGTCATCATACCGATCCGCAAGACTCTACCAGACACTTGATCATGGCTTGTAGAACCTATGAACCTAGAGCTCTGATACCAACTTGTCACGATCCAAAATCCAACTAGTCGTGATGGCACCTAACCCAACCCGCCAATTCAAATAATTTTTAATGAGACAATTATGCAAAAGAAATTATCTGAATCTTATACATTTCCCAAGGACCGGTAGTACAAATCGTGAGCTTCTAAGATTAGAATCTTCGAAGCAGGTATGAAATAAATACATCATCTGTTCCAAAAGTACATAAACAGATTCTTATAAATCTAAGGCTACCATAAACAAGAGGCAGCTACAACCGGAATGGAGTTACATCTTCAATTCTAGCTCGCGTCGATCACAACAACATCAGCAGCCAATATCTGCACACTAGGTGCAGAAGTGTAGTATGAGTACAACCGATCCCATGTACTCTATAAGTAACAAACCTAACCTTAGGTTGAAAGTAGTGACGAGCTGGAATAAAGGTCGGGTCCAACACCAATAGCCGACAACTGTTCATAACAACGTAAAATAGGTAATCAAAGAAGTAACTCATAGATAAAAGGATCATCTTATTCATAGTTCCCGAAAATAGTTCTGCTTTTCAAATATATCAGTAAAAACCCAAGTCTTTTAGCGAATTTGCCAAAAATATGAGTAAGTTTAAAAACTGTAAGTTTTCCCAAAAGAATTCCACGGTAAATGCTGCATTTTCAAATGGGCATGAGAAAAATAAATCTCTATGCCTATAAGTCAATATGTGTGAGAAGTCATGAATGACGTGATGCCGTACAGCATGAGGAAAATGCATCTCTATGCCAGTATGTCAAGTGTGCATGTCAAATGCGATGCAACTCAGTGATAAAACCATATGCATACTCTTAGAGTACCAATTCACGCAGTCCTCCCAGTCACTTAGTCCTCACAGTCACTCAGTCATCCTAATCACTCGATGTGACACTCGGCACTCGCACTCAGTAGGTACCTGCGCTCACTAGGGGTGTGTATAGACTCCGGATGGGCTCCTTCAGCCCAAGCACTATACCAAGCCAATCATGGCATAAAACAGTAAATCATGATACGGCGTGCAAGCCGCATCCATCATGAATCAATAAAACATGTTGCGGTGTGCAGCCCGATCCCACAAACATCTTCACCATCAGGCCCTTGGCCTCACTCAGTCATCAATCTCTCTAGTCTTTCGGGCTCTCAATGTCATAAAAACAATTAGCCCAAAAATAAAATGTGATGTATTAATTAGTGGCAACAGAGACTAAGATATGATATGCATATGAATGCGTATGACTGAGTATGTAAATGCAATGTAAGCAGATAACTCAATGGCACAACTGACCTCACTGGGTCCCCATAGGATAAGCATGTAGCCTAGACATGGTTTCTAACATGGATCATAGATCAATAGCTCTAATACGTAGAGATTTCATGTTTACAGATAAGATCAGGTAACTACAAAATACCACAGAGATAACGGAGTCACAATTCACACGGTGCACGCCCACACGCCCATCACCTAGAATGTGCATCACCTCAACACCAAACACATAACATGTAATTCGGGGTTTCATAGCTTCAACACTAAGTTTAGAAGTGTTACATAGCCCGAATAGGCCAAAAACCAATACCAAGCATGCCAAACGACGATCCAAAATGACATCCCACGAGTACCGACCTCCGAACGGCTCAAAACTAGCCAAAAGCAACTCAAATACATCAAATAAAGCCCAAGGAAATAATTCCAAATGATAAAGGTCGAATCCTTAATCAAAAGCCCAAAATCGGCCAAAAAGTCGAAACTCGGGCCGTGCTTCGGAACCCGACAAAACTCAAAACATCCGATAACCCATTGAATTACGAGTCCAACCATATTAGTTTCACTCAAATCCGACTCCAAATCGATATTTAAAACTCAAAAATTCACATTATGATGTTTTAGGAAAAAACCTCCAATTTTCTCTTTAAAATTCACAATCCAATCACCAAAAATAAAGATAGAGTCACGAAATATAATCAAAACCGAATAGAGAATAATTATCCCAATTCATATGGTGAAATTGCCTAAAATATTGCCCAAATCCGAGCTCCCCAACTCAAAATATGACCAAATGAACAAACCCTTGGTATTAAATATTTTTGCCCAGCTGTTTTTCCTGGTTTCATGTGCCAAACAATCCTAAAACTCTCTTTTGATGCCTCCAATGGATTCTTCGTGAAATTTGAGTCAAGATAGGCTTTTCAATCACCCAATTTGACCTTAAAATGAGGGAGATACGATGTTGTGCAGTTTTAATGAAGTCTTGAAATTTAAGGGATAACAAATGACATTTTCGTAATTATTTTACACCAGAAAATCAACAAAGAGAGAATTTTTGTTTTAACACCCAAAACTCATTCGGAACCTCTCGGACACAAACCATATATGCGTTTTAATCATAAAACATGCTACGAACCTGCTCGCACAATCAAAACACCGAAAAGAGGTCATGTTGACCAGATATTGACCTTGGTCAAACTCCAAATCCTTAACTAGTTTCTCAACCAATGATCCAAAACACACCCTAGCCTCTCGGGACCCCATTCAATCATATCAACAAGTCTTAAAACACGAACAGAGGTTAAATTCACAAAAGTTAAACTTGGTCAACTTTTTCAACTTAAAGCTTCAACAATGAAATTCATTCTTCCAAATCGATTCTGAATAACCTGAAAACCAAAACCGACGATTCCCATAAGTCATAATACATCATACGGAGATACTCATTCCCGCAAACTGCCGAGCAAGGTGCAAATGCTCAAAACGACCGGTCAGGTCATTACATCCTCCCGCACTTAAACATACATTCGTCCTCGCACGCGCCCAGGGTTGCTCTTAAGCCGCCAGATCACCGTGCTACCTTCCATGCACGTACCCGGGGGTGATCCTGCGTCACTCTATTCCATATACGCCCAACAACACAACATACTGAAGATCATTACTTCAACTTTAGCCCGAAAGCCACAAAATCCTATTTCCAATATCCAGAATTTCCTACAAGACCCGAATCTCGCAATCTACACACTATATAAGTCTGAACAAGCTGTATCCAGCCATAACCATAGCCCAAGATGCAATCATAGGATTTACCGCATAACTCAAATACTCATAACAATAATTTCCGACCACAATATTGCTCGAAACAAACCCGGTACAGGTAATACACATCATATCGAACAAAGCCTCGTTCTAAAACCTTTGTACACTGCCAATGATGAAAGAAACATGCAGAAACTCATAACCGCTTATTAGATCAACAAGTCATGTAGCTCCCTCTCCTTCGACAAGAATTGTAGCAAATTTCTAACCCGATCAACAACAATATCCTTTCAAATATACCGTAATCAGATCTGATAGCACCCATTCTAGGTCCGACGGCCTCAACTTATCAAATATACTCGCCCTACTAACATGTCGTACCAATACAACCTTAAGCCACAAATCGTGCGATCCGTGCACCAATACGCAACAATTCAAACGTGCTCCAACATAGTAAATGACTCCAATGAGAGAACTGTCCCGTAAGCTCAACAAGTACCACCACCACGCAATGCTAAGAACCCATCACATACGGTAGAACAAAAACACACGAATCTAGCAAAAAGGATCGTATCCCAACATAACTTTGCTGCAATGCATGACTCCATCCAAACACTGGTCCACATGCAATACCTCAAGTCAAAATGCTCAAAATCAACAATCATGCGCAATTTGATGTCTAGCACCAAATGTGCATGACCATAACCACTGAGAAGTAAATAACTCAATACCATAGTCTAGAAAGAACATAATGAATGCACAATCAATCATCCAACACCCTAATGTCCTTCTCACTCAAATTCCCCTATAAGCTCCAAATAGAACCACACCATGTGTGCACATAACCAATGAATCACACCCCTCGTAGCATAGAAGAGTAATACATAGAACATAACATAACACGAATAAACTCAACTCTAAAAAAATGGCACATCCCACAACAATAGCAGTACGGAGTCAAACCATCCATCCCAGTGTAGAATACACGTCCTCATTGGGCCTACCAGTGGGCCCTAATCCGACTCTGGTCATCCACAATAGTTAAATAAACCCCCTCCCCCCCGAAAGTCCACGATGATTGAATCATAGCACATACTATCATCTGGATAGCTTTGGACACAACTTCACAGTCGACAACTACGAAACAATCTACTTCTGAAAATTGCCAGTCTCCAAATTCACAGAATACACAAATCACGATATCTGCTCCCAACTCCACCACCTGAATGCCTAATACCTCTCTCAGACACGATCACCCCACGAGGAATACTTCCATAATTCTTCTGTTCCATATAGAAAAATCTGAATATTAGTAATCGATCAACCAGGCGAGTACCGCAATACCAATGAAGCATCCGTAAGTCAAAACTCAGTGCGCCTTCTGAAATGCGCACTCTCTCAGGCATTACCAAGTAGTTATAGCATTCATCTAGATATCTAATATTGTCCATGCTATCTAAGAATTTATGATCGTCCCTTCAAAACCAACCCATGACCATGCACATGCAAATTTTAATCCCACACAACACACCACATCTATCATGCCATCATAGGAAAGGTAAGAGAATCTCATAATCAACTCTGATCACAAGCAAACTACATACTCAATTAGCCAGGAACCTTCCATTTGATATCATCTAGGAGAGAATCCCAATACAGAACATGTTCCCCACGCAAGTAGGAAATATCCATCTCAAACTGTGATAGAAATCATCGACAACTTTTTGTAACCCATTATCACATAACCATGCTATCAGAACTGAATCTCTCTAACTCAACCAAGTCACGCATGTCACCAAACTGAAGCTTACTTCCACAAAATACCTGTAGAGACTCACCACATCATAAGTATCCAAAGAACCAATCCTATCCATTACTGTGATGACCCAACCTACTACCAAGCTGTCCTATTTCTCCGAGTTACTTCCGAATTACCCTTAAAATGGCACTTCTCCTTGCCAGTAGACTACAACCCTTAACCCAACGCTCACTTCAATAGATCCTAGCATAAAACCACACTGCCCTAAGGCCCATAAGCCGATGTATTTCCTCTTAAACACCCTAAAAGCGCCACAATCGAGACACCCACTCTGAAGAGACCTTCTATAAATCTAAAGTTGTTTCCTTCACCCTCCTGATATTGAAATGTACGATCCATAATGATATAGAAATACCACGAGTCTCAACACCATCCAATGCAAATTTCAGATTCTAGCCGTATACCAATCTGAAATTCTCAATTGGTACATATAACTCTTGAATCCATTAGAACCATTCTTGAGAGTAATCCACTCTGCTCAAATATCAATTGCACCACCCCAAACGAGCCAAACGACTTGTGCCCCAATAGCACGACGACACCTAAAGAAGTGACCCCATCTTAACGCAACCAAACAAATTTCTACTCCATGCACACTACATCTTTCATGTATAACCACTCAATCATTCCATGATTCCTATATACCCATAGAGTGTAATTCAACCCATATCCATCAACAAGACATGAAAATCTACTGCGTTCCACAATTAGGCAATCATGAAAAATCTTCCAATACACTCATAACTCCAGACTATACGTCACATCAAGACAGAAATCAAGCACCCAATAGTCCTTTATACATCTCAAGAAAACTCTTCTCGTCTCATTCAAACCATCTGAATACATCTCACAGTTACATCATACTCATCATGTAGCCATCCATCCACCCATCGAGACATGAATTCCACTCATAGGGACACAACCGGACATATAAGTCCAAAAAAACGTGATCACACAACTGAAATCTCCCTGCTCAAGCTAAAATCAAAACCCGGCCTCAAGTCCTCTAGACTGGACCGTTATCAACATACCAAAATCACATCTCGCACATCATCCATGGAATCCCGTGTTGGCGATGCACAACTGACACCGAGTGCTCTTATGTGCATACGAATGCGTGGAATTGAAAGAGTTACGCTTCAAGCTGAATCAATGTCACACGATAAGGAAAGAAAGATGGGAAGTATATCCTTAATGTCCAGTAGCCTCTCGAAGATAGGTATGTACGTCATCATACCGATCCGCAAGACTCCACTAGACACTTGCTCATGACTTGTAGAACCTATGAACCTAGAGCTCTGATACTAACTTGTCACAACCCAAAATCCAACTAGTCGTGATGCCACCTAACACAACCCGCTAGGTAAGCCAACTAATAACTGTCTAATTCTAATAATAATTAATGAGACAATTACGCAAAAGAAATTATCTGAATGTTATACATTTCCTAAGGACTGATAGTACAAATCATGAGCTTCTAAAATTTGAATCTTTAAAGCTGATATGAAATAAATACATCTGTTCAAAAAGTACATAATTTTTTTTTTAAATCTAAGGCTACCATGAACAAGAGGCAGCTACAACTGGAACGCGGGTAAGTCTTCAATTCTAGCTCCCGTCGATCACGGCAACATCAGCAGCCAACATCTGCACGCAAGGTGCAGAAGTGTAGTATGAGTACAACCGACCCTATGTACTCAATAAGTAACAAAACTAACCTTAGGTTAAAGTAGTTGACGAGCTGGAACAAAGGTCGGGTCCAACACCAATAGCCAACAACAGTTCATAACAACGTAAAACAAGTAATAAAATAATTAAATCAGAGATAAAAAGCTCATCTTATTCATAGTTCCCGAAAATAGTTCCACTTTTCAAGTATATCGGTAAAAACCCAAGTCTTTTACCAAAATTGCCAAAAATATGAGTAAGTTTAAAAACTTTAATATTTCCCAAAAGCATTCCACGGTAAATGTTGCATTTTCAAATGGGCATGAGGAAAATACATCTCTATGCCGATATGTCAATATGTGTGAGAAGTCATGAATGACGTGATACCTTACAACATGAGGAAAATGCATCTCTATGCCTATATGTCAAGTCTGCATGTCAAATGCGAGGCAACTCAGTGATAAAACCATATGCATACTCCTAGAGTACCAATTCACTATGTCCTCCCAGTCACTCAGTCCTCACAGTCACTCAGTCCTCCCAATCACTCGATGCAGCACTCACACTCAGTAGGTACCTGCGCTCACTGGGGTGTGTATAGACTCCGGGGGACTCCTTCAGCCCAAGCACTATAACAAGCCACTAATGGCATAAATCAGTAAATCATGATGCGACGTGCAACCTGCTCCCATTGTGAATCAATAAAATATGTTGCGGCGTGCAACCCGATCTAATAAACATCCTCACCATCAGGCCCTAGACCTCACTCAGTCATCAATCTCTCCAGTCTCTTGGGCTCTCAATGTCATAAAAAAATCAGCCCATAAATAATGATGTGATGTATCAATAAGTGGCAACTGAGACTGAGATATGATATGCATATTAATGTGTATGACTGAGTATGTTATGCAATGTAAGCAGATAACTCAACAGCATAAGTAACCTCGGTGGGTCCCGACAGGATAAGTATGTAGCCTAGACATGGTTTCTAACATGGGTCACAGATCAATAGCTCTAATACGTAGAGATTTCATGTTTACAGATGACATCAGGTAACTATACAGTACAACAGGGATAACAGAGTCACAATTCACACGGTGCATGCCCACACGCCCATCACCTAGCATGTGCATCACCTCAACACCAAACACTTGACAAGTAATTCAGGGTTTCATACCCTCAGCACCAAGTTTAGAAGTGTTACTTACCTCGAATAAGCTAAAAACGAATACCGAGCAAGCCAGTCGATGCTCCAAAATGCCATCCCGTACGTACCGACCTCCAAACGGCTCGAAAATAGCCAAAAGCAACTCAAATACATTAAATAAAGCGCAAGGAAACAATTCCAAATGATAAAGGTTGAATCCTTAATCAAAAGCCCAAAATTGGCCAAAAAGTCAAAACTCGAGCCACGCTTCGGAACCCGTCAAAACTCACAAAATCCGACAACCCATTCAATTACGAGTCCAACCATATTAGTTTCACTCAAATCCGACTCCAAATTGATATTCAAAACTCAAAAATTCACACTATGAAACTTTAGGCAAAACCTCCAAATTTTATCTTTAAAATTCACAATCCAATTACCAAAAATAAAGATAGATTCACAAAATATAATTAAAATCGAGTATAGAACACTTACCCCAATTCATATTGTGAAAATCGCCTCAAACATTGCCCAAATCCGAGCTCCCGAACTCAAAATATGACCAAATAAACAAACCTTTGGTATTAAATATTTTTGCCCAGCTCTTCTGCCTCGTTTCATATGCCAAACGATCCCGAAACTCGCTTTTGTGCCTCCAATAGATTCCTTGTGAAATTTCTGTCAAGATAGGCTTTTCAGTCACCCAATTTGGCCTAAAAATAAGGGAGATATGATGTTGTGAAGTTTTAATTAAGTCTTGAAATTTAAAGGATAAAAATGAGATTTTCGTAATTATTTTTCACCAGAAAATCAGCAACGAAAGAATTTTCTTTTTAGCACCCAAAACTCGTTCGGAACCTATCGGACACAAACAATAAATACATTTCAATCATAAAACACGCAAACCTGCTCGCACACTCAAAACACCGAAAAGAGGCCATGATGACCCGATATTGACCATGGTCAATCTCCAAATCCTTAACTAGTTTCTCAACTAATGATCCAAAATAAACCTGAGCCCCTCGGGACCCCATTAAATTCTACCAACAACTCTTAAAACACGATACAAACTTATTCGAAGATTCAAATCACATCAAACAACATAAAAATGACGAATCACACCTCAAATAAAAAATTAATGAACTTTTAACTTTTAACTTCTAAAACTCGCGCCGAAACATACGAAATCAACCTAGAAATGAACTTAAATTTGCACACAAGTTAAAATGATATAACGAAGCTATTCCAATTCCCGAAACCACAATCTGAATCTGATGTCCTCAAAGTCAACTCTTAGTGAAACTTATGAACTTTCCTAACCTTCAAATTTCCAACTTTCGCCAATTTGTGCGGAAACATTCAAGAAACATCCAAATGCAAATCAGGGCATACGCCTGAGTCCAAAATCACTATCTGGACCTAACGGAACTATCAAAACTCCGTTCTGAGGTCAAATTCACAAAAGTCAAACTTGATCAACTCTTCCAACTTAAAGCTTCAACAATGAAATTCATTCTTCCAAATCGATTCTGAATAACCTGTAAACCAAAATCGACGATTCCCTTAAGTCATAATACATATACAAAGCTACTCATGTCCGTAAACTACCGAGCGAAGTGCAAATGCTCAAAACAACCGGTGGGGTCGTTACACATAAGTATTTTTTCAATGTATTGTACCACCAGTCCAATCGATGCATGTAAATCCAACTTCAATAAAATATACCATTAGATTGCATACCTTGAATATACCTTAGAATTCTCTTAGTTGCTTGCAAGCGAGATTAGTTGGAGACTCCATAAATCTGCTAATTAATCCAACTCCATAATTCACTTTTGCGGCCAAAATGGCATTTTCCGACCATCATGAATCAATAAAACATGCTGCGACGTGTAGCCCGATCCCATAAACATCCTCACCATCAGGCCATCACCCTCACTCAGTCATCAATCTCTCTAGTCTCTCGGGCTCTCAATGTAATAAAAAAAACCAGCCCAGTAATAATGATGTGATGTATCAATAAGCGGCAATAGAGACTGAGATATCATATGCATATGAATGTGTATCTTATTATGTAAATGCAATGTAAGCAGATAACTCAACAATATAAGTGACCTCAGTGGGTCCCGACAGGATAAGCATATAGCCTAGACATAGTTTCTAACATGGGTCACAGATCAATAGCTCTAATATGTAGAGATTTCATGGTTACAGATAAGATCAAGTAACTACACAATACCACATGGATAACAAATCACAATTTACATGGTGCACGCCCACACGCCCGTCACTAGCATGTGTTTCACCTCAAAACCAAACATATAACACTTAATTCGGGATTTCATACCCTCAGCACCAAGTTTAGAAGTGTTACTTACCTCGAATAAGCTAAAAACCAATACCGAGCAGGCCAAACGATGCTCAAAAATGCCATCCCTCGCGTACCGACCTTCGAACGGCTCAAAACTAGCCAAAAGAAACTCAAATACATCAAGTGAATCCCAAGGAAACAATTTCAAATGATAATGGTCGAATCCTTAATCAGAAGCCCAAAATCGGCCAAAAAGTCGAAACCCGGGCCGCAATTTGGAACCCGACAAAACTCACTAAATCCGACAACCCATTCAATTACGAGTCCAACCATATTTGTTTCATTTAAATCCGACTTCAAATCGATGTTCAAAACTCAAAAATTTGCATTATAAAACTTTAGGCAACCCCTACCCCCCCCCCCCCCTTCCCCCAATTTCCTCTTTAAAATTCACAATCCAATTACCAGATTCACGAAGTATAACCAAAACCAAGTAGAGAACACTTACCCAATTCATATGATAAAAATCGCTTCAATAATTGCCCAAATTCGAGCTCTCCAACTCAAAATATGACCAAATGAACAAACTCTTGGTATTAAATATTTTTACCCAGCTGTTCTACCTTGTTTCATGTACAAACGATCCCAAAACTCACTTTTGATGCCTCTAATAGATTCCTTGTGAAATTTCAATCAAGATAGACCTTTGAATCACCCAATTTGGCCTTAAAATGAAGGAGATATGATGTTTTGAAGTTTTAAAGAAGTCTTGAAATTTAAGGGATAAAAAATGACATTTTCGTAATTATTTTACACCAGAAAATCAGCAACGAAAGAATTTTCGTTTTACCATCCAAAACTCATTCAAAACCTCGCAGACACAAACTATATATATGTTTCAATCATAAAACACGCTACGAACCTGCTCGCGCACTCAAAAAACACTGAAAATAGGTCATCTTGACCCGATATTGACCATGGTCAAACTCCAAATCTTAACTTAACTAGTTTCTCAACCAATAATCCAAAACACACCCGAGCTCCTTGGGACCCCATTCAATCATACCAACAAGTCTTATAACATGATACGAACTTATTCAAAGCTTAAAATCACATTAAACAACATAAAACTAACGAATCGCACCTCAAATCAAAAATCAATGAACTTTGAACATTTAACTTCCAAAACACGCGCCGCAACATACCAAATCAACCCGGAATGAATCCAAATTTTGCACACAAGTCGCAAATGACATAAAAAAACTATTCCAATTCCAAAAACTACAATTCGAATCCAATATCCCCAAAGTCAACTCTCGGTCAAACTTATGAACTTTCTAAACCTTCAAATTTTCAACTTTCGCCAATTTGTGCCGAAACCTTCGAGAAATATCCAAATGCAAATCAAGGCATACGCCGGAGTCCAAAATCACCATCAAGACCTAACGGAACCATCAAAACTCCGTTCCGAGGTCAAATTTACAAAAGTCAAACTTGGTCAACTCTTCCAACTTAAAGCTTCAACAATGAAATTCATTCTTCCAAATCGATTACGAATAACCTGAAAACCAAAACCGATGATTCCAATAAGTAATAATACATCATACGGAGCTAGTCATGCCCGTAAACTACCGAGCAAAGTGCAAATGCTCAAAACGACCGGTCGGATCGTTACACCTAAGTACTTTTTCTTTGTATTATACCATCAGTCCAATCGATGTATGTAAATCCAACTTCAATAATAAATACCATCAGATTGCGTACCTTAAATATACCTCAGATTTCTCTTAGTTGCTTGCAAGTGGGATTAGTGTGGAGTCTCTATAAATCTGCTAATTAATCCAAATCCATAATTTACTTGCGGCCAAAATGGCGTCTTCCGACCACCTTTATATTTCTGTTAACTACTAGGCTTTAGAAAGATTATCTTTATGTTACAAAAATAACATGATTGACCACCAATGAATTTCACCCTTATGTAAATGTGGAACTATGAGTGATTTACTTGGTGTGGAGCGTGTGAACTAGTTATGAATAACTAAAATATGATTATTTTATTTGATACATTTTTTCTTTCTTCTTTTTCCATTTCCTCTGTTGCCACCACATCCCTTCCTTAGCTTTTTTGCCTTCATTCTCATCCTGATTTATTCCTACAGATGAAATCCACTCTCAATATTGATTAATCTAATTTCATCAATTTACCTCCAATATTAATTACACAATGTTAGAAATATTGATTAAGAAATGTAGAGGAGCTGTTTAGGTAAATTACACACACTCTATTTATTTATTACTTTTGTTAGTGAAAGGTTCAATAGTGTAAAGGATGTGTCCATGCATGAAGTCCCTTAACTCGCATGTGTCTTAACTTAACTATAATTAGTTCGTTAATTAATCTTTGTAACCATAGTTATTCTATTAGTTTGTTAACTGTGTAGCTGTCAATTAGTTGGCATTAGTTAGTTGGTTAAGTGTAAATCAATTATATTGAATTTTACAGTAGAGTTCCGATACAATTGAAGAAGAAGATTGTCACGACCCAAGTTCTCCCTCCATGAACTGTCGTGACGGCACCTAGTCCCTACGACTAGGCAAGCCTAATAATTAGTGGAAAAAGAATTAAAAGATACAAAACTAGCAATTTACGGGTAATATAGTAAAGAAGGTTATAATGGCGCTCGGCATATACAATATCACTCTCTCAAACTGAACAAAAACACTCCCAAAACCCAGAATCTCATGAACCACAAGCTAAAGAAAATACATAGTGTTCTAACTTCAGAAGTCTAGACAAAAGGAAAATACAAGAAGTCTATGCTAAAGGGAGGATAGAGAGGGACTTCTAGGTCTGCGGACGCGACAGATATACCTCGAAGTCTCTGGGTCTCCTCGCCTCACGGATAGTATGACTAGCAGAAGAACCTGGATCTGCACACGAAAAACATGTGCAGGAAAGGCCATGAGTACACCACAGCAGTACCTAGTAAGTGTCAAGCCTAACCTCCGTCGAGTAGTGACGAAGAAGGTCAGGGCCCGACTGGTTATATAAATATATAATAAGATAAAACAATATAGAACGTGACAGTATAATTAAACATGCTAACATTCAAATAAAGATGAAATCTTAGAAAGGAACTAACTCAGTGAGCACTGATAACAATAGGGGATCTCCCAAGAAAATGTCCCGTAGTCCCAAACATAATTATGCCGAGGATCTCCCGGGATACCGTTCCGTAGGCCAAAAGTAAACAACCTGTACAGGGTGATCTTCCGGGATACCGTCCCGTAGTCCCACATATAAATGTGCAGGGGGATCTCCCGGAATACCGATCCGTAGTCCCAAATTAAACAAGCAAGGGGATCTCCCGGGATACTGTCCCGTAGTCCCAAAGTAAACACACAACACTTTCGAGAAAGAAATCTACAGTTCTATCCATGTTCGTATCACGAAAATAGGAAAAATTCTACTCTAAACATGCTACACAGAATCCAAGTAAGCAGTTAAAGCAGATAAGACAATTAAACCATATAAGCATGCTTTCCTAAGCCTAATAGGAAACTTCAAATACAAGTATTGCTCAACTAAAAGAAAACACAGATATTTACTGAATGAAAATGGGGTTTTTCAACAATTAGCACGTGTACGCACTCGTCACCTCACGTATACGGCATTCGTATAACAACAGTACCAAAATCCTAAGGGGAGTTCCCCCACACAAGGTTAGGCAAGCCACTTACCTCGAACCAAGCTCAATCAATCCGAAATCACGCTCTTTCTACGAGTATCCAACTCCGAGTGGCCTAAATCTAATCAATTCAATTTCATAATGTAAATATAACTACAAACAACGAGTTTAGCTAAAGGAATCGAAGCTAAGGCAAGAAAATAGAAAAATGCCCAAAAGTCCTCCCAGGGCCCACATCTCGGAATCGGGTAAAAATTACGGATTATGAACAACCATTCACTCACGAGTTCACTCGAACAAAAATCATCCCAATCCGACGTCAAATTCTCACTAAAAACTAAGATTTTCCATTGGGGGATTTTTTCCCCCATTTTCAAACTTTTACCCTCAAATCCCTCAATTAGGTGATAAAAAAACAATAGATTAATGTATTATAACCAAATTAGAGTTAGAATTCATTGCCCAATAGTTCTCCTTCAAAATCTCTCAAGAAATCGCCTTCCACCGAGTTCAAAATCGTTTTTAGAAGTTATGAGTTCAAACCCTCGATTTCTCTCTATTCTGCCCAGCGATTTTCGCTTCTGCGAGTGGTCTACCGCTCCTGCGGCTCCTACTCCGCACCTGCGGAATTTCATTAAACGACCAGATTCCGCACCTGAGCCCCTTTACTTGCAAATGCAGTTCCGCTTCTGCGGTCCTTGGGCCGCATCTGTGACCATTAATCTCCAAGCCTCAGACCGCTTCTGCGGTCACCAGCCCACTTCTGCGGCGCCGCACCTGCGGTCCAAGCTCCGCAGGTGCGAAACCAACAGGTTGAGCAATTCAAAAAATTGCCTAAGTCCAATTCAACTTCCGTTAAGCATCCGAAACTCATCCGAGGCTCCCGGTACCTCAACCAAACATGTCAACCAATCTTAAGACATCATACGAACTTAGTCCAACCCTCAAATCACATCAAACAATGCTAAAACCACGAATTGCCCTCCAATCCAAGCCTAATGAACTTGAAATCTAAAGAATTCTATAACATATGCCGAAACCAACCAAACCATGTGTGATTTACCCCATATTTTGCACACAAGTCACATTCAACAATATGGAGCTGCCCCAACTTTCGGTATCGGATTGCGACCCCGATATCAAAATTTCACTATCGATCCGAAAACTTCAAAAATTCAACTTTCGGCATTTCAAGCCTAAATAAGCTACGAACCTCAAAAACACACTCCGAACACGCCCTTTAGCCTAAAATCACCTAATGGAGCTAAGAGAATTAACAGAATTCCATTTTGAGGCCGTCTTCACACCGTTCCGACTACGGTCCAAATTCTAAAGCTTAAGCTCTCATTTAGGGACTAAGTGTCCCAAAACTCTCCGAAACCCTAAATGAATCTTTCCGGCAAATAACAATAGCAGAAATAAACACGGGGAAAGTAGTTAATAGGGGATCAGGGCGTTAATTCTCAAAATAACCGGCCGGGTCGTTACAACGATATCATCTTAAACTCTCTCTTCTCAAAGTGCTTCTTCTCATCTCTGAATCTGATAATTGTTCTAGCTCAATCGCGAGAATTCAACATGGTATCAGAATAATTGATTGAGTAATTCTAGGGAATTTTTGAGCAATTAAAGAAAGTTTGAGAGAATTCTCCCAATTTTTTTAGAACCCTAATTCTGTGCAATAGAAGTTTTTGGTACTTTGAATTGAAGTAATTCATGGCGATTTCTGATGAATCAACCAATACCATGAATAATGGAGCTACTACGGTAAGAGGATCCATAATTCTCGATCATAATCACCCGATATATCTGCATCCTTCGGATGGACCTGGATCTATGTCTGTAGGTCTTGTGCTAACTGGGATGGAGAACTACACTCTCTGTAGTTGTGCGATGAAGGTTGCACTGTTAGGAAAAATTAAATTGTGTCTAGTTGATGGATCCACTTCAAAGGATGATTTTGGATATGAATTAGCACACCAATGAGATCACTGCAATGCGATTGTGACTCGTGGTTGATGAGCAATGTTAGTAAGGATTTGATAACTGGAGTACATTTTTCGTCTAATGCTCATACAGTGTGGGCTCCATTCAAGGATGTCACAACCCAAAACTCAACATGTCGTGATGGCGCTTATCACAGAACTAGGCAAGCCAACAATCACAATAAAACTAGGCATTTTGTATTAAAAAAAGATGAAGCATGTTTAACAATAATAACTCTCATAAATAGCCAATATGAACAACTGCAACTCGAATACAAACTTCCCCAAATCTAGGTGTCATTGAGTACATGAGCATCTATACAATAACATAGTCTGAAACATTGTCTAAGAAGGTATAACAGTATAAGTAAAACTAAGAGATAGAGGAGGAGAGTCAAGGTCTGACGACGCCAAAGCAGCTACCTCAATAATCTCCGAACGGGTGCAGAGTATAGTGTGAGTACAACCAAATCAATAAGTAACAAAACTAAACTTTGGACTGAAGGTAGTGACGAGCTCAACCAATACAGTACAAATACAGAGTTTAACAGTGCAGAAATGACAGGAAATAGGACAATAATATCTCCAAGAAAACTCATTATCTGTTCGTACACAGTACAGAAAATGTAGACACGCTTCTAGGTTTTTACAGTTAAGCTTAACACAGATAAAATATGACATGTGTGATTGATATGAGGAATATGACATCTCTATATCTACATGCCAATATGCATACTGTATGTGATACAACACAATGAAAACCTCACGTACTCACACTCTCAGAGTACTCAATCTGACTGTCTCAATTCTCGCTCGTCACACTTAGTCACTCAGCACTGTACGGTACCTACTGCGGCGTGCAATCCGATCCACATATAGCTATAAGGCCTATTGCAGCGTGCAATCCGATCCACATATAGCCATAAGGCCTGTTGTGTGCAACCCGATCCACATATAGCCATAAGTCCTGTTGCGCTGTGCAACCCGATCCACATATGACGATAAGGCTTGTTGAGGCATGCAACCCAATCCACATATCTCACTCACAACACGGCTCTCGGGTCCCAACAAAGTCATCAAACTCTCCAGTCTCTCGGGCTCACAAATCTCATGCCAACTAGCCCAAACGATGATATATAACATAACAATAATAGTAACTGAGACTGAGGTATGATATGCAAATGATGGATGTCACTGAGTACAAAACTGCCATCTAAGTAATAAAATTTAACAACAAAAATGACCGCGGTGGGTCTCAACAACATTAACATATAGCCTAACATGATTTCTAACATGAATCTGCAGCTCAATTACTCTAACACATAGAGATCACATGAATGGCTACAAGGTATGATGACTACACAGTACCACAGAATCAACTGCATCACAATTTCTACGGTGCACGCCCACACGCCCGTCATCTAGCATGTGCGTCACCTCAACACCAACCACATAACACATAATTCAGGGATTCATACCCTAAGAACCAAGTTTAGAAGTGTTACTTATCTCAGACCGTGCTAATCTCTACTCCAATAAGCCCTTGCCTCGCGAATCGGTCTTCGAACGCCTCGAATCAAGCCACAAATAACTCGATACAATCAACTCAAGCTATAGGAATCAATTCTACATGAAAAAGCTAAGTTCTTTAACAAAAGTCAAAAAGTCAACCCCGGGCCCACATCTCAAAATCCAACAAAAGTTACAAAATCCGAATACCCATTCAACCACGAGTCCAACCATACAAAATTTATCAAATTCCGACACAAAATCGTCACTCAAATCCCTAAATCTTACTCTCCAATACATGGGTCAAAATTCCCCAAATTCCAACTTGATTCGTGATAAATAGGTGAAATAATCAATAGGTAATTAAAATACATGGATAAAAGTGATAAAAATTCACTTAACTTACAATCTAGGTGAAGACCTCTCAAAAAATCACCTAAGTCCGCACCCCAAAACTCTCAAAATGAGAAGAAGACTCAAACCTCGATTTTTATATCTCAGCCCAGCCCTTTTTGCTCTTGCGGACTCACCTGCTGCACCTGCGGCTCCGCTTCTGCGGAGAAGAGCCTGGTTCTGCAGAAATTAGTTAAGCACCGACCAGCCGCACCTGCGGCCCAAACTTCGCATGACCCTCCAAATTGCCACGTCTTCCTTCAATAATATTACCACGTCCATTACCCTTTCCACCTTGCCCACCTCCACCTCTCGTCCAAATCCTATCATTTCTGACGACATCACTTAAAAAGATTAAATAAAGATACATTTTAAGATATTGAAAGCATACAAATATAAATAGAACATTAAGTTTTCTCAATCAAAGTGATAATCTTTCTTGTTCATAATAAATAAATGCAGGGTCATGATGGATGAGGAGTTTGGGCTCAAGGATGGTATTGGGCCGTCTGAAGATGCAAGAATTAGGCCAACTAGGAAAAGCAGAAGAACTAAAAGACGACCACAAAAGCTTTCGGGCTTAATCCGAATCCAGGTTGATGAATTGGGTACATTAAAATGGGAACATTAGCTAGGGCACATGAATAGTTAAATAGCCAAACACTAGCACTAATGTGGTAGGTTGAATATTGTTAGAAACTTCCCTCTCTATGGTCTCTCTCCCTCGTCTATTTCTTTTGTGACTCTGTCTCTCCCTATCCCATCTTTCTATTACAATCCTTGTTATGTTAATGTCTATTTTTTTATTCTCTAATTCCATATATTGAGTTTTCAGTAATGAAAGATAAATTCAAAATTCTTATTTGTAATTGTGTTGTTTGACAAGTTTATAACCCATAGTTCAACATTACAAAAACAACTCAAATGTGGTTAATGTTTGTGATCATTTCCATATTTGTAACGACCCTACCGGTTGTTTTGAGCCCTAGCGCACCATTCAGCAATCTGAGGCCATGAGCAGCTTCATTTCAGGTATTGTGACTTGTACGCGCGGTCGGAATCGAATTTCGGGAAGTTCAGAGTTAATTTAAATGAAAATTCTCATTTCGGAAGCCTTAAGTTGGAGAAAATGACTAAGATTGGAATCTTGAGTAAACGAACTCGGAATCAAGATCTGAAGGTTCCAGCAGGTTCGTATGATAATTTCGGACTTGGGCGTATGCCTGGATCGGGTTTTGGATGACCCGGGAGCGTTTTGGCACCTATTGTGGAAGTTGGCATTTTGGAAGAAATTGCATAAGTTTGGTTTGAAGTGCATTTCAGTGTTATCGAGGTCCGTTTGGAATTTCGAGACTGTGAGTAGCTCAGCATGGTGATTCTGGAGTTGGGGGCGCGATCGGAAGTGAATTCGGAGGTCCGTAGGTCATTTTGAAGCCATTTGGCTAAAGATAGAAATTTGAAGGTTTTTGAGAAGTTTGACCGGAAGTGGACTTTTTGATATCGGGGTCGGAATCTGATTCAGGAAGTTGGAGTAAGTCCGTAATGTCAAATGTGACTTGTGTGCAAAATTTGAAGTCAATCGGACGTGATTTGATAGGTTTAAACATCGGAAGTAGAAGTTAGAAAGTTCAAAGTTCATAAAGCTTGAATCGGGGTGTAATTCATGGTTCTAGCGTTGTTTGATATGATTTGACGCCTCGAGCAAGTCCGTAATGTGTTTTGGGATTGGTTGGTGGTTTTGGTTGAGGTCCCGGGGGCCTCGGGTGGATTCCGGGTGGTTAACGGATCGAAAATGAAATTTTGGGAAGGCTGGAGTTTGCTGGTTGCTGGTATTTCCGCTTCTGTGGAAATGGGACCGCAGAAGCGGCCCCGCAGAAGCGAGGAAGGAACCGCAGAAGCGGTTGGGAGTAGTGAGCAGGGACCGTATATGCGGTCAGGAATCCGCAGAAGCGGTGCGCTTATCGCAGAAGTGGTTTGGGGCGGCTAGGCTGGGACCGCAGATGCGGTCATTTTTCCGCAGAAGCGGGACCGCACCTGCGGTGGAGGAGTCGCAGAAGCAAAAAGGGCTGGAGGCAGAGAGTTTGTTTTAAAAGTCAGGAATTGGCCATTTCTCTCACATTTTCTTGGCGTGGGGGCGATTCTTGGAGAATTCAAGAGAGGAATTCATTCATCAATGATAAGGTAAGCTAATCCCACCTATTATTAGTTAAATACATTGATTATGTATAGATTTTAGCATGTAAATGGGTAGAAAATTGAGGGTTAGAGGAAGACCTAGAAAATTAGTGTTCTTAAATTTTGACCGCGATTTTGAGTATGGAATTAAGAGGAAATCATATATTTGAGTTCGTGAGTTCATGGGTAAACTTTATCTTCGAGAAATTTCGAATTCCGGGCACGTGGGCCCTATGGCATTTTGTCAACTTTTCGTTCGGGGATAGGAATTGTTACAAATTGGGTTGTAAAGTTTAATTGAGCATATATTAATGGATTTGTATAATCATTGGCTAATTTTGGAGCATTGTACGTTGGTGCAAGTCTTCGGAGGAATGTAGAATGCCGGTTATGAGTCTTCGGAGCAAGGTGAGTCTCCTTTCTAACCTTGTAAGAGGGAATTGTCCCCATAGGTGAAATAATTGATTATGTGCTCCTATATGTGGGGGGCTACGTACGCACGAGGTGATGAGAGTCTGTGCGTAGCTACTATTATGCTATTGTCCGGGTAGTTAGAACCCATAAGCATGTTGTACTTGGATTATTTACGAACCCATTGATAGCTTGAATTGCTTAAATCACCTGGGATTAGTAAATGAATTTAAAAAGAGATTAAACATCATTTTTCCTGAATTGATAAAAAGAGAAATTGTCTTATTTGGATAAATATCCCCGATAAATTCTTAATTGGCTACTTGAGCATGTATTTTATGTGTACCTGCGTCACATGCATGATTCGCGAGCAGGGTATGTGTTTACTTATGGAACGGGCCGAACGCCTTGGCAGATTAAATAGATGCATCTATGGTACGGGCCGTTCGACCCTCGGCAGTGCACAGTTTACATTCCTGTTGGATCGGGCCATCGCCTCGGTGTGATTTGCGCATGTTATTTCTCGCTTGAGAATTGTAAATGTGGAATTGGCCCCTTTGTGGCTTGATATAAATTGATAAGATAATAAAGAATAAACCTTGGAAGCCCTTGATTAATTGTTGAAGGTGTTTACCTGTTTTCTGGCTTCGCGAATTAAAACTACTATATAAATCCATGATTTTCCTCACATTTCTAGAATACTGTTAATTGACCTCTAGTGAGTGTCGAAGTTGGCCATCTCTTCTCTACTTCTTCGAGATTAGGCGGGATACTCATTGAGTACACGTTGATTACGTACTCATACTACACTTCTGTGCATTTTTATTGCACAGGTATATATATAAACCTCTAGTAGCCTACTGGGCGTAGCAGCACGGATGATTCTGGGACTAGGTGAGCTGCAATTTGCGAGGCGACCCGCAGCTAGGGTAGTCCTTTCAGCCTTTTGTATTTTATTTCTTGTCCACTGTATTTCGGACAGAGGTTGTATTTTACTTTCCTTATCAGTAGTTGCTCATGTACTTGTGACACCGGGTTCTGGGATGTATTTAGGTTTAAATTCAGAAATTTTAGAGTTGCTAAATATTTCATTATTAATTCTGAAGAATATACTGATGTGTTGTTTTAAATCGTATAAAAGACGTGTTTTCAAAATTATTAAAACAAGAACTTGACTAAGTATTTCAGTTGGCTTGCCTGACAGCGGTGTCCGGCGCCACCACGACCCTTAGTGGATTTTGGGTCGTGACAACATGGTATCAGAGCACTAGGTTCCCGTCGGTCTCACGAGTCATGAGCAAGTCTAGTAGAGTCTCGCGGATCGGTACGGAGACGTCTGTACTTATCCTCGGGAGGCTACAGGGCTGTTAGGAGTACTTCCCTTCTTGGTTTCCTTATCGTGTGGTTAAATTCCTTGGGGCTTATGCCTTTGAGTTCTTTCTACTCAATCTTACGCGAGCGCTTGTTATAAATCGAAAATTGAAGGATTGTAATGGCACTACAAATGTGGTGCGGGATGATTTTCCCAGTACAGTTGATTGGACTATTATAGTCGCATTATGGAAGGATATTCTAGTGTTCAGCTTAGTAACAGAACTTCTAAGGGCCGTGAGGCTAGGCACAGGTTGTCGCGATGCTTATGAGCGATTATTCCGCAGTATTGGTGTGATGGTAGAATGTTTGCCCACGTGTCGGGGCAGTGAATGACTTGAAGGGAGGTTTGCTCAGTGTGTAATCAAGGGATTCAGTATTTTATTCCCGGCAAGGGAAAGGCAGTCGGACTAAGGATGGTCAGATGTGGGCTGGTGGAAGTAATGAGACTTGGTAATTGCAAGCGTGGTGGAGCTTTCTTCTATGATGGGGTGTCGTGGCCCTAATGGAACGTACTAAGTTCGTCTATGTTATAATCTGCTACAATTCGCCTTTATGGCAGGATATTGTGAAATA
>NC_031994.1:26209890-26219401 GCF_001879085.1 Nicotiana attenuata | reverse complement strand
AAAATACGGTTAAGGGTTGATTGTGTGACATATGGTTGTCTAGGTATACACTAAAGTTCGACGGTTCAAAGATATCAAATCTACCGATTGACCGAGTATATCCGACATATGTTCACTACGGAAAGCTCAAAGGGAAACCTACTTATCCAGATGTAATTAATCCTTACTTGCAAAATCACATAGCTTTCATCTATAATCTTTCTTGATATAGCCATTCCCATTCATGTGGGGGATTGTTGGACTTTAAGCCATTGGGCTTTAAAGTAGAAGAAGTGCGAATTGGAAATGGAGGGAAATAAAATGGAGGGAAATTGAAAATTTGAAGAAGTGAACTTTTGTCTTGCACTTTGTCCCTCATTGGTGAGGGACAACCACATTTGTGTGCTTATATATAGAATCACTTCTTAAAGCTCATAAAAGGAGTTGAAGAGAATGAACCCTCGCGCCAAAATAATGGCTTCAAGCTAAGTGGGAGAGTCCCACCGCCTATGATTGGGTTGCATGGTTAACTACTCGTGAGGTTTCTGGTTATTAGCGTATTGATGGGTTATCCCAGCTACGGGAAAAGACCATAAGTGGTAAAATGAGTAGATGAATTGTTGGGGGCGTGCTATGGTTGGCCTTATTGGCTCATGTTCGAACTTGGGGAAGGATTCGGGGTTTATGCCTTGTATAGAAGCGGGTTTAAAGGGGAGTGATTCTGCCAGGTGCTTCGTTGAGAGGGTATTAATGTGCTAGAAGATTCATGGAGTTGATTATATTCGAGACCAAGTCAGAGCGGGTGGATCTCAACAACAGTCCTAGTAGATCCCAAGGGATAAAGTGTGGTGCCCAATGATTTCAAGCCTATGGGTACAGTTAAGGATCAAGACTTGTAACAGCTTATGAGAAGGTGCCCAGAATGTTCTATGATATTTTAACTTGTGAAGTAGCATTTGAGAGATATGAGATAGTTCGTGGGATTTGAGACAGCATGGTCTCATGACTCAGGGCCACTCGGGGTGAGTGTAGAGGGAGTATGTCATGTGTTGAATGGAGTTAGTATTATTTCCAGGGCAATCAAGGATAAACTGGAAGGAGGCAGATTGATTAGCCATAGTTGAATTGGCATATTGGGGTCAGTGGTCAGTTCATTCAGCATGATCAAGTTATGCGTATGATTTGTGGCGGTACGTGTGAGGCTTGTCGGCTGCCGTAATTGATGTTATTCAGAAGCATCCTTCTGTTATGGCTTATTAAGTGGAAGCGGATTCCGGAAGGGCTATGGTGGCTTGGACCACTACTTAGAGTTTGCATATCCTACGGTTATGGGAATTTACCTGTGTGTTGCTATGATTCTCCTGAAGTGAGTTAAGTGAAAAGTTCTTATATGATGAAGTGTTATAATATTAACGATTTCGGAGTTACGATGAAAATCGTGTTCTATCGTATGTTGACACGTTGGGTGCAGTGAGTAGCATGGAAATTTGCAATGTGGATCGAGGTTGCAGTTTGCTGTTGGTAAGGATGTCACGAGCTCGGATGAGTAAGAAAAGGGTGGAATGTTTAAAGTAAATTGGTATTGTATTCAGCGTCACCTGAGATTGATGTGTTGTGAAAGAGGGGATTTGCATCCTGGTTAAGGGTTCTTGATCGCTTTTCAGCGTTAGTGCGGCCGATGGTTTAGATGTGAGGACCCGTTATTTATTTCGAAAGATTATGGGAACGTGTCCCACGGGAAGATTGTACCAGTGTGACATGTAGTCACTTGTGTGACTAAGGATTTAAACCAAGTATGAGGAATTGTGGTAATATCATTACTTTGAGAATTTATGCCTGGAGGGCACTTTGTTTATTGGGTTGTGAACTGAGGAGGTTTGCTCCGGTTATGACGGTTGTTCTTGTGTGTCATGAGAAGAGGGAAATTAGTATGGACCTTTGAAAGGTTATTGGCTTAGTTTGATGTGATCAGGACCGACTTGAGGTCGGTGGATGGGTTTAAATGTGAATATGGGCTCTATGTCAGGCCAGTTGTGTTCATTTCAGTAACGCGCTCCTTATGGAGTAGTCTGGGTGTTATCTCGTTGTCAGATATTTCATGTAATGATGCATTGCGCCGTGTGAGTTGTGAGACGGCCTGAGAAATTGTGTATGTGTTGAGGATCCGCGTGGAAATGTCGTATTATGAGCAAAATGGCTCTTGAGATTCAGATTATATATCGCACCTCAGTTGTGCTTGAGTTTTATAGCTTATAGCACTATATGTCCCCTCAGGGATGGTATTATGCACCTAGCGTGCTTGTGACCGATATTCGATATTTTATTGTAATGAGCAAATCTAGCTCGATGTGCACCTCCTTATGTGAGACCTATGTGTGGATCGGGTGGCACGCCGCCATGGGTATGTTATTTGGATCGGGTTGCGCGCCGCGACAGTGTGATGTTGAGTATAGTTTTCTATATACTATTTTTGTATGCCTTGCTTCCTATTTTCTAAGGAAAGTCCGTATTGGTGCGTGAGTTAGGTAGTTCCTTCCAGAGTTCGTTTTCCTTTTGTATCGCGTTCGAATTGGTAGCCTATTGGCACGTTGTGGCATCATATGAGACTTCTGATTATGTCCGGGGTGGCTTATTGCCTAAGCAGTTCGTACTGGCTGAGACGAGATTATTGGAGTTAGGACCAGTGCAATTTGATTATATGAAGTGTATTAAGGAGCTAGGACCATTAGATGGTTCAGGAAGAGGCAATGACTCTTGTCAGGGGATAGGCCCAATGATTCGTTGATTTAGCAGTTGGTTATGAATTTCGGCACATCTCTTCCGTCGTGATGGTATTGTAAGAGTAAGAGCAAGACCCATGTAGGTCATGAGGTGCAATGGGAGCATCGGATTCGTGGAATTTAGAGTAAATCGATCAGAAAAGTTATTGTGGTCCTATGAGTAAAGTGGTGCAAGTTGTGAATTCAGCAAAGTGATGCAGTCGCGTTTGGATACGGCGTGTAGTTATTGATACGGTGATCGTATGTTGGAAGCAGGCCTGGCATAGAATTCCGGATGTTGGAATTGGGCTCTAAGGCCTATTCGTTGAATAAAAGGGAACATCTTCATAAATTATCGAGCTAATGTGCTCAACTAAGTTGTGGTAGCACGGGAAGGTGCATGAGGTGCTAAACAGTGATTTCAGACTACTTCAGTGTAGTTCTCAGCACGTTCGAGGACGAACGTATGTTTAAGTGGGAGAGAATGTAACGACCCGACCGGTCGTTTTGAGCCCTAGCGCGCCATTCAGCAATCTGAGGCCATGAGCAACTTCATTTCAGGTATTGTGACTTGTACGCGCGGTCGGAATCGAATTTCGGGAAGTTCAGAGTTAATTTAAATGAAAATTCTCATTTCGGAAGCCATAAGTTGGAGAAAATGACTAAGACTGGAATCTTGAGTGAACGAACTCGGAATCAAGATCTGAAGGTTCCAGCAGGTTCGTATGATGATTTCGGACTTGGGCGTATGACCGGATCGGGTTTTGGATGACCCGGGAGCGTTTTTGCGCCTATTGTGGAAGTTGGCATTTTGGAAGAAATTGCATAAGTTTGGTTTGAAGTGAATTTCAGTGTTATCGAGGTCCGTTTGGAATTCCGAGACTATGAATAGCTCCGCATGGTGATTCTAGAGTTGGGGGCGCGATCGGAAGTGAATTCGGAGGTCCGTAGGTTATTTTGAAGCCATTTGGCTAAAGATTGAAATTTGAAGGTTTTTGAGAAGTTTGACCGGAAGTGGACTTTTTGATATCGGGGTTGGAATCTGATTCCGGAAGTTGGAGTAGGTCCGTAATGTCAAATGTGACTTGTGTGAAAAATTTGAAGTCAATCGGACGTCATTTGATAGGTTTAAACATCGGAAGTAGAAGTTGCAAAGTTCAAAGTTCATTAAGCTTGAATCGGGGTGTAATTCATGGTTCTAGCATTGTTTGATATGATTTGATGCCTCGAGCAAGTCCATAATGTGTTTTGGGATTGGTTGGTAGTTTTGGTTGAGGTCCCGGGGGCCTCGGGTGGATTCCTGGTGGTTAACGGATCGAAAATGGAATTTTGGGAAGGCTGGAGTTTGCTGGTTGCTGGTATTTCCGCTTCTGCGGAAATGGGACCGCAGAAGCGGCCCCGTAGAAGCGAGGAAGGAACCGCAGAAGCGGTTGGGAGTAGTGAGCAGGGACTGCATATGCGGTCAGGAATCTGCAGAAGCGGATCCGCAGAAGCGGTGCGCTTATCGCATAAGCGGTTTGGGGCGGCTAGGCTGGGACCGCAGATGCGGTCATTTTTCCGCAGAAGCGGGACTGCACCTGCAGTGGAGGAGTCGCAGAAGCGAAAAGGGCTGGAGGCAGAGAGTTTGTTTTAAAAGTTGGGAATTGGCCATTTCTCTCACATTTTCTTGCCTTGGGGGCGATTCTTGGAGGATTCAAGAGAGGAATTCAGTCATCAATGATAAGGTAAGCTAATCCCACCTATTATGAGTTAAATACATTGATTATGTATAGATTTTAGCATGTAAATGGGTAGAAAATTGAGGGTTAGAGGAAGACCTAGAAAATTAGTGTTCTTGAATTTTGACCGCGATTTTGAGTATGGAATTAAGAGGAAATCATATATTTGAGTTCGTGAGTTCATGGGTAAACTTTATCTTCGAGAAATTTCGGATTCCGGGCACGTGGACCCGAGGGCATTTTTGTCAACTTTTCGTTCGGGGTTAGGAATTGTTACAAATTGGGTTGTAAAGTTTAATTGAGCATATATTAATGGATTTGTATAATCATTGGCTAGTTTTGGAGCATTGTACGTTGGTGCAAGTCTTCAGAGGAATGTAGAATGCCGGTTATGAGTCTTCGGAGCGAGGTGAGTCTCCTTTCTAACCTTGTAAGAGGGAATTGTCCTCATAGGTGAAATAATTGGTTATGTGCTCCTATATGTGGGGGGCTACGTACGCACGAGGTGACGAAAGTCCGTGCGTAGCTACTATTATGCTATTGTCCGGGTAGTTAGGACCCATAAACATGTTGTACTTGGATTATTTATGAACCCATTGATAGCTTGAATTGCTTAAATCACCTGGGATTAGTAAATGAATTTAAAAAGAGATTAAACATCATTTTTGCTGAATTGAATAAAAGAGAAATTGTCTTATTTGGATAAATATCCCCGATAAATTCTTAATTGGCTACTTGAGCATGTATTTTATGTGTACCTGCGGTCGCATGCATGATTCGCGAGCAGGGTATGTGTTTACTTATGGAACGGGCCGAACGCCTCGGCAGATTAAATAGATACACCTATGGTACGGGCCGTTCGACCCTCGACAGTGCACAATTTACATTCGTGTTGGATCGGGCCGTCGCCTCGGTGTGATTTGCGCATGTTATTTGTCGCTTGAGAATTGTAAATGTGGAATTGGCCCCTTTGTGGCTTGATATAAATTGATAAGACAATAAAGAATAAACCTTGGAAGCCCTTGATTAATTGTTGAAGGTGTTTACCTGTTTTCTGGCTTCGCGAATTAAAGCTACTATATAAATCCATGATTTTCCTCACATTTCTAGAATACTGTTAATTGACCTCAAGTGAGTGTCGAAGTTGGCCATCTCGTCTCTACTTCTTCGAGATTAGGCGGGATACTCATTGAGTACACGTTGATTACGTACTCATACTAGACTTCTGTGCATTTTTGTTGCACAGGTATATATAGCAGCCTACTGGGCATAGCAGAACGGATGATTCTGGGACTAGGTGAGCTGCAATTTGCGAGGCGACCCGCAGCTAGGGTAGTCCTTTCATCCTTTTGTATTTTATTTCCTGTCCACTGTATTTCGGACAGAGGTTGTATTTTACTTTCCTTATCAGTAGTTGTTCATGTACTTGTGACACCGGGTTCTGGGATGTATTTGGGTTTAAATTCAGAAATTTAAGAGTTGCTAAATATTTCCTTATTAATTCTGAAGAATATACTGATGTGTTGTTTTAAATCGTACAAAAGACGTGTTTTCAAAATTATTAAAACAAGAACTTGACTAAGTATTTCAGTTATCTTGCCTGACAGCGGTGTCCGGTGCCACCACAATCCTTAATGGATTTTGGATCGTGACACATATCATTAAAGAAAGAAAGACTAAAGACACATAAACTAAGATGTGAATAGAATACAAAAATAATTATATCAAAAAATTTGGAAAAACTATTTTCGAATATATGATTATTTAACTCAGGAAAGAGTAAAGTAGAAATCAATCGGCACAAATGTTTTGCCATATGTTCCTTGGACTCAAAATTTAAGCAAAACATGCCAAAGACACATAAACTAAAACAAGTGTACAGTAGAAAAGCGATTCTACCATAATAACAACAAAATAATAAGATTCTAAAAACAAAAATAATGCATAAATATAAAAATATGTCAATTTCTCGACATGTGCAGTGCACGTGTATGCCGAGTCATATAGTACATCATTTTATAATATAAAATCAATATCGTTCCTCTANATACATTGATTATGTATAGATTTTAGCATGTAAATGGGTAGAAAATTGAGGGTTAGAGGAAGACCTAGAAAATTAGTGTTCTTGAATTTTGACTGCGATTTTGAGTATGGAATTAAGAGGAAATCATATATTTGAGTTCGTGAGTTCATGGGTAAACTTTATCTTCGAGAAATTTCGGATTCCGGGCACGTGGGCCCGAGGGCATTTTTGTCAACTTTTCGTTCGGGGTTAGGAATTGTTACAAATTGGGTTGTAAAGTTTAATTGAGCATATATTAATGGATTTGTATAATCATTAGCTAGTTTTGGAGCATTGTACATTGGTGCAAGTCTTCGGAGGAATGTAGAATGACGGTTATGAGTCTTCGGAGCGAGGTGAGTCTCCTTTCTAACCTTGTAAGAGGGAATTGTCCCCATAGGTGAAATAATTGATTATGTGCTCCTATATGTGGGGGCTACGTACGCACGAGGTGACGAGAGTCCGTGCGTAGCTACTATTATGCTATTGTCCAGGTAGTTAGGACCCATAAGCATGTTGTACTTGGATTATTTACGAACCCATTGATAGCTTGAATTGCTTAAATCACCTGGGATTAGTAAATGAATCCTGAATTGATAAAAAGAGAAATTGTCTTATTTGGATAAATATCCCCGATAAATTCTTAATTGGCTACTTGAGCATGTATTTTATGTGTACCTGCGTCGCATGCATGATACGCGAGCAGGGTATGTGTTTACTTATGGAACGGGCCGAACGCCTCGGCAGATTAAATGGATGCATCTATGGTACGAGCCGTTCGACCCTCGGCAGTGCACGGTTTACATTCCTGTTGGATCGGGCCGTCGCCTCGGTGTGATTTGCGCATGTTATTTGTCGCTTGAGAATTGTAAATGTGGAATTGGCCCCTTTGTGGCTTGATATAAATTGATAAGATAATAAAGAATAAACCTTGGAAGCCCTTGATTAATTTTTAAAGGTGTTTACCTGTTTTCTGGCTTCGCGAATTAAAACTACTATATAAATCCATGATTTTCCTCACATTTCTAGAATACTGTTAATTGACCTCTAGTGAGTGTCGAAGTTGGCCATCTCGTCTCTACTTCTTCGAGATTAGGCGGGATACTCATTGAGTACACGTTGATTACGTACTCATACTACACTTCTGTGCATTTTTGTTGCACAGGTATATATATAAACCTCTAGCAGCCTACTGGGCATAGCAGCACGGATGATTCTGGGGCTAGGTGAGCTGCAATTTGTGAGGCGACCCGCAGCTAGGGTAGTCCTTTCAGCCTTTTGTGTTTTATTTCCTGTCCACTGTATTTCAGACAGAGGTTGTATTTTACTTTCCTTATCAGTAGTTGCTCGTGTACTTGTGATACCAGGTTCTGGGATGTATTTGGGTTTAAATTCAGAAATTTTAGAGTTGCTAAATATTTCATTATTAATTCTGAAGAATATACTGATGTGTTGTTTTAAATCGTATAAAAGACGTGTTTTCAAAATTATTAAAACAAGAACTTGACTAAGTATTTCAGTTGGCTTGCCTGACAGCGGTGTCCGGCGCCACCACGACCCTTAGTGGATTTTGGGTCGTGACAATATTATCCCTATGTAAAAACACTGCAACATATTATGTGGTGAAATTAATCAGGTCATCATGCAAACTTATCATGCCAAAAAATTCAGTTTCGCGGGGAAACCTTTTGATTTTGAATTTTTAATTGACTGTTGCTATCTTTCGCTATCCCTACTCGATTCTTATTGATTCCTGCATAAATGGAAAGAGGAATCCCCCCTCGATATTGTCAATTCTAGAGTCGAAAGCTCACTATTGTTATAAAGAAATTAAAATGAAGGAAGTAAATATAATATCGCAACCCATAAAGGAAGTTAGTGTTGTGAATATAAATCAAAGGAGATGTCTCTAAAATTAACCCTTAATTTTCTTTTTGTTTGATTTAAATATTTATTAATATAATTGTCAGTTAAATTACAGACCAAAAGTGCCTAACGTGATAATTTAAGGATATCAATATAGTCCAAACGTAGTACAATAACGACCCAGTAGAATTCCACAAGTGGGGTCTAGGGAGGGTAGAATGTACAAAGACTTTACCCCTACCCCGGAGGGATAGAGAGGCTGTTTGCAAAAGACCCTCAGCCTACGAAGAAGAAAAGAAACAATAGACAATAGATCAGTGACAACAACAGAAACCAGAAAAACAGTATCAACATCGTAAGAAACAGAAAAATAGATGTAAAAGCAATAACAACAACCAGCAATAATGCCATATAAAATTGTGTGAAAATTACATAAACCACTAACAACCCACATCAAAACATTATCAGCCCAGCCCAGACCTGGGAACAACATAGAAAAACGCTCGACACCCTCCTAACCTACAACCCTAATGCTCGACCTCCACACCTTCCTATCCAGAGCCATGTCCTCGGAGATCTAAAGTCACGCCATGTCCTACCTGATCACCTCACCCCAGTACTTCTTAGGCCTCCCTCTACCTCTCCTCGTACCTACCAATGTCAACCGATCACACCTCTTAATCGGCACTACTAGAAATTCGGAAAAAAGCAACCACAAAAAGCGACCCAAGTTGGTCGCTTACAAGTCACAAAGCGACCAAAAAGCGTCCAAACTAGCTTGGTCGCTATTTTGCTGGTCCCTTTACCTTAGAGACCAAAGTTGGTCGCTAATTAGCGACCAACTTTGGTCTCTAAGGTAAAAGGACCAAATATTCCGGGTAAACAATATACCGACCAACTTTGATCGCTTTAATATTTTAATAATTTAAATTTTGCGACCAAAATTGGTCTCTATATTTAAATTACTTTATTTATTTATTTATTATTATCTATATATATATTAAAGCAAGAAAGTTACCATATATAATTGATATTATGGTTAAGCCAAGTGGCAAGCTAATAAATGTCAATAGTATATGGTAACTTTACTCTATATTTGATTATTTTAGTTAAATATAATATAT
>NC_031994.1:26193832-26209865 GCF_001879085.1 Nicotiana attenuata | reverse complement strand
CAAAATGCTGAAAGGAACTACACTAGCTGCGGGTCGCCTCGAATAATGCAGCTCACCTAGTCCCAGAATCATCCGCGCTGCTACGCCAAGTAGGCCACTAGAGTTACTTATACCTGTGCAACGAAAATGCACAGAAGTGTAGTATGAGTACGTAATCAACGTGTACTCAGCAAGTATCCCGTCTAATCTCGAAGAAGTAGAGACGAGATGGCCAACTTTGACACTTACTAGTGGTCCAATAATAATATACTAAATGTGTGAGGAAATCAGGGATTTTATAAAGCAGTTCTAACTCAAAAAGCTGGTAAACAGGCAATACACCTTCAACAAATAATAAAGGATTTTCAAGGTTTACTTTTCTTCATTTTAACAATTTATCTCAAGCCATGAAAGGCAGCATCAACGTATAAAATTCTCAGGCAACGATATATAAATCATGCGCAAATCATGCCGAGGCGACGGCCCGCTCCAACAGAAAAGAAATGTGCACTTGCCGAGGGTCGACGGCGTACCTATAGATGCATCTATTACCCCGCTACGCAAAATAAACTGCGACGCGGTCAACATAAAATAAACACATACCCTGCTCGCGAATCATGCATGCGACGCAGGTACACATGGAGGTACATGCTCAATCAGTCAAGTAAGAACTTATCAGGGAATATTTATCAAAATAAAATGAATTCTCCTTTAACAAATTTTAAGAAGTGAAGTTTAATCCCTTTAGAAATTCATTTACTAATTCAATGTGATTTAAGCAATTCAAGCTATCATTGGGTTTACAAATAATCCAAGTATAACATGCTTTTGGGTCCTAGCTACCCGGACAATAGCATAATAGTAGCTACGCACGGACTCTCGTCACCTCGTGCGTACGTAGCCCCCCCACAAATAGGAGCATATAACCAATTAACTCACCTATGGGGACAATTCCCTCTTACAAGGTTAGAAAGGAGACTCACCTCGCTCCAACGCGCACTTCCAATATCAAGAACAAGCCCAAGCCCTCAAGTCGGAGCCAAACGATCACAAACTAGTTAAAGGAAGTAAGAACTAGTCAATATAAGTTTACAAAATCAGATTCGAGCTATTTAAGCCATTTCCCAACCCTTTTCACAAGTTTCCTAAATTCCGAACCCGGGCCCACGTGCCCGGATTCCGATATTTTTCGAAGGAAGTTGTTCTCTACAACCTAAGGATCAATAATATATCATTTCTAGTTCATTACATAGCAATTTACATGCTTAAATCTTAGTTTTACTAAAACCCTAGGTCTAGCTCTAACCCTTGATTTTTTTACTTAATTTTAGTGTTTAATCTACCTAATGTTCATGTAATTAAACTAAGAATGGAGGGAGATTACTTACCTTACAATACTATGTGGAAATCCTCTCTTTAGAAGCATCCAAATCGCCCAAGTGTGAAGTAGTGAGTGAAATAAATGACCTTGAGCTCGAATTAAAAGAGCTCACTGCCCAGCGATTTCCGCTTCTGCGGTTTGGGGACCGCATCTGCAGTCCCGCTCCTGCGGAAAGGAGGCCGCATCTGCGGCTCTAGGCTTTAAGCGACTGGACCGCTTCTGCGATCTGAAGGGCGCTTCTGCGGAAACCGCTTCTGCGGTTTGGGCCGCTTCTGCAGTTCTGGCCCAATTTGGCTGGACCGCTTCTGCGGTCGAATTTCCGCTAAAGCGGAACCGCTTCTGCGGTTTCATGACCGCTTCTGCGTTTTTCCCTGGGCATGCCCTTGGCCGCTTCTGCAAAGGCCTGACCGCATCTGCGGTCCCGCTTCTGCGGCCCTAGAATCGCAGATGCGGTTATGATAGAAGCAGCAGTTCAGCCTCTTCTTAAATTTTTAACTTCACTCGAGCCTCGATCGTTTGACGCTCGGGGCTCCCGAGCCCTCCCGAACATACCGACAAGTCTGAAATCACGAGGCGGACCTACTCGAACCCTCGGAACTCCCAAAATAATGCTAAATCTTGGAATCACCCCCTAAAACCAAATGAATCAAACTATTGAATCTTCAAGTTCTTAATTCTCCTCTAATGGGTCAAAATGCCCTTAAACTACTCGGATTGGCACCAAATTTACGGGAAAGTCTTAAACGACATTACGGACCTATACCAAGCTTCGGAACCAAAATCCGAGCCCGATACCTAGGGAATCAATGATTACTTAGTTTCTTTAATTCTTTAAAACTTCAATTAAACAGTTTTTAATAGAAATTTATTACTCGGGCTAGGGACCTCGGAATTCGATTCCGGACATACGCCCAGGTCCCATATTTTCCCACGGACCCTCAGAAATTGCCAAATCACGAATCCGGGTCCGTTTCCCAAGAAAGTTGACCGAAGTCAAACTTGGCCTTTTAAGGAACTCTTAAAGAAACAATTAGGCATTTTTCACTCAAAACTCTTCTAACTCCCGAGCCGACCGCCCCCGCAAGTCGTAATTTAGCTAAAGCAAGTACGGGAGGCTTTATTTAGGGGAACGGGGTTCTAAAAGGCAAAACGATCGGTCGGGTCGTTACATTCTCTCCCACTTAAACATACGTTCGTCCTCGAACGTGCTGAGAACTACACTGAAGTAGTCTGGAATCACTGTTTAACACCTCATGCACCTTCCCGTGTTACCACAACTCAGTTGAGCACATTAGCTCGATCAATTCTGAAGATATTTCCTTTTATTAGCAAATAAGCCTTAGAGCCAAATTCCAACATCCGAAATTCTATGCTAGGCCTGTTTCCAACATACGCTCATCATACCATTCACTACACACAGTACCAAGACGTGACTGCATACCTTAGCTAAATTCACACCTTGCACCATTTTACTCGCCGGACCACAATAACATTTTCTGATTAACTTAGTCGAAATTCCACGAATCTGATGCTCCCATTGCACCCCATGACATACACAGGTCTTACTCCAACTCTTACAATACCGCCACAACGGAAGAGATGTGCGGAAATTCATAATCAACTGCCGAGTCAACAAATCATTAGGTCTACACCCCTGACAAAGCTAACACCTCGTTCTGAGCCAAATAATGGTCTCATCTCCTTAACATACTTCATACAGCTGGATTGCACAGAATCCTAAATCAAGGGATTTCGTCTCATCGGATACAACTGCTCAGGCAATACGCCACCCCAGACATTATTAAAATCTCATGTGATGTTACCATGTGCCAATAGGCCACCAATTCGAACGCGATGCATAAGGAAAACGAACTCTGGAGGGAATTACCTAACTCCCGCACTAATACGGACTTTCCTTAGAAAATAGGAAGCAGGACATACAAAAATAGCATATAGAAAACCATACTCAACATCACACTGTTGTGGTGCGCAACCCGGTCCAAATAACATAGATCTCGCATAAGGAGATTGCACATCGAGCTAAATTTGCTCATTACAACGACATACCGAATATCGGTCACAAGCGTGCTAAGGGCACAAATACATCCCCGAGGGAACATATAGCGTCATAAGCTACAAAACTCAAGCACAACTGGGGTGCGATAGACAAACTGAATCTCAAGAGCCATCTTGCTCATAATACATCATTTCTGCACGGACCCTCAACACATAAGCAATTTCTCAAGACGTCTCGCAACTCTCACGGCGCAATGCATCACTACATGGAATATCTGACAACGAAATAACACCCTGACTACTCCATAAGGAGCGCATTACTGAAATGAACACAACTGGCCTGACATAGAGCCCAAATTCACATTTAAATCCATCCATCGACCTCAAGTCGACCCTGATCATAACAAACTAAGCCAATAACCTTTCAAAGGTCCATACTAATTTCCCTCTTCTCGTAACACATGAGGACAACCATCATAACCGGAGCGAACCTCCACAGTCCATAACCCAATAAACAGAGTGCCCTCTAGGCATAAATCCTCAAATTAATGACATTACCACAATTTTCATACTTGGTTTGACTCTTTTAATCAATCAAGTGACTCCGTGCCACATTCATACAATCTTCCTGTAGGACACACCCCCACAACCTGCCATAACAAATAACTGGGTCTTACCTCCAACCCATCGGCCGCACTAACGCTGAAAAGCGATCAAGAATCATTAACCCTGATACAAGCATCCTTTTGCAAAACACCTATCTCAGGTGACGCTGAAGATAATACCAACTTACTTTCAACATCGAGACTCCTTTCCTGCTCATCCGAGCTTGTGACATCTTTGTCCACACCGAACTGCAACTTTGATTCTCATTTCAAATTCCATACTACTCGCGGCACCTGACATATTCATGAACAGCAGGACACGATTCTTCATCATAATTCCAGAATTGCTAATAGATTAATACTTCATCACATCAAAGCTTTTCCCTGAACTCACTTTAGGAGAATCATAGCAACACACAGGAGAATACTCATAACCGTAGAATATGCAAACATCTAAGTAGTGGTCTAAGCCACCTTAGCCCTTCCGGAATCTGCTTCCACATAACAAGCCATAACAGTAGAATGCTTCAGAATAATATTAATTACGGCGGCTGACAAGCCTCATATGCACCGCCACAGATTACTTGCATAACTTAATCACGCTGAAAGAGCTGATCTCTACCACCAACATGCCAACTATAACCAATCTATCTTCCTTCGATTCACCTCGATTGCCTTAGAAATAATACTAATTCCATCCCACACATAACATACTCCCTCCGCACTCATCTCGAGTGACCTAGAACCGCGAGACCATGCTGTCTCAAATCCAACAAACCACTTCATACCTTCCTTGCGCGTATATTCGCACCCTCAACTGATATGCCCATTCTGCTAATCCCATTACGAATCCGAAATCTCTTCTTCTTTCCCTCTCAAGTTCCACGCTGCAAGTCAAAACATCATAGAACACTCTGTGCCTCTTCTCATAGGCTGCTATCAAGCTCGATTCTAAACCGTAATTATACGCTCGAAATCATTAGGCATCACACCTCATCTTGTGAATTTACCATGACCGTTGTTGAGAGCCACACGCTCTAACTTGGTCTCGAATAAAATCGACTCCATGAGTCTCCACATGAGTACCCCCTTGGCGAAGAACCCGCCGAATCACTTCCCTTGGAACCCGCATCTGTATAAAGCAAAATCCTGAATCTTTCCCCAAGTCTGAGCATGATCCAATAAGGCCAACGATAGCCCACCTTTAATAATTCGTTTGCCCAGATTACCACTTATGGTCTTTCCCCGTAGCTGAAATAGCCCATCAATATGCTAATAACTAGAAACCTCGCAAGTAGTTAACTCTGCTACCCCATCATAAGCAGTGGGACTCTCCCACTTAGCTTGAAGCCATAATTTCACAAATCTGGAATTCACCCGTCCTCTTTATCTCTTATTGCCATAACCTTGCGCAATTAACTGCCAAAGCTCACGAAGTCTTTCTGTAGAACCCCCTTCTTATACTCTGAATCATCAACCACATTTGCACAACCGATCTCTTTGCTACATAACCGATAAAAATTCTTCGCAGAAGCCTCGCCAACCACGTGACTGCTAACCTGCTCACTTGGCTAACCCACCTATAGAAGGCTCTCCCCGGCATCCTCCAAAACTGATGCACAGGGTACAGTCACTACGACATCAATGACCCATCCTGAGTCTGAGCTCACTCTCCAGCTGCACAGGTCCATTTACCCCTCGTGGACATCATTTAAATGTGCGACAACATCCTTCCAATTCAAAGCCATGCTGCATCCTTCTTCATTTAAGTGGCTTCTTTCCGTTATATTAAATCTCCTGCCGCGCCAGAACCCCTACTTCAATTAGATCCGTAGACCCCGTATAGCCAAGCACCAATATTCTCAAATCGCTCCAAATTTCCTTAAGGCGCATAGTCTTCCTACCACTAAGCCCTATACAGCTCCGCCACTCTCCCACTTTGGGCAAACTCGCTCCTTTAATCAACTGCTCAACCTACGCTTCTTATACCTGGCCCTTTAGAAGTTCAAAACTCCGCCTGACACTTCCCACATGTTTTCTCATCTTTTGCTGCTCAGTTGTTGCCTTAATAAAATGTATCTTCCTAGAACTTGAATCCACAATTTGTTACTAACTTTAAACTTTTCCGAAGGTCATCTTTCTCGAACCGTCAACATTTGAAATACTGATTCAATCCTAAACCACCGCATCCTGCGATGCCTGATAGTCGCATCTCCGATACTGTTTCACAATATCTTGCCCCAAGGGCGAGTTGTAGAAGATCATAACACCGATAAACTTAATACGTCCAATTAGGAAAACAGCACCCCAATATAGAGGAGAACTCCACCACGCTTGCAATTACCACGTCTCATTACTTCCACCAGTCCACATCTGACCATCCTTAGTTCGATTACCTTTCCCCCTGCCGGGAAGTAAAATACTGAATCTCTTGATTATGCACTGAGTAAACCTCCCTTGAAATCATTCACTGCCCTGACACGTGGGCAATACCCTACCATCATATCACTACTGCAGAATAGTCATTCATAAGCATCGCGACAACTTGTGCCTAGCCTCAAAGCCCTCAAAAATACCGCTACTGGGCTGAAACAATAAAATATTCTTCCATAAGGCGACGACAATAATCTGATCAGCTATACCGGGAGAAACATCCCGTATCACATCTGTAGTACCATTACGGTTCTTCAATTTTCGATTTACATCAAGCGCTTCGCGTCGCATAAGATTGACTAGGAAAGAAACAAAGGCATAAGCCTTACATGAAATCAAATCGCACAATAAGGAATCAAGAAGGGAAGTACTCCTAACAATCCTGCAGCCTCCCGAGGATAAGTACAGACGTCTCCGTACCGATCCGCGAGACTCTACTGGACTTGCTCATGACTCGTGAGACCCTAGGAACCTAGTGCTCTGATACCATGTTATCACGACCCAAAATCCACTAAGGGTCATGGTGGCGCCGGACACCGCTGTCAAGCAAGCCAACTGAATAACCAATTAAATTCTCTTTTTAATTACCTTTGAAATCTAGAATTTTTCCTTCCATTTTTCATAAATAAAAAGGTCATTACTTCAATTCAAATTAAATAATAACAATTAGTACAAATCTTTCGAAAACCATCCCAGAACCCGGTGTCACAAGTGCATGAGCAACTACTGATAAGGAAAATAAAATACAACATATGTCCGAAATACAATGGACAGGGAATAAATACAAAATGCTGAAAGGAACTACACTAGCTGCGGGTCGCCTCGAATAATGCAGCTCACCTAGTCCCAGAATCATCCGCGCTGCTACGCCCAGTAGGCCACTAGAGTTACTTATACCTGTGCAACAAAAATGCACAGAAGTGTAGTATGAGTACGTAATCAACGTGTGCTCAGCAAGTATCCCGTCTAATCTCGAAGAAGTAGAGACGAGATGGCCAACTTTGACACTTACTAGTGGTCCAATAATAATATACTAAATGTGTGAGGAAATCAGGGATTTTATAAAGCAGTTCTAACTCAAAAAGCTGGTAAACAGGCAATACACCTTCAACAAATAATAAAGGATTTTCAAGGTTTACTTTTCTTCATTTTAACAATTTATCTCAAGCCATGAAAGGCAGCATCAACGTATAAAATTCTCAAGCAAAGATATATAAATTATGCGCAAATCATGCCGAGGCGAAGACCCGCTCCAATAGAAAAGAAATGTGCACTTGCCGAGGGTCGACGGTGCGCCTATAGATGCATCTATTACCCCGCTCGCAAAATAAACTGCGACGCGGTCAACATAAAATAAACACATACCCTGCTCGCGAATCATGCATGCGACGCAGGTACACATGGAGGTACATGCTCAATCAGTCAAGTAAGAACTTATCAGGGAATATTTATCAAAATAAAATGAATTCTCCTTTAACAAATTTTAAGAAGTGAAGTTTAATCCCTTTAGAAATTCATTTACTAATTCAATGTGATTTAAGCAATTCAAGCTATCATTGGGTTTACAAATAATCCAAGTATAACATGCTTTTGGGTCCTAGCTACCCGAACAATAGCATAATAGTAGCTACGCACGGACTCTCGTCACCTCGTGTGTACGTAGCCCCCCCACAAATAGGAGCACATAACCAATTAACTCACATGGGGACAATTTCCTCTTACAAGGTTAGAAAGGAGACTCACCTCGCTCCAACGCGCACTTCCAATATCAAGAACAAGCCCAAGCCCTCAAGTCGGAGCCAAACGATCACAAACTAGTTAAAGGAAGTAAGAACTAGTCAATATAAGTTTACAAAATCAGATTCGAGCTATTTAAGCCATTTCCAACCCTTTTCACAAGTTTCCTAAATTTCGACCCCGGGCCCACGTGCCCGGATTCCGATATTTTTCGAAGGAAGTTGTTCTCTACAACCTAAGGATCAATAATATATCATTTCTAGTTCATTACATAGCAATTTACATGCTTAAATCTTAGTTTTACTAAAACCCTAGGTCTAGCTCTAACCCTTGATTTTTACTTAATTTTAGTGTTTAATCTACCTAATGTTCATGTAATTAAACTAAGAATGGAGGGAGATTACTTACCTTACAATACTATGTGGAAATCCTCTCTTTAGAAGCACCCAAATCGCCCAAGTGTGAAGTAGTGAGTGAAATAAATGACCTTGAGCTCGAATTAAAAGAGCTTACTGCCCAGCGGTTTCCGCTTCTGCGGTTTGGGGACCGCATCTGCGGTCTCGCTTCTGCGGAAAGGAGGCCGCATCTGCGGCTCTGGGCTTTAAGCGACTGGACCGCTTCTGCGGTCTGAAGGGCGCTTCTGCGGAAACCACTTCTGCGGTTTGGGCCGCTTCTGGCTGGACCGCTTCTGCGGTCGAATTTCCGCTAAAGCGGAACCGCTTCTGCGGTTTCATGACCGCTTCTGCGGTTTTCCCTGGGCCTGCCCTTGGCCGCTTCTGCGAAGGCCTGACCGCATCTGCGGTCCCACTTCTGCGGCCTTAGAACTGCAGATGCGGTTATGACAGAAGCAGCAGTTCAGCCTCTTCTTAAATTTATAACTTCACTCGAGCCTCGATCGTTTGACGCTCGGGGCTCCCAAGCCCCGCCCGAACATACCGACAAGTCTGAAATCACGAGGCGGACCTACTCGAACCCTCGGAACTCCCAAAACAACGCTAAATCTTGGAATCACCCCCTAAAACCAAATGAATCAAACTATTGAATCTTCAAGTTTTTAATTCTCCTCTAACGGGTCAAAACGCCCTTAAACTACTTGGATTGGCACCAAATTTTACGGGCAAGTCTTAAACGACATTACGGACCTGTACCAAGCTTCGGAACCAAAATCCGAGCCCGATACCTAGGGAATCAATGATTACTTAGTTTCTTTAATTCTTTAAAACTTCAATTAAATAATTTTTAATAGAAATTCATTACTCGGGCTAGGGACCTCGGAATTCGATTCCGGACATACGCCCAGGTCCCATATTTTCCCACGGACCCTCAAAAATTTCCAAATCACGACTCCGGGTCCGTTTCCCAAGAAAGTTGACCGAAGTCAAACTTGGCCTTTTAAGGAACTCTTAAAGAAACAATTAGGCATTTTTCACTAAAAACTCTTCTAACTCCTGAGCCGACCGCCCCCGCAAGTCGTAATTCAGCTAAAGCAAGTACGGGAGGCTTTATTTAGGGGAACGGGGTTTTAAAAGGCAAAACGACCGGTCGGGTCGCTACAGAATCATTTAAATTTTTAGATAGCCGATTAAAGTGAATTTTAAATTAAGGATAATATCTTCACTTGCATCATTATAAAAGTAATCATTATTATAATATATATAAAGTTTTAGAAATTGAAATTTCAAAATAGAAATATTTTTTGTAAGATAAGATCATACCAAATAAGAGTTCAAGTCGTAGTATAAGAGTCACCTCGTAATCATTTATATCATGTCAACCTTTGTGCTTTGCCATAAATATGAGTTATTATTTCACTTTGTGGCTATTTTTAGGTTTTAATGACACCTATAAGAATAGTGCAAAAATAAAATTATCACTACGAGAATTGAGAAAATGTTAGTCTTTTTCATGTAGTATTTCTTAATTAATATCTGACGATTATCCATAATTATTTAGAAGGTTTAAATGTTAAGGTTATTTACATATAATTCAAATAACTCATATATTTAAATGACACCTATTATGTTAAGGTTATTTTTTCATGTAGTGTTCTTTTTATGTTTCATCTTTGTCGTAGTATAAGAGTCACGTCGTAATCAATGAATCGTTTATATCGTGTCAACCTTTGTGCTTTGCCATAAATATTTGTTATTATTTCACTTTGTGGCTATTTTTAGGTTCCAATGACACCTATGAGAATAGTCCAAAACTAAAATTATCACTACGAGAATTGAGAAAATATTAGTCTTTTTTCATGTAGTGTTTCTTAATTAATATCTGACGATTATCTATAATTATTTAGAAGGTTTAAATGTTAAGGTTATTTACATATAATTCAAATAACTCATATATTTAACATGGTTAATGTCAAAATCAAAATGGAGTAAAAAAAATTCACTAGCTAAATTTTTTTTATATTTTTAGATAGCCAACTAAAATGTGGTTTTGAATTAAGAATAATATTTTCAATTACGTTATTATAAAAATAATTATTATTGAAAAATAATGTTTTAGAAACTAAAATTTTAAGACAGAAATATTTTTTAAGAGATATCAACACACCAAATAAGAGTTCAAGTAGTAGTAAAAGAGTTAGGCCTTATCCAAAGAGTCATTCATTGTCTCAACATTTGATTGTTTTGTCATAAATATGAGTTATTATTTTGCTTCTTGACTATTTTTAGGATCCAATGACACTGGCAAGAATGATATCAAAAAAGAAAATAGAGAAAATGGTTAATTTTTTTCATGTAGTTAATATCCAATGATTATCTATATTTACTGAGAAAGTGTAAATTTTAAGATTATTTATATACAATCCAAATAACTTAAATATTTGATTAGTGTTCGCGCATCCGCGTGGGTACTAATACTAGTTCAAAATATAGCGACCAACTTTGGTCTGTAAACCAAATATTATATTTTAAAATCTGAAAAATAGCGACCAAAGTTGGTCGCTTTTTTTTAATTTTTTAAATTTTTTTTAAACATAAGCGACCAAAATTGGTCGCTAATTTCAAGAATTTAATTTTTTTTAAACATAAGCGACCAAAATTGGTCGCTAATTTCCAGAATTTTTTTTAATAGAATAGCGACCAAAGTTGGTCGCTTTTTAGGAAATCTGGGTTATTGAGCGACCAACCTTGGTCGCTATTGCCCAGAAAATATTTTTTTTTTTAAATAGAAAAGCGACCAAAGTTGGTCGCTTTTCTGGGTATAATTTTGGCAGAAACTGCATGTTTTGGCAGCTACACCACCTGCCAGCATACCAAATTCCCTATTACAAGCAACAACAATAACAACACAACAACAACACAACAACAACAACAACACAACAACAGCATTAACAACAACATTAAAACCAACAAAGTATAAAGTTCAATAGAGCTAACACATTAAGCTAACAAAACTAAGTTAACGCTTATTACAAGCCCATTCGAAAACCGGTTCTATTGTCTAGTTCCAAGTATATAAAGTACTCAAGGAGTGTCCTAAAGGCTCAATTCATATCCTAAAAGTTCAATTCATACACAAAAATTTCAATTCATATCCTAAAGGTTCAATTCATATCCTAAAATTTCAATTCATAAATTAAAAGTTCAATTCATATCCTAAAATTTCAATTTATAAACTAAAATTCCAATTCATATCCTAAAGGTTCAATTCATATCCTAAAGGTTCAAGTCATATCCTAAAATTTCAAGTCATATCCTAAAATTCCAATTCATAAACTAAAATTCCAATTCATATCCTAAAGGTTCAATTCATATCCTAAAGGTTCAAGTCATATCCTAAAATTTTAATTCATATCCTACAATTTCAAGTCATATCCTAAAATTTCAATTTATAATCTAAAATTCCAATTCATAAACTAAAATTCCAATTCATATCCTAAAGGTTCAAGTCATATCCTAAAGGTTCAAGTCATATCCTAAAGGTTCATTTCATACTCTAAAATTTCAAGTCATATCCTAAAATTTCAATTCATAAACTAAAGGTTTAATTCATATCCTAAAGGTTCAAGTTATATCCTAAAATTCCAATTCATATCCTAAAGGTTCAAGTCATGTCCTAAAATTTCAATTCATATCCTAAAATTTCAAGTCATATCCTAAAATTTCAATTTATAATCTAAAATTCCAATTCATAAACTAAAATTCCAATTCATATCCTAAAGGTTCAAGTCATATCCTAAAGGTTCAAGTCATATCCTAAAATTTCAAGTCATATCCTAAAATTNGTCACGACCCCAGTTCCCCTCCGTGAACTGTCGTGACGGCACCTAGTCCCTACGACTAGGTAAGCCTAACAAGTGCGGAAAACAAATCGAAACTTGCGGAAGTATAAATCAAAAACAAAAATAACTAAAAGGAACGGTATATAGAATGCCGCTCGGCAAATACAGCACAATATCTCAAACTTCTACATCACTATCCCAAAACCCGGAAACTCACGGGAACACAAGCTGAAAGAAATATAGTAAAAATGCTCTAACTCCGGAATGTCTACATCAACAGTATGATAGAAGGGCTAATACTACAAGATAGAATAAAGATGGAGACTCTTCGGTTTGCGGACTGTACCTCGAAGTCTCCAAAAGCTCTCCCTGCCTCAAGGATAGTAAGCCTGTGCAGAGGTACCTGGATCTGCACATGAAAAACATGCGCAGGAAGGGCATGAGTACATCACAGCGGTACTCAGTAAGTGCCAAGCCTAACCTCGGTTGGGTAGTGACGAGGAAGGTCAGGGCCCTACTAAGATAAGAGTGTATATATATATATATATATATATATATATATATATATATATATATACATACATACATACATACATAATGAAATGACAGGGTAAATAAGCAGTAAAACTGAGATTCTATAATAAGGGTCTACACAGTAGGATAAGAGTGCAATAACGGGAACAGAGATAAAGGAAAACTACAAGGAAATACCCCTCACAGCGGAATAAATAGTCGGGATCTCTTGGTATCCCGAGGATCTCTTGGTATCCTCAATACATATGCCAGGGATCTCTTGGTATCCCGAGGATCTCTTGGTATCCTCAATACACGTGCCAGAGATCTCTTGGTATCCCACACCTCAATCCGGATCATAAATACGCACAGGGGATCTCCCGTGATGCCGTCCCGTAGTCCCAATTTAAAACACACAGCAGCAACTCAAGAATATCGAAATAAATACTAAGTCCGTAACAAGTAGACAGTTAATTCTAGCCTAACATGCTTCACGTAATGCAATTAAGGCAGTTTAAGCAAATAGGCGATTAAGTCAACTAAGCATGCTTTTCTAAACTAACACATGTTATGTTTGCAAGTAGAATAAAACAAGTAAGAAACGAACTCAGTTAAAATACTTAAAGTAAAACCGAATTTTCAACAATTAGCTCAAGTACGCGCTCATCACCTCACGTACAAGGCATTCAATTACCAAATATCATATCCTAAGGGGAAAGTCCCCCACACAAGGTTAGACAAGCCACTTACCTCGAACCGGCTCAAAATCAACTCGAAACCACACCTTTGCCACGAGTATCCGACTTCAAATGGCCCGAATCTATTCAATTCAGTTGCATTTTGTAAATAACACTTCAAATAACTGATTCTATAATTAAATTCTAAGAATCATGTAAAATGACCAAAATGCCCCTCCGACCAACATCTCGAAATCAGGTGAAATTGTATTTTTAGAAACCTCGTACTCTCACGAGTCTATTCATAACAAGAACACTGAAATCGGGGCCCAAATGGCCCCTCAAATCCTCAATTAAAGGTCTCTTAAACTCAAGCCCTGGTTACCCCTTTTTCCCAAATTTCTCACCATTAATTAGGTCTTTAATCACATAAAAACGAGTTATGAAGTCAAGGACATTACCTCCAAGTGATTTCCCTTTGATTTCCCCAAAAACCCCTCTCAAAAGCTTCAAACCCAGATGAAAATGGTGGAAGAATAGCCAATTTTCGCAAAGGCAACTATTTATATGTTCTGCCCAACTACTTCCGCATTTGCGGCCCTGGGACCGCATCTGCGGTCCCCCTTCTGCGGAACAAGCGTCGCATCTGCGACTTTCCCTTAAGTGACCATCTTCCGCATCTGCGGACATCCAACCGCTCCTGCGGTTCCGCTTCTGCGGGCCTTACACCGCATCTGCGGTTTTCTGAAGGAATGACCCCAAGACGCTTTTGTGGCCCTTTAGCCGCTTCTGCGGCGCCGCATCTGCGGTTCCCAAGCCGCAGATGCAAAAATACTAGAAGCAACAATACTACAGCTGTTGCAACACTTCTTCAACCTTCCCGTCAACCATCCGAAATCATCTCGAGGCCCCCGGGACCTCAACCAAAAGCACCGATAACACCTAATACCTCATTCAAACTTGTACCAATCATTAAACCACCTAAAACAACATCGGAAACTTGAATTAATCAAGGATTTAAGCCTAAGAACTCCAAGTTTCCTCAAAATACGCTTTCGATAAAAAACCTAACCAAACCACGTCTGAATGACCTGAAATTTTACGCACACATCCCAAATGACATGACGGAACTACTGCAACTCCCCGAATTCCATTCCGACCCTCGATCAAGATCTCACTATCGGACCGGAAACTTCATATATTCAAACATCGGCATTTCAAGCCTAAATTAGCTACAGACCTCCAAAACACTATCCGAACATGCTTCTAACCCCAAAATCACCCAACGGAGCTAACGGAACCATCGGATTTCCATCCCGAGTCCGTCTTCACACTGTTCCGACTACGGTCAATTTTCTAACACTTAAGCTCTCATTTAGGGACTAAGTGTCCCAAAACTCTCCGAAACTCAAAACCGAACATCCCGGCAAATCAAAATAGCAGAAATAAACTTGGGGAAAACAGTTAATAGGGGATCGGGGCGTAAATTCCAAAAATGGCCGGCCGGGTCGTTACATATCCTAAAGGTTCAATTCATATCCTAAAGGCTCAATTCATATCCTAAAATTTCAATTCATATCCACAAAAGTTTAATTCATATCCTAAAATTTCAATTTATAAACTGAAATTCCAATACATAAACTAAAAGTCTAATTCATATCCTAAAGGTTCAATTCATATCCTAAAGACTCAATTTATATCCTAAAATTTCAATTCATACACAAAAATTTCAATTGATATCCTAAAGGTTCAATTCATATCCTAAAATTTCAATTCATATCCACAAAATTTCAATTCATATCCAAAAATTCCAATTTATAAATGAAATTACAATACATAAACTAAAAGTCCAATTCATATCCTAAAATTTCAATTCATAAACTAAAATTCCAATTCATATCCTAAACCCTAAATTCTAACTAAACTATCAAGACAATACAAAGTTTAATTCAAATCTAACTAAACTAAATTCAACACTAATTAAACTAATTAGTTTATAAAATTAATTAACAAAACTAATTAAAACAAGACCTAAACCTTAATCCTCAATAAAATACAATGTTCAAAGAATTGAAACACTAATTGAAATAATAAACTACAATACATCAAATATTGTAACACACACACTAGAAATAACAAGGATTGAAGGTTATAATTCTAACCTTGGCTTTTTTTTTTAGGTGGAGAAGGAGAGAGAGAGAGAGGGACGGCAGTGGTGGTGGCCGGCGAGCAGTGGGTGGCGAGGCGATGGCGAGCAAGGGGGGCAGTGGTGGCACAGGGTGGGGGATGGGAATTGGGTGAGTGAAATAGAGAAGGGGAGGGAAAGAGGGAGTTGGGAAAATTTTGGGAAAGGAAATAAGAGAAATGGGGGGAAACCCGTTTTTGTCTTTAGAATTAGGAAAAGCGACCAACTTTGGTCGCTATTTTTGGTCTGTAAATAAGTTTTGACCGTTTGACC
>NC_031994.1:26093838-26192658 GCF_001879085.1 Nicotiana attenuata | reverse complement strand
AGTAGGTTGTAAGTCGATGAATCAATTTACAAGTGTATAAATCCCTAAAATAACCCGACCATGTGTTACTAGCGCTTCATGTTCTTATATATATATATATATATATATATATATATATACACACACACACAAACACACAGACACTTCACTGAATACTATAACGTATATATAACTTGTTATAGTATATGTTAGTGTGTGTATATCGATAACACACACACTTCGTGCTGGTTTAACTACATATATAGCATGTTATAGTATATGATACTGTATTCGTTATTTGTATTATATATATATATATATATATATATATATATATATATATATATATATACATACACACGCTTCCTTGTACAATTTTAACTACATATATAGCATGTAGAGTATATTTTAGTTTATTCTTCTCTTGTATTACAAAAGTGTTAACGGATTACATTTATATTATTTAGATAGTAAATATAAAAGTGATTTTTAATTTTGACGAATGTTGACCTGAAAAGAGACCAACTTTGGTCGCTAATTATCCAGAAATTAAAATTAGCGACCAAAGTTGATCGTTAAATTTAAATCAAACTTATTTATATTATATATAATATTTAAAATAATAATATAATTGTTAAACGTTAGAATTGGGTCCCAGATTAGCGACCAAAGTTGGTCTCTATCTGCTTCCCCTTTCGTAAGTGACCAACTTTGGTCGCTAATTTTAAATTATATTTATTTATATTTTATAATTTTTTTTAAATAATAATATAATTATTAAAATTTTATAACTGGGTCCCAGATTAGCTACCAAAGTTGGTCTCTATCTGCTTCCCCTTTCGTAAGCGACCATCTAAGCCTCGCTTCCCGCATTTTGTCCTCCTCCATGGGAGCCACGCCCACCTTCCAAACGTAGTACATGGAATTATTGTGGTAAACATTAATACAAGACTTTGAAGTGTTTCAAGGGAATCCAAAGTCCAAACATATCCCAATATCTCCTTATAAATATATGGAACTTGCAAGAAAATATACTGGACATTAATTTTGTGCAAATCACTTCATTAAAAACATGACTTCTTTTCTCTCTCACTTGTTTACAAAATAAATGAACGCAAGAATAGCTAACAAGATATTTTAATACAAGATATAAATATATACCTAGTGCTCAAAATTAAACAAATGTATGGTAAGCAAATGAATCTATAGCCATGGAAGACCATCCAAATGAGGTAGTAGCTGATGATGATGAGCTGTTGTTGCGTCGCGCAACACGAGCTAATGGGACGAATGTGGTAGTTGTAGTTCTACTACCGCCGCCACTAGAACCACTACTAACCTTGGTTCCACGACTGACCACGCCAAAGCTAGCACCACGAGCAACGGTAGGTGTTAGGAGGAGGCACATGATGATAGAAAGCACAAGCACAACCTTCATAACGTTCTTCATAATATTCCTGTTCAAATAAGGCTTGTTATATTACTAGTCGGATTTAAGGGTATGTATTGGCAGTGTAAAAAATATGAAAAATATGATCTTGTTATGAAAAATAAGAGAAAAGTTTGGATATGAAGAAACAACAATTAAGCTTGCCTATTTATAATGTGGCCTGAATAGGGAAAGTCCATTATTGGAATAGCCACCAGTCATTTTCTCATTAAGTATAAAGGCGCGCAATTTGGTTATATGAATAAATGAAGGCAATTTGCTTAGAGAGGAGATAGGAACTTTATGTGACACGGTCTGAAGAATTCGCCGACGGTCCAACTTGAGGACTAGGAAATCAATATGGAAAAGAATACACTGAGTTTGCCTTTTTTGGTGATTAGATTTAAAAAATAAAGCCTGGCATGTAAAAACAATAACAGATGCAGGAAACAGATTTATATATATTATTGATTTTTTTGTTAGTTTTGGTATCCTTATTTTTCTGTTATTACATATTGTTACAGAACTCAATGCTAAATGGAATGAAGGGAATGATCCAAAAAAAAAAAAAGGGAAAAGATCATTTTGAACCCGCGGACAAAATTATTTATATTCAGTAGCCGAAAAATAACTACAGTTTCAAAAAATAACTACAGTTTCAAAAATAACTAGATTTACAAGTGGTAATCGAAAAATAGCTACAGTTTCAAAGTAATCGAAATTTAGCCACTTTTCATGTAAAAGATAAATCTGAACAAAAATACTGTTCAAAATTCAGAAAATATTCCAGCATAATATGCTGGAGTTCGAATTTTTTTACATGTGAACTTCCAGCATAACATCCTGAAATTTCATAATGTGCTCCACTTCCAAAAGTTTCAAAAAGCGAATTAATGTTTTCCTGCTTATTGCTCTAAGGATATTGTTATTGACTGGCGTTCTATATTGGAAGTCCATAGTACGATGTCGGCCGAAGCTTATCCAAAATTTACAAGTGGTAGTCTGGTAGAGACACAAGTGGTCTTTGAAGTATTTTTTTTTTTGTTTTGTTTTTTTTTCTAATAAAATTATTAAAAGATTTATTAGCATAAAAACGATATCTTAATTTGTGAATCTTTGAAGTATTTTGTATGCACGCTTTGCATTATCTATCTATATTTATCCTATATTAAAAGCACGAAGGTCCTTAACGAAATGTCGTTCGCCTTTTTTACCCTTTAAAAATTAGTTTTACATTGAATAAAATTGTAATTTAAAATACTTTTCCAATATTTAAGACCTTATAAAATCAAGTCAATTGTTGTTACTAAATCAAAACTTATTTGAATTAGGTAAGAAGTCCTTAACATTTTCTAAATTTTATATCAATTTATGGTTAACTTCTCTGCATGCACAAGTACACGTTAGGTTTGTCTACTTTTTCTTTTTTGCTTAAATACAATTAATCATTTAAATTATATTAGAATACATTTAATAGTGGTAAATATTTATATGATTATGAGAAATAGATATGTCAGCAGAAATATACATTCAATGTTAGATATAATGATAACTTCTGTTAATATTTTATATGTTGGATATTTCAATTGATTTTCTAAATTTTCAAATGAACTAATATCTTAATCGTGTGTAATTTTAGTATCTTAATTAAAAAAAAATAGAGAAATTTTGCTTAAGGAAAATGACATTGTATAGCCGCTCTCAAAATAATAACCGAAAAATGTATAGTTTTTGTATATATATACATTATGTATGTTATATACAAAAATTATACAAATTTTATACACTTTTCCGGCTAGCGAATGTAAATAGTTTCTGGTATGGGCTAAAAGTAATAATACCCCCTTTCCTTACTCTTAATTATATAAATATTACATTTATCTCGATGTCAATTATTATTACACATCATTCATTCTTATTCTAAATTTTACTATATTTTTTATTAATAGATGTAAAAACACGTGCAATGCACGTACACTAAAGCTAGTATACTATAAACATACCGTTACTCAAAAAGAGTTTAAATTCAATGATCCGAAAATGATTAAAAATATATATTATCAAATCACATAAACGATATTTGTAAAGTTGCATTTAAAAAAAGTAGAATTATTAATCTAAAAAATAAGATCGAATACTTGCTATAATATACTAAAATACATTAATCGTATAAATCATGTGTATAAGTTAAGTCAGTTCCAAAATTCCTCTTAAGTTGTACAAAACACTTTGTATTATATCCTTTAAAGAATTTGACGATGTCAAAATAGCCATAGCCAAATATTTCTTTAGCCATACCGAAAACAAATGAGTACAAATTAAATAGTTATTTAAATGATTTAATCACTTAAAAAAAATTATTTAGGCATGAGTGAAAAAATTTAACAAAGACTATATAGGAAAAATTTATCAACTAAAGAGAATACGAGGTAGAAGATTTTTTCATTCACAAATCTTGAATCTCAGCCATAAGAAAATTATAAATCAAATATGACTAGAGTAAAAAATCCTATTCCAATATGAATTTGATAAACAAAATCTAACTATATATGAACTAAATAAATCAGTATTTATCAAATCCTAAATAACTTAGGATACTCTTGGTCTAATTCCAAATCCTCCCTTAAACAAAGATGTTCAAATTTGATGACCATGCCCAATATCTTCTTCAACTTTATGAACTCTAATTTGGTGGCTTTTGTGAAAATATCAGCAATTTGCTCTTCAGTATTGCAATAATCAATGATTATCTCCTTGTCTTGAACCAAGTCACGCACAAAGTAAAATTTGACGTCAATGTGTTTGCTACGCCCGTGTAAAATAAGATTCTTTGTTAACTCAATGTAGAGTTGCTATCACAAAATATTTTTGTAGGACTATCTTGTCACTGTTGCAGAAATTTAATTAAGCATTCTTCTTAACCATAATGCTTGTGTACCATTACTTGTTGCAGCCATGTTCAGTTGTTGACGAAGCAACAAACTTTTTGCTTTTTTGAAGACAAGAACACACATCATATTCCAAATAAATGTATTGCCATAAGTACTTTTTTTCTGTATTGTAGCACCAGTCTAGTCACTGCATGTAAATCCAACTTGAATTAAATGGATTTGGCTCACCTCCAGTTTAGTAATCCTCCAGTTCCACCAGTGCACATCTAGTAAATGACATCTGTCCATTTTTAGAATTAATGGTCATGATTTATTAGAATAAACAATCCCTTAACCCTTGTTAAACTAAAAAATCGTTTGGTGGGTTAGTATCAAGTTGGAAAGAGAAACACCTATCAGAAAATTTTGTTAGGAATTTCATTATGGTTGAGAAGAATGAAATTTATTCTTGACCCTTGTTTTAACTTTATTTATTCTTCACATTAACTTCAACAAAAAAAAAATTAAAAATGCTATTGTCAAGTACAAGAAACACAATATAATACACTTCTTTGGTTTCTAAGAAATAAAAACGGTGTAAGAACCAAAAAAACTGTTATGGCACCGACTAAAATAATATTCCATTTGGACGATTTGGGATTTGTAGAGAAGAAAGTTTAACGATTTAGAGATTTGAATCATGAAAAAATAAAAAAATAAAACCATGAAAAAGGGCTTAATCATTACCAGTAAAAGTTATCAAAATGGCGAGATTCTCGCATAGCAAAAATACTGTTAATTATAAGGAAGGGATAAAAAAGAAGGTTTCTTTTAGTTTTAACCATAGTTTAGGGGTTGATTTAGACAAATAGAATATTGAACAAATGTCATTAAACTGGATGTGCATTGGTGGAACTGGAGGATTATTAAACTGGAGATGAGCCAAATCCGAATTAAATATACCATTAGATTGCGTACTATTACATGCTCACTGAAGAACACAATTTGTTACGCCCGTAAGTTTAACAATCTTAATATCGTTATATATATATTTGATATGGTATTTTGAGTGGAACATTTTTTGTAAAAAAAAAAAAGATTTTATATAGTTATTAATATTACTACTTCTGAATATTCTTTAAATTATATACATAATATAAGAAAGTTTATGAGATTTTCTTTATTGTAAAGATAGAAATTATTTTTCACAAGAAAAGAAGGTTATCTTTTTACCATTTTAAGAATTAAGCATACGAAAATTTGTACTCTTTATATGAGATTAGGAAATTAGAAGTNAATCCTGAAAGGACACAACCGACGCGCTATTCGCCGAGCAACACCCAATACGGACTTTCCTTAGAAACCAGGAAGCAAGGTATATAAGGTAACATATGGAAAACTATTCTCAACATCACACTGTTGCGGCGTGCAACCCGATCCAGATAACATACCCGTGGCGGCGTGCCACGCGATCCACACAAATATCTCACATAGGGAGATGCACATCGAACCAAATTTGTTCATTATAATAAAATACCGAGTATCGGTCGTAAGCATACTGAGTGCATAATGGTATTTACATATAGCGTTGTAAGCTACAAAACTCAAACACAACTAAGGTCCCCCCTTCAACTTCCACTATGAATCTCGATAGCACCGCACTATATGTGCCCACAGTCCGAAAATCATAACGCCTCACCGCACAGAAAAAGAAACAACTCATAGATCTATAAGGTTTAAATTCCCCAACAAAGAAGATTACGTGGCAGCAAGCCACTTTCCAAACAAGTGACTTTTAGTCACTTTGGATTATGTGGCAATGATGAAATGGACTTTGAGAAAGGGAGTGGCATATCGGAAAAAGAAATAAACACTTGTCCCGCAAACTATCGTCGTCTTCCTGGATAATGATCTCCGAAAATGCTTGCTGGATGTGCAANAGGAAAAAGGATTTCTAACATACATTGGAATGGTCTTATATCTTATTTGGATAACGAAAAAGTTCTCTACTTTGACATTGATTTTCAAGTACAAGAAGCAACATGCTCAAACAAATTTTTCAAATGTGATTTGCTTCATCAATTTATATGAAATGGCTTAATACTATAGCAACGTGGGGATTTATGATTCTAAGGGAGTGCAAGTACGGTGCAATCCTTCTAAAGAATATCATACGGTTTCTTTTTCCTACTCCAGGTATGTTAAGGCTATCCCTTCTTTCTTTTTGGCAAGATCTATACGACACAAACGAAACGAGCAAATGCACACTTTCCAGAAATGACTCTATTCATAGAAATATTAGAGATGCTTATGTTCTTGATTTCCCATGTGTTATATTATTCTATCATCTGTTCATGGGTCTCAGAAATTATGTAAGTTGATAAAGGTTATTGCATGATATTAATCAAAGGCATAATGGTCTTATGACACTCCGAAAGATTTTATTGACGTACTTTCTCATGCATTGCATTTATTTATACATGTACATTGACCCATGACCAGATGGCGCTATATACGCATATATATGTATATTATATGTATATGGGATATGGGAAAAGGTTACAGCGTTATATACGCACCACCACCTGATCAGCTGGTATACGTTGATGATTTTGCCCACAGTGGCCGAGATGATATGATGGGATGCCCTCAGAGGCTTGATGATGTTATGAACATATGTACCTATGCACGACATGACATACATGTATGCATGACATTATGAGTATTTCATTATTTACAGAGTTATTCAAACTTACATGTCGAGTCTTTTACTCCATGTTTCTCTCATGTCTATTATTTACTGATTTTTATTCCTTACATACTCGGTACATTATTTGTACTGACGTCCCTTTTGCCTGGAGACGCTGCGTTTCATGATCGCAGGTCCCGATAGACAGGTCGAGAGTCCTCCAAGTAGGCTATTAGCTCAATAGGAAGATGTTGATGCACTCCATTGCTCCAGGGTTGCTTATTTGGTCAGTATGATTAGTACATGTATTGGTTGGTACGGCGGGGTCAGTCCCAACCTTTATGATAAGTATGTACTCTTAGAGGCTTGTAGACAGATGTCATGTATACAGATATATGTATAGCCTTGTCGGCCTATATTTAAAGTATAAAATGGATCACGTTGGCCTTATAGGCCCGTATGTCACAGATAAGTTTCTATGTCAGGTTGGGTCGTTCTATGTCGGGTATTCCCTCATGTTTACTCTGGTTGTATCATGATGCGCCTTCTGGCCCACCTATCTATGATGATCTAATAAGAAAGATACGTTACGTTGGTACTCGGTTGAGTAAGGTACCGGGTGCCCGTCGCGGCACATAGGTTTGGATCGTGACAAAAGTGGTATCAGAGCAGTTCTTTCCTAGGGATGTCTACAAACCGTGTCTAGTAGAGTCTTATTTATGGTGTGTCGTGCACCACACTTATAAGCAGGAGGCTACAAGGCATTTAGGACTGTCACTCTTTCTTGTTACTCTAGATCGTGTGGTAGATCTCAGTTGTAAGAACTCAATTTCCTAACCTCCATCTTATTCATAATACGACGATGCCTACATCCAGAATGACGGTTGGTAAGGGATATAGTTGTGGAAGAGTTGAGTCAGAGGAACTCGATTTTTCATGATGCTTATGATAAGTAAATGTAAGGTCTTTAGTCGATCATGTGTGTGCTAAGACGTATAAGCCTCTTGATAAGGAGCCTTAAGGCAAGAATATCTATCCACCTTTATGGGGAAAGATAATGAGAGATTTATAAGATAAATACAAGTTTCAACAAGCAAAAGAAGCAAGATGAAGAAGGGTACGAGGCGTCCAGTTAATGAAGGTTAACAGTATTTACAACTTAGGCACATGAATATAAGCCTTTTGTCGCGACCCAAACCGATGGACCGTGACGGGCACCCAGTACCTTACTCAACCGAGTACCAACATAACATATCTTTTCATATCACACTATCATAACTAACTGAGCCGGAGAGGCTGCCGTAAAATATGTAGAATACAACAAGTAATGCCAACTTATACATAAGACATATGGGCCTCTAAGACCAAAAGAACCACTTGAACACTGAACATAGGCCGACAAGGCCATACGATCTTTTACGTACATGACATCTGTCTACAAGCCTCTAAGAATACATAATTTTCATAAAGGTCGGACAGAGTCCCGCCGTACCAAACAATACACATCTAACTTATACTAACCAAACAAGCAACTCCGAAGCAAATGGAGCGCACCAACATCTTCCGCTGAGCTGATAGCCTACTTGGAGGGCTCTCGACCTGTCTATCGGGACCTGCGGGCATGAAACACAGCGTCCCCAGGCAAAAAGGAATATCAGTACGAATAATGTACTGAATATGTATGGCACATAAATAAGTACATAACAGACATGGAGGAAATATAGAGTAAATGACTCTACCTGTAAGTCTGGATAACTTTGTAAATCATGAAATAATTATAGTGTCATGCATATGCGTATGAATGTCATGTCGTGCATAGGTACATGTTTCATAACATCATCAGCCTCTGAGGGCGTCCCATCATATCATCTCCGCCACTGTGGGCAAAATCATCAACGTATACCAGCTGATCAGGTGGTGGTGCGTATATAACGCCATAACCTTTTCCATATCCCATATACTATATACATATACATATATATATATATATATATATATATATATATATATATATATATATATATATACGCATATACAACGCCATCTGGTCATCGGTCAATGTACATGAATGCAATGCATGAAAAGTACGTTAATAAAATCTCTTAGAGTGTCATAAGACCATTGTGCCATTGAATACTATCATGAAGTAAACCTTTTTTTTCAACTTATGTATTTTTCTGAGACCCATGCACAGATGATAGAATAATATGACACATGGGAAATCAATAACATAAGCATCTCTAATATTTCTATGAATAGAGACATGTATGGAAATTGTGCATTTGCAGGTTTCGTTTGTGTCGTATGGATCATGCCAAAAGAAAGAAGGGATAGTCTTAACATACCTGGAGTAGGAAAACTCCGTATAATATTCTTGGTGAAGATTGCACCGTACTCTTTTAAAACCGCAAAATTTTTATGGAATTACGCTGAAGTATCTTGAACGAGAGTAAGCTACTGCTTCTTTGAATTATTTTGATGAAATTAGTTGCACGAACTGAAGCTTCTGCTCTCTTAACGTTTTTGAACCAAAATGATACATTAATGGTTCAAGGATGTCCTAAGTCCGGATCCTAATGAGATGGAGATAAGACTTATAATTAAGTCTTATCTTAGTTAGGTTTTAACTTTACCCTTAGGTAGCCACATGGCGATAATGACCAAGAGTCATGTTTAGCCATTGTGGCTTTATGCCACGTTTTGTGTGTGTGTTCCACTTATTAGTTAACTGGGTATTGTCCTGTTACCCGATAATTAATCAATTACCCGCATAATTAAAAATTATTACAAATTACTTAAAATTCTACTTATTTTAATATACTTTATATATACTTTATATATTATACTACCGTGGTCATACGGTACCTTGCATGGTACTAGTCCATAAATATCGGATATTGGCGCTCGGCCCGTATTTTATCCCAACATGCCAAACTTGGACGAAAATTCATTTTCTTTGACTTGCTTCCCCTCTCACCTTCACGAATTTACTCATCACTTGTTTGAAATAGCATAATCCTTATAATCTCCAAATAATCCTTTTCTTGGACTGATGTCAATTACCTTACGACAAATTCAACGTACAATACTGCAGGGTGTAACATCGTCGTTATTTTAATACTGCGAAGCGTAACATCACCGTGATGTAATACTGCAAGGCATAACGTCATCGTAATGTAGTACTGCAAGGCGTAACATCACCGTAATATAATACTGCAGGACGTAACATCATCGTAATATTGCAGGGTGTAACATCATTCCCCCCTTTGAAACATTCGTCCTCGAATGTTGACTGATGCTCTTATCATTTTCATAACCTATAGCTCTTGTGAATACCTTAATACTCTCCTTGCCATTTAAGTAGTTGCTCTGTGAATAAATCCAAAGTCTAGGGCATTCACCCCTTTAGTCTTTTTGCTCATATCATGACTTGTGGTCGAAATCTTTCTAATCTCGCAACTGCTGCTACCTCCTGTCATGCAGCCTGTATGACCTTGGATTTGGAAGTGCGCTTATGCGATTCATTTTTCCTTTTTCCTGTTTACTTTTAGTCAATCTCTAGGCCTTACTTTTTAAACATATACAAGGCTTAATAGGATGCCTCTCTAGGCATATAGGTATACTGAAGTTCTTCGCTCGATACTTTATAGAACTTGGGAATATGGCCATATCTTATTTCATAGATCTGGTCATCCATTTGTATGGCTTTACTGCATCTGCATGGGTCATACTATACCACAATTGTTTTACTTCAATTTATCGTTATTGAGGTATGCTTACCAAACTCCCAGTTACTTTTGTTGCCTATTCTTTAGGTATAAATCTCAGTCCTTTAACGCTCCTTCATTACCGTCCGTCTTAAGAAGGATGGCGTAATCTCATGTCATATTTTGAAAATTGTATCTGTCCATTGTTGATTCACCTCAATGTTGATCTACAATCCTCCACTTGAAGATTTGAAACTCCTTACGTAATACATTGCAGCTAGGGCTTACGTTGCATTGAGGAATATTTGAAGTGATTTTCATAATCGTATTTCATAGTGTCTCAATGTAATTCACCTTATGGGGGGTATCCTAATCTCGTGCCGTCAGTGAAATCTTTTCTCCTTCTCTTTTTTTTTTTTTTTTTCAAAATCACTATTCAAACGAAGGTCCAAATGCCATTCTTTATCTACCACAATTACACCCTCATCTCTTTCAAATGATATTAGTCTTAGACTCCTTTGAGTTCATTCAGGCTATACTGAGCTATCTACGACTTAGAGAAATCATTAGCTCGCTTGTTTTCATGGGTTTAATCCTGAGGACTTATCTATTCTCGTCACCTTCTCACTCGCCCTGTCGTATCCTTACTCTTGCCTTCCTAAAACCTTGTCACTTTGCCATACTTAAGCTCGCGACCTACCCATATTTATTTATATTACTCACAACCTTCCTTCAACTTGCTTGTATCATAGGTTTCCTTATGTCACTATGGAACATCAAGCGAGACATCACATCGTCTCTAACTCTTCTTACTATCTTAATTAGCCTCCTCGATACCTAGAAACCATAGGCTATGAGATATGCCACTGACGATGCCGCTATCATTCCTGGATATTGAATCCCCGCGCTTCTAGCCTTCTATCCGAAGTATGGACTATTCACAACTTTCTGCATTTGAGTATCTCGTACGTTGTTCACCTTTACCTTACTTACTTAAAATCTTTCATCATATCTTCTATCTCCTTCATAACCTCCCTTCCACATAGGTATGATTCACAGCACAACTTGAAGCTCTATTATAATACTACAATCCGGTGGGAGCTTCATACTGACTTCTTATGAGTCTGTTATTTTTTTTAACTGGCTTTATCATAGAGCCATTATAGACTATGGTTGTTGTACTATCTCTCTCGTACCTTTGATTATAAAGCAGATCCTGCAATGTTCTCGATCACGATGTTTCTATTTTTCTGGGTCCAATAATCAAACTCCTGATTTACTTGGGTGATGTAACTCTTTAGTTTCCTCCTTCTTCTGATCGGCCTTTACGTCGGCTTAAGCTATCTTCCGATCTGTGGTTCCTGGTATTAGTTATTCTGTTTAGCCTTTCATGGGCGCTGAGGAATATGCATGATACAATCCTTTAATAATTTAATCCCTCGTTTATTACCTGGGCTCAATTCTTTCTTTTAACGTATACCAGAATCTTCTATGGCTGTATATGCTGCATGTATAAAACTCTGAACCCTCAAGTGCGTTCATAATGTAACCAACTCTGGATCGTTGATCGAATAATTTCTTTCGTTCCATCTTAGCTTTCTTTCAACGTAAGCTATTACTTTTTCTGGTTTTTCTGCCCCCTTGTTGCGTCCATACTTAGCTTATCTTAGTGCCCACACATGCCGGAGTTTCCGTGCAACTCATATGATCTCGTATATTACTTTTAATTTTACTTCCCGTTCATTAGCCACGGTAGGTGCCACTTTTCTTTGGAGTGCTTACAATGTTGTTGTGAAACTGTTGTTACACGACCATTTCCTCTTTAGGTCGTTGTGCTTAAGTTGAAGCCTTCTTCCTTATTTCCTCAGCTAGTCTTTCGTTGTAGTACTTAGGGAGAACCCTTGACCCTCTTAAAGCCGTGAGCTTATTACAGACCTTTTGATGTCCTTCCTTGCCTCTAATTATCCGTAGTTGCTTACCTCCGTGCGCTTGTGCTTGTAGGGTTGCTTCTGAACTGACATTTTGATTGTCTTCCCAGTGGCACTTTCTTTTATCCCCGTAACACTCATACGGTACCTTTAACTACCCCGACTCCTATTTTAATATATCTCAAGTATTATAATGACATTATTGCGAGGCTGGATTCTCCATGTTGGGGTTTACTACATTCATCTTTCATGATCTGCTGATTTGTCTGTAACTTCTTGTCTAGTCATGACTAGGCTCTTCTTGAATCAACTACTAATTACTCGTCGGCCCATTCTCATATCCATATTCTGCATAATCTTTCTTGGGTTATTTCCTTGTCTAAACTTACATCATGTGCTGGCTCCTTATCTATCAATAGCATCCTGGGTAGGAACCCTTACTTCCCTTTTTTTTTTGACTTCGTGCTTACATAACGTTCTGAAATCATAGCATATCTGTAACATTTGGATAAGTGCAATCTCATCCCTTTCTCATTTTAATCGCATTCTTCCTTTATCATTCCATATTCCCCCCTTTAGGGGAGTACTAAGACTTGGAGCTATGACAACCTGCCTATAGATGTTTTTCCCCTTCATCTTTGGCGTCCTTTCACATCATCGATGACCCTTACTCACTTGCGGTAATCTTTTTGTACCAAGGATAACAAAATTCCTCACTCACGATGGTGACATTTAGTGTAACTGGCAGATACAGTCGCTTATGCTTAACTTTGCTCACATTACTTGCTTTAGGGAGGCGACTTCCTGAATGACCATTTTCTGAATTTCTCATGAATCATCTTCTGTTATCCATTCTATTATTGCCGGCATGAAATCTGAAATTCTCATGATTTCGACCATTATCAAATCACTAAATCCCTAATTCATGTTTACTTTATCTTGTTCACCAGCCCATACTGATCTCTATTATTCTGGGGCCTAGCTTTTCCTATTGGTAATCACGTTAGAGTCACGAACTTACTTCTTAAAATGAGGATAAGACTTCATGGCCTATACTCTTTTGTTGTCCTAAGGCCTGTCACCTCTTGTCTCTTCATTCACTTGACTAGACTCTATAATAACTGTCATTTCTTCTTCTTCTTTTTTCCTACCGTCGTTATCTATGTATCACACCTTATTCATAATTCTTCCTTATCTCTGTTCTCATTACTTTGCTAATATTTTTGCATATCCCCTTTCTTGTGAAAACTTCAATACGACATTCTTTCGTTTTTAGCTCTCCTTGCTTCATTCATCGGCTCTTCGGGTTGCTCAACGTCCCGCTCTACTAGGGACGAGAGTCACACTAAGGTAATATTTATCCCATCCAGGCTTTCAGTGCCTATCTTTTGATTTTTTTTCTTCTAGTATTCACATCTAATTGTAATATTCTAGAGTGCACCATCTGGGTGTCTCACAAGAAGATCTATTGGCACATTTGTAATACCCTTCGGAATGTCAACTAACAGAAACAATCCATTCACCATTTTGGGTCACTCTAACCCCAGCCGGATCTTGATGTTCCGTCCTTTCTTAAACTACACCTGTTAGCCCCCATAGGGCATAATTGAGATGGATAAGACCAATTATACATACTTCTGTTACTTTTGAATGTAACTCAAAAAGCTTATATTCCTCTGCCTGAATTATAAACACTGTTAACCTTCATTAATTGGGCGCCTCGTACTTTTCTTCATCTTGCTTCTTTTCCTTGTTGAAACTTGTATTTATTTTCTGAATCTCTCATTGTCTTTCACCAATAAGGTGGATAGATATTCTTGCCTTAAGGCTTCTTATCAGGAAGCTTACACCTTTCAGTACACCCATGATCTGCCAAAGACCTCACATTTACTTATCGTAGGCATCATAAAAAAATCCAATTCCTCTGACTCAGCTCTTCCACAACTATCTCTCTTTCCAACCTTCTTTTAGGATGTAGGTATCGTCTTATTACGAATAAAATAGAATTTCGGAATTTGAGTTCTTACAAGTGAGCTCTACCACACGATCTAGAGTAAGAAGAAAAGAGTGACAGTCTTAAATGCCCTATAGCCTCCTGCTTATCAGTGTGGTGCACGACACACTCATAAACAAGACTCTACTAGACACGGCTTGTAGACTCCCTAGGACAGAACTGCTCTGATACCACTTTTGTCACAACCCAAACCGATGGGTCGCGATGGGCACTCGGTACCTTACTCAACCGAGTACCGACATAACGCATCTTTTCATGTCATACTATCATAAATAACTGAGCCGAAGAGGCTGCCGTGAAATATGTAGAATACAACAGGTAATGCCAACTTATACATAAGACATATGAGCCTCTAAGACCAAAATAACCACTTGAACACTGAACATAGGCCGACAAGGCCATACGATCTTTTACGTACATGACATCTGTCTACACGCCTCTAAGAATACATAATTTTCATAAAGGTCAAGACAGAGTCCCGCCATACCAAACAATACACATCTAACTCATACTAACCAAACAAGCAACTCCAAAGAAAATGGAGCGCACCAACATCTTCCGCTGAGCTGCTAGCCTACTTGGAGGGATCTCGACCTGTCTATCGGGACCTGCGGGCACAAAACGCGGCGTCCCCGGGCAAAAAGGGACGTCAGTATGAATAATGTACTGAGTATGTAAGGCACATAAATAAGTACATAACAGACATGGAGGAAATATAGAGTAAATGACACCACAGTAAGTCTGGATAACTTTGTAAATCATGCAATAATTATAGTGTCATGCATATGCGTATGAATGTCATGTCGTGCATAAGTACATGTTTCATAACATCATCAGCCTCTGAGGGCGTCCCATCATATCATCTCGGCCACTGTGGGCAAAATCATCAACGTATACCAGCTGATCAGGTGGTGGTGCGTATATAACGCCATAACCTTTCCCATATCCCATATACACATATATACATACATATATACGCGTATATAACGTCATCTGGTCATGGTTCAATGTACATAAATGCAATGCATGAAAAGTACGTTAATAAAATCTCTTGGAGTGTCATAAGACCATTATGCCTTTGAATACTATCATGAAGTAAACCTTTTTTTTCAACTTACGCATTTTTCTAAGACCCATGCACAAATGATAGAATAATATGACACATGGGGAATCAATAACATATGCATCTCTAATATTTCTATGAATAGAGACATGTATGGAAATTGTCCATTTGCATGTTTTGTTTGTGTCGTATGGATCATGCCAAAAGAAAGAAGGGATAGCTTTAACATACCTGGAATAGGGAAAACTCTGTATAATATTTTTGACGAAGATTGCACCGTACTTTTTGAAACCGCAAAAATTGTATGGAATTACGCTGAAGTATCCTAAACGAGAATAAGCTACTGCTGCTTTGTATTATTTTGATGTAATTAGTTGCACGAACTGAAGCTTCTGCTCTCTTAACGTTTTTGAACCGAAATGATACATTAATGGTTCAAGGATGTCCTAAGTCATGATCCGAATGAGATGGAGATAAGACTTATAATTAAGTCTTATCTTAGTTAGGTTTTAACTTTACCCTTAGGTAGCCACATGGCAATAATGACCAAGAGTCATGTTTAGCCATTGTGGCTTTATGCCACGTTTTGGGGGTATAATTTATTAATTTTTTATCCACTTATTAGTTAACTGGGTAATGTCATGTTACCCGATAATTAATCAATTACCCGCATAATTTAAAAATTATCATAAATTACTTAAAATTCTATTTATTTTTAATATACTTTATATATACTTTATACATATACTACCGTGGTCATATGGTACCTTAAATGGTACTAGTCCATAAATATCGGGTATTAGCGCCCGGCCCGTATTTTATCCCAACATGCCAAACTTTGACGAAATTTTTTTTTTTTTTACTTGCTTCCCCTCTCACCTTCACGAATTTACTCATCCCTTGTTTGAAATAGCATAATCCTTATAATCTCCAAATAATCCTTTTCTTGGGCTGATGTCAATTACCTTACGACAAATTCAACGTACAATACTACAAGGTGCAACATCGTCGTAATTTTAATACTACGAAGCGTAACATCACCGTAATATAATACTGCAAGGCATAACATCATCGTAATATAGTACTGCAAGGCGTAACATCATCGTAATATAATACTGCAGGACGTAACATCATCGTAATATTGCAGGGTGTAACACCTTTTGAGTTGCCTTCAACAGTAACAAAAGTATGTATAATTTGCCACACCGATCTAAGTTATGCCCTATAGGAGCTAATATATATAGTTTAAGAGAAGAACGGGATATCAGAATCTGGCTGGGTTTAGAGTAACCCAAAATGGTGGATGGATTGTTTTTATTAATTGATGTTTCCGAAGGATAATGCAAAAGTACTAATAAATCTCCTTGTGAGACATCCAGATGGTGCACTCTAAAATAGTACAACTAGATATGAGTACTACAAATATAGGCACTGGAAGCCTTGAAGGGATAAATATTATCTTAGTGTGGCTCGCGTCCCTAGTAGAGCGAGAACGTTAAGCAACCCGAAGAGCTACTGGATGGAGCAAAGGGGGAGCTAAAAGCAAAAGAATGTCTCATTCGAGTTTTCAGAATAAAGTGATAGGCAAAAATGTTAGTGGGAAATAAGAAAAGAGTTAATGAAGCATTATGAGTAAGATATGATACATGGATGACAACGGCAGATCAAAAGATGACAGTATTACAGAATCTATAGTCAAGTGAAGAAAGAGACGAGAGGTGACAGGCCTTAGGACAACAAAAGAGTATAGTCCATACAGTCATGCCCTCATTTCGAGAAATAAGTTCGCGACTCTAAAGCGATTACCAAAAGGAAAAGTTAGAGCCCAGAATATCAAAAATCAGTATGGGCTGGTGAACAAGATAAACTTAACATGAATTAGGGACTAAGTGATTTGATAATGATCGGCATCATGGAAATTTCAGATTGCGTTCCGGCGATAATAGAATGGACAACAGAAGAAGATTCATGAGAAATTCAGAAAATGGTCATTCAGGAAGACTTCCCTAAAGCAAGCAATGTGAGCAAAGTTAAGCTTAAGGGACTCTATGTGCCAATTATACTAAGTGTCACCCTCGTGAGTAAGGAATTTTTTTATCCTTGCCACACAAGAATTACCGCAAGGCGAGTAAGGGCCATCGATGATGTGAGAAGACGCCAAAGATGAAGAGGTAAAACATCTATAGGTAGATCGTCGTAGTGCTAAATATTAGTACTCCCCTAAAGGGGAGAATATGGAGTGATGTGGTATTAAGTAATAATTAAGTGGTTCTAGTAATTATGGAATGGTAAATAAAGAACGCGATAAAATGAAAAAGTGATGAGATTGTACTTATTGAAAGCCTACAAATATGCTACGACTCCAGAAGCATTATTGTAACGACCTGACCGGTCGTTTTGAGCTTTTGCATTTTGCTCGCCAGTTCTCGGGCATGACTAGCCCCGTATGATGTATTATGACTTATGTAAATCGTCGGTTTTGGTTTTCAGGGTAATCGAAACGAACTTGGAAGAACAGTTCTCAGTTGAAGCTTAAAAATTTGAATGGTTTGACCAAGTTTTGACTTGTTCGTATATGATCTCAGATTGGGATTTTTATGATTTGGATAGCTCCGTTAGGTGATTTGGGACTTAGGAGCGTGATCGGAATGTATTTTGGAGGTCCGTGGTAGATTTAGGCTTGAATTGGTGAAAGTTGAATTTTGGCATTTTCCGGTTGGTAGTGGAAATTTTAATATCGGGGTTGGAATGGAATTTCGGAAGTTGCGGTAGGTCTTTGGTGTCATTTGTGAAGTGTGTTCAAAATTTCAAGTCATTCGGATGAGGTTTGATGGACTTTTTGATTGAAAGCGGAATTTGGAAGTTTTGGAATTTCTTAGGCTTGAATCCGATGATGATTTGATGTTTTAATGTTGTTTTGAGTGTTTGAGGGTTGAACAAGTTGGAATAGTGTTATATGACTTGTTGGTATATTTGGTCGAGGTCCCGAGGGCCTCGGGATGGTTTCGAGTGGTTAACGGAAGGTTTAGAGTGGAATTGTTGCTGCAGATTTTTCATCTTTTGTTGTTTCCGCACCTGCGGATTTGGGACCGCAGGTGCGAGGTCCGCAGAAGCCCGCAGAAGCGGTCACATAGCGCGGGTGCATAGCAGGGGTCGCAGGTGCAGTTTGGTCCCCGCATCTGCGATGACCGCAGGTGCGTTCAGGCAACCGTGGAAGCGGAAATTGCCTTTTGATAAAATTCCGCAGAAGCAGAGGATTTTGCGCAAATGCGACTCCGCAGATGCGCGATGGGGACCGCAGATGCGGAAGTGCTGGGCAGAGTGTATTTAAAGGCTCATTCGCGAATTTTTGGTCATTCTTCACCATTTTTTGCCGAGATTTGAGCTTTGGGCAGTGATTTTCAAGAGGAATCAAGGATTTTCAATGGGGTAAGTTACTTGGGCCTTATTAATTGTGTTTATGATGATTCTTCAATTATTTAATCATGAAATTAATGGGATTTAAAGCCTAAAAATAGAGGACTAGGGCTTGAGTTTTGGAGAGCTTTTAGTAGTGATTTGAGGGGCCATTTGAGGTTCGATTTTGATGTTCTTGGTATGTATAGACTCGTGGGAAGATAAGGATTCCATTGATGTTAATTTTGTCGGATTCCGAGACGTGGGCCCGGGGGTCGAGTTTTGGCCAATTTCGGGATTTGTGTTGTAATTTGATTATTTTCACATGGGCTTCGTTCCCTTAGCATATATTGATGTTGTGATGCTTTTATGGATAGATCCGACGCGAGTTGAGGCCGAGTTGAGAGGAAAGGGCATCGCGAAGTAGTATTTCACCCGGTTTGAGGTATGTAATGATTGTAAATACTGTCCTGAGGGTATGAAACCCCGGATTTCACATTGTTGTGCTACTTTGAGGTGACGCACATGCTAGATGACGAGCATGGAGTCGGGCACTGTTGGGGATTGTGATTTGGTCCGTCCCGTACGACAGATAAGTCGCGTATTTGATTGAAAACTATTTGATATCATTGTGTTTTGAAAAGTGTTGCTACGTTTTGGGCGGAATGCCATATTTGGGCCTCGTGCCAACTATTTTGGACCCTTATGGGGCTTTTACTATTATTCCTCACTGTTTTGACTTAATAGTTGTACTCAGTCATGCTGTGTTTTTAATGACTTCTTAACTCAGCCTTATGTACTCAATTTTGATACTATAAATGATATTCTTGAGTTGAATGCCCTGTTTTACTGATAGTCCGAGTGACTTGTGAGGTTGATGGCTGAGAGAGGCCGAAGGCCTAATTGTGAGGTTAATGACTGAGAAAGACCAAGGGTCTGATTGTGAGGATAATGACTGAGAGAGGCCTAGGGCCTGGTTGTGAGGATTATATATTTATGGATCGGGCTGCACGCCGCAAGAATATGAATACATATATATATGTATATGGATCGGGCTGCACGCTACAGTGATATATGGATCGGGCTGCACGCCGCAGCGATATGTTGGATTGGGCTGCACGCCGCAGCAATATAGCGCTTGGGCTGTAGGAGCCCCTCCGGAGTCTGTACACCCCCAATGAGCGCAGTCGACTATATATATGGATGGGGCTGCACGCCTCAGCGATATATGGATGGGGATGCATGCCGCGACGGTTGTAATAAGGTACCTATTGAGCGTGAGAGCTGAGTGTGAGCGCTGATTGCTGAGAGTTGAGTCATGACTGACTGAGTGGCTTGCCCGAGGGACTATATATATACACACATATACGAGTGATGTTTTGCTTGAGGGTCGTGTCGATGAACTTACTGTTTTCACTCCTCCTTAAAGTGAGTCTCTATTGAATATGTTGATTAAATTACTGTTTTCACTCCTCTTTGGGCCGAGCCTCTATTGAAAATGTTAAACAAATGTTTTAAACAACTTTCATTTAAACTGAAGTTTTTACGAGGTGTTCGGAATTTAGTCACTGATTTGGCTTTGTTACTCCCACTGAGATTTTTAAGTTATGCGATGGTTATGAATTTCTGTTTTGCCGAGGGGCTGTATACGAACTATGTTTTGGCCGAGGGGCCGAATATGATTTTGTCACTTTCACTATACATTACGTTGAACTTCTACTGAAACTGTTAGAAAGACATTTATAAAGGGTTTTTCCCGAAATGGGAGTTGAACGAGATGATTTGATTTGTATCCTGTTTTGGAAACATGTTGTACCCACTGTGGTGGTATGACGTGGTTTACGTGATTTCTTACTGCTCAGACTTTATTTACTTTTATCACTTACTGAGTTGGCGTACTCACATTACTCCCTGCACCTTGTGTGCAGATTCAGGTATTTCTGAGCTCGGTGGCAGGTTCATCGGAGTTAGCAAGGTAGCTGCCTGGCGTTCGCAGCCCTGCTTTTCTCCCTCCTTATTCTTCCTTATGTATTCTTGTGATTTTCCCGGCCATGTTGGTCTTTATGTTGTTAGATAGTTGGAATAGATGCTCGTGACTAGTGACACCCCGATGTCGAGCTTGTGTATTTATTCCGCACTATTCATTTAGACATATATCATGAGATTGTTGATTAATAAATGGTATTTTGTTAATTAATAAATGGTATAAAAATGACTTTTATTGAATAATGGTTAATTCGGGAGTTGTGTCGGCTGGCCTAGTTCCACGATAGGCGCCATCACGACCGGGTCGGTTTTAGGGTCGTGACAATTATGCAAACACGACGTTAAGGAGATGAAGTAAGGGTTCCTGTCCGAGATGTTATTGATTAATAAGGAGCCAGTGCGAGAGGTAAGTTAAGACAAAGGAAATAAACCAAGAAAGATTACGGAGCACATTGATATAAGAATGGGCCAACGAGTAGTTGGTAGTTGATTCAGGAAGAGCCTAGTTATGGCTAAACAGGAGGTCACAGATGAGTCAGTAGATCGTGCAAGATAAACATGGTAAAACCCAATATAGTGAATTCAGCCTCGCAGTAATGTCATTGTAATACTTGAGCAATATTCAGATAGGAGTTCGAGTAGATAAAGATACCGTATGAATGTTACGAAAATAAAAGAGAGTACCACTAGGAAGTCAAAATATTAGTTCAGAAGCAACCTTACAAGCACAAGGGCGTGGAGATAAGTAACTATGGATAATTATAGGCGAGGAAGAACATCAAAAATTCCGTCAAGCATACAATGTGATAAGCTTGCAGCTTTACAAGAGTCAGAGGATCCTCCCAAAGTACTACAATGAAAGACTAACTGAGGAAATAAGGAAGAAGGCTCCAACCTAAGCAAAGTGACCTAAAGAGGAAATTGTCGTGTAACAACAGTCTCATTACAAAATTGTATGCACTCCAAAAGAAAGTGGCACCTACCATGGCTAATGAGTGGGGAGTAAAAACCAAAAGTAATATTCGAGACCATATGAGTTGCACAAAAAATTTTGGCATGCGTGAGAAATCAGATAAGCTAAGTATGCACGCAACAAGGGGGAAAAAGACCAAGAAAAGCAATTGCTCACGTTTGAAGAAACCTGAGATGGAACGAAAGGAATTATCCGATTAATGATCAGTCGTAGAAGACTCCGATATAAGTTAGAAGAAGGAATTGGGTCCAGGTCATAGACAAAGGATTGAATCATTAGAAGATTGTATCATGGTTTTCCATAGCGTCCATCAAAGGCTAAAGTAATGACTAAATGCCATGAGCTAGCTTAAGCCTACATAAAGGATGATCAGAAGAAAGAGGACACAAAAGAGTTACATCAACTAAGTAAATCAGGAGTCTGATTATTGGCCCCAGACAATTATAGAAATCATGATTGAGAACATTGTAGGATCATCCTTAATATCAAAGGCACAAGAGAGATAGTACAACAAAACCACCATATTCCATAACGGGCCTACGATAGAGCCAGTTAGAAGAGTACCAGCGCTACCACCTGATTGTGTATGCACCAGAGGTGCAAGTATTATAAGAGAGCTTCAAGTTGTGGATGTGAATTTCCTATGTAGACGGGAGGTCATGAAAGAGATAGAAGATACGATGTGAGATTGAAAAGTAAGTAAGATAAAGGCGAAGAAGATACGAGATACTCAAGTATAAAAGGTTGTAAATAGTCGAGACTTTAGATATAGTTTGGGTTTTAGTTTAATTTACAAAGGAGACCCTAGTGAAAATTTTGTAAATCTCTAAGAGTCAACATTCGAGGATGAAAGTTCTAAAGGCGGGAAGGATGTTACACCCCGTAAGTTTAACAACCTTGATACTGTTATATATATATTTGATATGGTATTTTGAGTGGAACATTTTTTGTCAAAAAAAAAAAGATTTTATATAGTTATTAATATTACTACTTTTGAATATGCTTTAAATTATACACATAATATAAGAAAGTTTTTGAGATTTTCTTTATTGTTAAGATAGAAATTATTTTTCACAAGAAAAGAAGGTTATCTTTTTACCATTTTATGAATTAAGCATACGAAAATTTGTACTCTTTATATGAGATTAGGAAAATTAGAAGTTGAGAACATATATGTATTTTTATATAGATGTTTTAATAAAATAGTAGTGTATGTATTAATTTTATATGGTACCACATGACCATAGTAGTAATGTGTATAGAGTGTATTAAAGGTGAGTAGTATATTAAGTAATTTGAGATAATTCTTAATTATGCGGGTAATTGATTAATTACCGGGTGGAGGGATACTACTGTAAGGCCCCGAAAAATTTTGCTAAGTAATTTAGGATTTCGGGGTGCCAGGTAGGCTAATTATAATATTTTATGTGATATAAATATGATGTAAATGAATTGGATATAGTAAATAAGTGTATAAGTCTTATAATAAGTAATGTGGGGTCCAAGGAGAGGCCTAAGTCTAAGTCAAATTGGAAAATTTTATAATAGGCTAAAATTCCAAATGAGTTCGCACAAGTCCTCACTTTGAACGAGCATATCTAAAGATATATAAGGTTTTGCGTGATGAAAAACCTACCAAATGAAAGGTTTTCGAGTCTAGTTTCTAACTCTTCAAACCGTTTGTCACTTGGACATTCTCACATAAAGTTATGATCAAATTACCAAAGGCTGGATTTGGGACCAATTTTGCGATCGCAAAACGACTATGCGGACCGCATATGCGTCGCATAATGAAGTAGAGTCGGGAAAAACATTATGCTGTCGCATGTTGATTATGCTGTAGTATAATCGATTATGCTGTCGATTATGCTATCGCATAATGATTATGCTGCAAGAATGCTACCCACATTTCGATTATGCTATAGCATAATTGCACCACATAATTGACTTCGGGGTCATTTTTGAAAATTTTCATATACGAACCCACTTTGATAAATAAGCTTTGGGGCTTCATTTGGGACTATTTTACACTAAATGTAGAGAGAGGTGAGAGTATTTTAGAGAGAGAAAGAGGGAACCTAGCCTCCTAATCATCAATCTTGCACAAACCCTCAAGAATCAAGCATGTTGATCTCTAGCTCACTATCTTCCGGGTAAGTCCTACTAATATTTCATATATGAGATTATAAGTTAAAAAATATATTGTGGGGTTAGAAATAGGCCATGCATGTGACACTAAGCTATAGTATGTGGGATTAATGAACTATTTTGGGTAGTTCTTGATGAAATTGGGTGAGGGAAGAAGGAATTTCCATTGTAGAACCTTGTAGTCTATTTCACATGATTAGGTGTTTGATGAAATTCCTAAGAGAGTTACACCACGGAATATCTTTCTAAATTATTAATTGATTTTCGCTTTCTCCTTATAGATTATTACTGCTAGAGATGTTGGTGCATTGTAGTAACTTAGGGAAAGCTTAACCAGGTATGTTGGCTAAACTTTATCTCTCGAAATGGAATTCCATAATGTTTTCTGTAAGTTTAAGTATAATCGGCTCAAAATTTCTAATTCCCACCCTCCGGATCATCCCGGAGGAACTCGTAAAGCTTGATTATTCCGAATGAGCCTTATATCAAACTTTAGACGTTTAATGTATGGATTCATTATTAAAATGGTATGACTCTGAGTCGTAATTTAAATGAAGACTAGCATACCCATTTGGGTGAGGAAAACTCGATGAATTTATTACTCCTAGATGCCCATATGTGTACTAAATGCCTTGATTGAGTGTGTTTAGCCGATGATAGACTATAAAGAATACTTGGAATGAATTAAGACAGCATAACTCGGGGGATATTATATATATATATATATATATATATATATATATATATATATATATATATATATATATATATATATATATATATACGAGCCTCGACTCAACTATTTAAGATAACTTAAAAAATGTGGAATCTGCCTAAAAGCTCTTTGAGGCCTGTATGGCTGACTCCATTCTTCTTAGAATCAAATCATTGGTGTTTGAATACTTGGTATGAGTCCCTTACTTGATCATATAGAATTGATTACTTAATGTGATATGTTGAAAGGTTTCTGCTCCCTAATTGTTCTATGTGTTACCGTGTCACCATGCTACTTGAAAATGTGAATTATGATCCTACATGCTCCTTCTATTATGTGTGCAATTCATTACGTGTTGGTTCTCGTCAATATGGAAGATGATGTTATTGAACGAATAAAAAGGGAAAAAGACTCCAAATGAAACATGAGCCCAAGTTCCAAGAATTATGAAATAAATGATGGAAATGAAATGTGAAATGAGGAATTAATTGAATTGGTTATGTTTGTGTTTATAATTGCTAATGAACTTGAGATATATGATTTCTGAAATACGTTATACGTTGGTAATTAGTGATGATCCTTGAAATTAAAAGAAGTGAAAGTATGGAATGTGAAACACGGCCATCGTGCCATGAATAGAGAAACTTGTGAAAGGCCCAAAGAGCCAAGGAAATGTTGCTATTGTGAGAGGTTGGAAATGTTAATAAAGATTTGTACAAGGTGAAAGATTCTGAGATGATTGCATTCCTATATGTGTATATGTGTTACCTTTGTGTGCAAATCCATATAATAGAAATACATATATAATAATATTTTGGGAGATCGATAGTCACCGAGGAAGGGTAGGTTGAAATAACCTAACCCCGAAACTACACGTGCCGGTGTAGGGTGCATTGTGGAATATTGGGATGAGATTGTTGGTAGATATGGATACGAAGAACCACATGGCACTATGGTAAGACGGCTTAGCAGATCGGGCCGAGATCGGATGCCATGCCGCACACATGGTGGCAATTCGTGTTGGAAATTGTGATACAAAATGTGATTGTGGTTACACCTTCAAATAAGGTGGCTTAGCCGATCGGGCCGAGATCAGACTCCGTACCAAGAGTACGATGGCATTGTGAATAGTGATATCGTGACTTGTGGTATTATCGGTACTAAAGATCTCCCCAAACTAAAATATGCAATACTTTCGCAAATTCGAAAGGAGTTAATTAACATGTTTCAATTGCACATTTAGATATAATTGATTGAAATTTGTCGTTTCTGTGCCTTTCCTTTCCTTGTATAGTTATTCTATTTTGAAAGATGATTTTTAGCTTTACATACAAGTACTATTCGACAGTACTAACATCCCTGTTGCCGGGGACGCTGCATCTTTAATGGATGCAGGTGTTTCCACAGTAGGCGGCAACGATCAAAGATAGCGGTATGTTCCTCCCAGCTAACTTGGTGATTCCCACGTCATTTCGGGGTCCTGTGTCATTTGGTTATTGTGTATTATTCATTTGATACTCTTCAGTTGTATTTAGAGGCTCCATAGACAGGTTGCGGGTGGTGTCAGATATTGGAATTAAACTAGAATTATTGGTATTTGGCAAATATATTTTTTATCATATCTACAAAGATTGTAATATTCTGGATATTATGGTTGAAACTGCTAATGAAAACAAAATGGAAAGTTAATGAAATATTTATACAGTATGGTTGATAGAATTTATCTCCTATCTATTCATAAATTGGTTTGGGTAGAATGAAACCTAACAGGCTTGTTCAGTCGGGTTTACTCGGTTGAGCGCCGGTCGCGCTCCTTGGTTTTGGGGCGTGACAACTACCTAATTAATTATTGGATAAAGTTTAAATTCCCCAACAAAGGAATTACGTGGCAGCAAGCCACTTTCCAAACAAGTGACTCTTAGTCACTTTGGATTATGTGGCATGATGAAATGGACTTTGAGAAAGGGAGTGGCATATCGGAAAAAGAAATAAACACTTGTCCCGCAAACTATCGTCGTCTTCCTGGATAATGATCTCCGATAATGCTTGCTGGATGTGCAACTGCTTGTTGTTTATTGTGAGCATATTAGAGTTGGTCATAAGAATGTCATAGGAGAAAGGATTTCTAACATACATTGGAATGGTCTTATATCTTATTTGGATAACGAAAAAGTTCTCTACTTTGACATTGATTTTCAAGAACAAGAAGCAACATGCTCAAACAAATTTTTCAAATGTGATTTGCTTCATCAATTCATATGAAATGGCTTAATACTATAGCAACGTGGGGATTTGTGATTCTAAGGGAGTACGAGTACGGTGCAATCCTTCTAAAGAATATCATACGATTTTTTTTCCTACTCCAGGTATGTTAAGGTTATCCCTTCTTTCTTTTCGGCATGATCTATAAGACACAAACGAAACGAGCAAATACACACTTTCGATAAATGACTCTATTCATAAAAATACTAGAGATGCTTATGTTCTTGATTCCCCGTGTGTCATATTATTCTATCATCTGTTCATGGGTCTCAGAAATTACGTAAGTTGATAAAGGTTATTTCATGATATTAATCAAAGGCATAATGGTTATGACACTCCGAAAGATTTTATTGATGTACTTTCTCATGCATTGAATTCATTTATACATGTACATTGACCCATGACCAGATGGCGTTATATACACATATATATGTATATTATATGTATATGGGATATGGAAAAAGGTTACGGCGTTATATACGCACCACCACATGATCAGACGGTATACGTTGATGATTTTGCCCACAGTGGCCGAGATGATATGATGGGATGCCCTCAGAGGCTTGATGATGTTATGAACATATGTACCTATGCACGACATGACATACATACACATATGCATGACATTATGAGTATTTCATTATTTACAGAGTTATTCAGACTTACATGTCAAGTATTTTACTCCATGTTTCTCTCATGTCTATTATTTACTGATTTTCATTCCTTACATACTCGGTACATTATTTGTACTGACGTCCCTTTTGCCTGGAGACGCTGCGTTTCATGATCGCAGGTCCCGATAGACAGGTCGAGAGTCCTCCAAGTAGGCTATTAGCTCAATGGAAGATGTTGAAGCACTCCATTGCTCTGGGGTTGCTTATTTGGTCAGTATGATTAGTACATGTATTGGTGGTACGACAGGGTCAGTCCCGACCTTTATGATAAGTATGTACTCTTAGAGGCTTCTAGACAGATGTCATGTGTACAGATATTTGTATGGCCTTGTCGGCCTATATTTAAAATATATAATGGATCACGTTGGCCTTATAGGCCCGTATGTCATAGGTATAAGTTTCTATGTTAGGTTGGGTCGTTCTATGTCGGGTATTCCCTCATGTTTACTTTGGTTGTATCATGACGCGCCTTCTGGCCCACCTATCTATGATGATCTAATAAGGAAGATACGTTACGTTAGTACTCGGTTGAGTAAGGTACCGGGTGCCTGTCGCGGCCCATAGGTTTTGGTCATGACACAATTAGTGTAGTCCTAAAGGATTAGGGATGGGGAACAATCCTTGAACAGATATGCACAATTGACTGAGGAATAAGAATTGAAGAAGAAGAAGAATGTGATTTATTGATAGAATACACAATTTCTTTGAGGTGATTACAACCAATGCCCTCTTCCTGTATTTAACCTCTTATCCCCTTCTCTATCGAATGCCAACTGATTAACAAGCTGACTCCTAACAACTTCAACAACTATACCCGACTATTAACTACTTTTATAGTGAAAAGCTACTATTCCTTTAGGCTAATACCCCTACAGTTATAGCTCATAACAAATTTCCCCCACTCAAAGAGTCCTTGTCCTCAAGGACTGAAATGAGAGAACTGCTGAGATAGTTAATGAGTATCTATCTAAGTGTTGTCTTCCTCTGGATAGTTGAACCATTTGATCAATACTTGGTCAACCTATTTCCCTCTAGATTGGACTGATCTCCTGTTTAAAATAGCTTCAGGCTCTAAGACAATGTGGCCATGAGTTGATAATGAGACTGGCAAGTTTGGAAAAATAGCCACGTTCCCAATGTATTTCTTCAATTGTGACACATGGAAAGTGTGGTGGATTTTGGCCTGGGGTGGAAGTTCCAATTGGTAGGCAATTGTGCCCACTTTTTGCAGAACTTTGAATAGTCCAAAGTATTTAGTATTGAGCTTGTGATAAGAGTGTCCTTTTAGGGACATTTGCTTGTAAGGTTTTATCTTGACAAAGACCAAATCTTCTGTCTCAAAGTTTCTGGGAGATCTCTTCTTTTCAGCCTGGGCTTTCATCCTACATTGTGCCTGTTGCAGATGATGCTTGAGCAGCCTGATAGTTGATTCTCTAGCCTGCAAACTCCTATCCACTTGATCAACCATGGAATGATGAGCTACATAGGGTAAGTGAAGTCGTGGTTTTTGTTCATACACTGCTTCAAATGGAGTCATTTTGATAGCAGTATGATAGTTGGTGTTATACCACCATTCCTCAAGGGATAACCATTGTACCCACTCCTTTGGCTTTCACTGCACATGCACTTGAGATCACCTTCTAGGAATTTGTCCAAAGTTTCTGTTTGCCCATCTGATCGAGGGTGATAGGTAGTGGAATGATGTAGTTGAACTCCTTGTTCTTCAAATAAGTCTTGCAAAAACTTGCTTAGGAATATAACATCTCAATAATTGACTATAGTTTGAGGTAGCCCATAGAGTTTATAGACATTGTCTAAGTAAGCTTGAGCCACTATAGGAGTTGTATAAGGGTGTACCAATGCAATGAAATGAGCATATTTGCTCAACCTGTCCACTACTACCAAGATCACAGATTTGTTATGTGCTTCTATGAAATCCAAACTAATGTCTTGCCAAATTTTCTCAAGAATATGGAGTGGTTGTAGTAGGCCTGGGTATTTAACATTCTCCCCTTTGCACTTTTGACAAGTTTCACAACTCTTGATGTGATTATAAATGTCTTGCTTCATCTTCTTCAAATAGTATAGTTGACCAACTTTGAAGATAGTGGAACCTATACCTGATTGATGACCTAATGCTGAATTATGTAAATATTACAGGACCTCCTCCTTGAGAACAGGTTCAGGACCAATGACAATCCTTCCCTTATTGTATAAGATCCCAACATGTAATAGGTATATTGGATTAGACAAAGGCCTTGCTTGTAGTTGAGTTAGCAGCTTCTGTATATGGGGATCTCCTGTATATGACTGTTGGAGCCTTAGAAGAAAATCAGAAGTAATAGTAGTTAGCATCTGCATCTGAACTTGTGCAGCAGGGCACCTTGATAAGGTATCAGCTACTCTGTTGTCCTTCCCTTTTTAAAAAGTATAGTGTAGTCATACCCCATTAGCTTGGCCAACCATTTCTGTTGGCTAGGAATTGAAATCCTTTGTTCTAATAAGTATTTGAGGCTTTGATGGTTTGTCCTAATAAATAAATGCTTCCCAATTAAGTAAGGCCTCCATTTGTTAATGGCAGTTACAATGGCCAGCATTTCCTTTTCATAGACTGATAATTGTTGATGTTTTGGACTCAAAGCTTTTCTCATGTAAGCTAAGGGATGTTCAGCCTGCATTAACACTGCCCCAATACTATCACGACTCAAAATCCCTCCGAAGGAGTCGTGATGGCACCTAGTCTCTAAAACTATGTAAGCCTAACACATACCGAAATGATAACAGATTCTACTAAACAGCTATTGAACATGAACCAGAAATTTCTAAATGAACCAAAGGTCTCAGCCTGATACAATATCCCAAAATCGATAGTACAAGTCAAAGCCTTTCTAGGAGTAATTATACATAACAAATACATCACTGTTCCGGATTAATAGGATACAATGGAAATAAATATAATAGAAGGCGACTTCGTAGCCAGCAAACATCCAGCAGGGGAATCTTGAAGTCTCCAGCCGCACAAGCATGAATCTCTAAACCAACTCGATCCGAGGTACTTGGTTCTGCACAAAAATATGCAAAAGCATAGCATGAGTACACCACAGCGGTACCTAGTAAGTATCAAGCCTAACCTTGGTAGAGTGGTGATGAGGATAGGTCAAGACGCCCACCGAACATCTAAACCTATGCAGGTTATGCCATAAAGCCAACAAGGAAGGAATATCAAAGTAATGTCAATAGCAGAAGGAAACTAGATTACAAACAGTAGTAATGATAAGGGAAACACGAATAGCAACAAGAAATAACCAAGTAATTAAACAAAAACATATTTGGGGTACGGATGAAGTATAAATGTGCTCAAGTAGGGAAAACGATGTCAACTCAACCAATCAAATCATCTCTAATACACAATTTCAATAATCCCACTTCTCGTAGTTAATCACAACTTCCAAACCTCTAACACACATGGCACCTTGTGCCTATAGCTTTCCATCTCACTTTCGCACGGCAAAATCCATGTACTACTCGATACACAATATCTATGTGAAATGCTAATTAGGATGTTCAAGAGATTTGATTCATATATCATAAACTGAAATCCCAGTTTCTAGACCAAGTAGGAAATCAACGAGAAAGATGAGTTTATTTTAGAAATATTTTGGGTGAAAAAAGGTAACATTTTCAAATAAATACAGCATCGAATAAGCTATCGAATTTAATATAGAATTTATTAAAATAAAACATAATAACAATTCCTTTTTTAATCATAATAAAATCGTCAGATAGGTTAAGGAGATAAAGTTGAGAAATCAATTGAAGTAAAATATGACAACTATTAGAAATGGTAAATACCGAAATATACGGCGAGTTTTAACTTCAAGTCACACAAGGTAGCATGATAATAATCCTTTTATTTAAAATCATTATATTACTAACAACTCAGCAGGACAGAAGGTAATGACTCAACATAGTAAATTTACCTTGAAAACCAATTTACCAAATAATAGTATTAGGAAAAGAACTCAAGAAATGACGGCAAGGCAATAAGTCAATGACAATAACTCAAATCCTCAGAAATTAGTGAAAAACAGAATTACAAATTCTCAGAGTGTCGTACGAAGAACTTAAGCCAATACAATAAAACATGGAATACAAAGCACAAAATATGTTGCGGCGCGCAACCCGATCCACCATATAATATCAATATCATAATTCACCCTTATTCCACCATATCAACTCCCCTTATTTCACCTGTTGCGGCGTGCAGCTGATCCCACTGTATAATATCAATATCATAATTCACGCTTATTTCGCCATATCAAATCACCCTTATTTCACTTGTTGCGGCATTCAACCAGATCCTACCGTACAATATCATTATCATAATACTAAACAAAATATGTTGCGGCGTGCGCCCCGATCCCACCATATAATATCAATATCATAATTCACCCTTATTCCACCACCTCCCTTATTTCACATGTTGCGGCGTGCAAACCGATCCCCCGTAAAATAATTTAAATCAACAACAACAATTCAATAACTCCATTTACGAGAATTTCTACAATCAAGGGTATCAGTACAAGGCAACAAAGGAGCCACGTATAAGCCGAAGAAATAGAACAAACTTCACAAAAATGACAGGACAGGTAAAGTACGTGATATCTAAGTATGCAATCATAACAATTAGGACATGTAGCAAATAAGCACAAGGTCATAGAAGAAACTCAACAATCAAGAGGTAACACGACAATAAGGAAGGCAATAACTTCAGCTAAGGCATATAAGGACCAAATAACGAGTAAGAAGTACAGTAGGTGCTAACAGCGTCAAATAGAGCACGTAAGAGTAGACTAACAACAAGATATCACATGTTATGACAATTCAATTAAAGGCATGGAAAGACAATAGACAATCTAAGCTGGTCAAATAACATATATAGACCGTTTACCCACACGTCATCTTGCGTACACGGCCTTCACATAACAAGATAGCATAATTTTACTCAATTACTAAGGGGTAGTTTCCCCCACACAAAGTTAGGCACGACACTTACCTCAATTCGGCAAACTCAATACCCAATTTAGCTTTTCCTTTACCAATTCACCACCGCTCAGCTCAATCTAGCCAAAGACGACTTAAATACATCAAACAATGCAAGAGAAAACAATTTTAATTAACAAAGCAATGACCCTTATACAATTTGTAAAAAGTCAATAAAAGTCAACCCCCCGGCCCGCACCTCGGAACCCAATAAAATTTACAAAAACTGAACACCCATTACGATACGAGTTCAACCATACCAAAATTATCAATTTCCGACATCAATTCGTCCTTCAGATCATCATTTTATATTTTGAAAGACTTTACAATTTTTCCCAATTTTTCTCTTAGATTCTCATGAATATGATGTTAAATCTAATGTATAGTCATAAAATATAATTGAAAATTGATTAGAGGTACTTACCCCATAATTTGATATGAAAATCCTTCCATAAAATCGCCTCCCATTGAGGCTAAGGTTCAAAACATGATAAAAAATGAAGCTAAGTCCCGAAATGGAAGTCTTAATACCAGCCTCAGATGTCGCATTTGCGAAATCCGGATCGCAATTGCAATGTTCGCAAATGAGATAAAAGTGTCGCAAAAGCAAGGCTGACCAGCTCTATCAAGGTCGCAAAGGTGATACAAGACTTGCAAAAGCGAGCATAGTGTTTTCCGCAAAAGCGACAGTTTGCATAGCAAATGCGGAGCTGCCTAATCGGATATGCGATGAAATAGTTCGCAAATGCAAACTCCCTTGACCAACCCATCGTTGTAAAAGAGAGAATGATCTCGTAAATGCGGACATCGCAGATGCGATGAAAACCTCGCAAATGCGAGAACAGAGACACCAGCAAAGCTGAACCTTCTTCTAACACTCCGAAATGTATACGAAACTCATCCGGGCCCTCCACGCTCTAAACCAAACATCCACACAAGTCTGAAAACATAACACAAACTTGCTTGCCCAATCGGAACACCAAAATAACCTCTAGAATAGCGAATCAGACGCCAAAATGCATGAAAATTACAATGAACTTCAAGAACTTCTAGAATCGCAACCACGCGTCTCAACCATATCAATTAAACTTCAAATGACACCAAATACTGCTGGCAAGATCCATATGAAAAAACAGATCTATTCCAAGTTCCAAAATCAAAATCCGAACCCGATATCCTTACAGCCAAACCATGGTCAAACTTATGAAAATTCTAAACTTTTAAATTGCCGGCTTCCGCCAAATGATGTCGAAACCTTTTTGAAACATACAAATGAAATTCCGGGCAAAGGCCCAAGTCCAAAATCACCATCCAGACCTACTAGAACCATTGAAACTCCGGTCTGAGGTCAAATACTAAAAAGTCAAACCTTGGTCAATTCTTTCAACTTCGAACTTCTCGAGGCGAGTCACTCCTAAAAACCCTTTCCGAACTCCTCAAAAACCCAAACCAATGATGCACACAAGTCATAATACACTGTGTGAAGCTATCGTGACCTCAAACTGCTGAGCCGGATGCAATTGCTCAAAATGACCAGTCGGGTCATTACATCCTCCCCTACTTAAACATACCTTCGTCCTCGAACGTGCCAGGAGTCGTTCCAAAGCTATCGAATCACTGCATGAGCTCATCATACATACACCCAGAGGTGATTCCCCATCACCCAAACCTATGTAGGCCTGACAACGCAACTTAACTAAAGATCTCACTTCATATTTAGTCCATAACCTTAGGATAGAACCCAACCCTCAACATCTGAAACTCATCATAGGATCCGAATCTCGCATCATCACACTGTATAAACATGAAAACGCTGAATCGAGCCACAATTTCAACCCAGAGCACAATCATATGATGTTTCACACAACTCAAATGCCCGTAGTAATATCTTCTGACCACCATAGCTACCGAATAACATTCTGGATGCCGGGGATACACTTAACATTGAATAGAACCTTGTTTCAGGCCTCTACAACACCGTCCAAGATGCAAGAATCATTCAGAAACTCATAACCACCCATGAACTCAACAAGCCAAGCAGCTTTTCTCGTCCGTCAAGGGCCATTGCCCAAATCTGAGCGGAAATAGCATCGTACTTCCAAACACTCCTCACCCCCAATATGAAGGCGCGAATCCAGGTCTAAGAACCTCATCTTGTCCAATACCAGCAGCCTAACTAATGACTCATCGCGGAACCACACAGATTCTCACATAACACGGTCCATACACCGGCCGGCAATAACCAAGGCATGCAGCAAAAATAGAGGGAAAATAAGGTACGAGGATTATCTAGCAAGTACAATCGATATAACAACAAAAGTACAGCTTCATTGGCTCATCCCACAAAGGGAAAAACACCAAATAGCCATAAGGAAAGGGTGTCCCACATAACATCTGATGCGGCGTACAACCCGACCCAAATATATCAATCCACATAGCGATACTCATTGAGCCAAAGTTCTCGAGTTCACACATGAATGCTGATATCAAGCACAATAGAGTGCACAAGTATTACTGTGGGAAATAAATAAAAATAATACAACATGGAGAAAGCAAGCACAATTAAGGTGCAATGAGTAACTGAACATCACGAGGGCCATCTTGCCCGCATCGCCGTAAGGCCTGAATGGAACTACAACATGCATGGAGAATAATCATATACCTGACAGCCCATCATCGCATAAGAGAGAGACAAATAACATAGGCAAGGGGCACAAATAATATACATTATGCCCGGTAACATAACCGCGATAATAATCTCATAAGAGTACCCAAACCTTATCTTATATAAAATACACATTCTCGTTGGGCTTTCAAATAGCCCCCAAACCAAATCCTGATCATTCTCAAATAGGTAATATCCTTCCAAAAGTCCATAGAAACATATTGATAATTTATGCCATCAGTTATCCCATTCTCAACATTTCGTCACATTCCGAAAACAAGGAATAGTCCGCATATCAGGTCACCCAGTCCCAAAAGCTCAGGAATACCAGGTGTCGCACCCCATTTTTCCTTGCGGAGTTCGGGTTTCGATATTTGGGACAACTCCTTTCCTTTTGGAATTGGGTAAGAGATTTGAAGAGTCGCCACCTAACGGATTAAGGTACGTTAGGGCACCTAGAACAATTAACTCGTGAAACCAGTTTACATTACAAGAGATTGGGTAAGGGATCGAAATTACCTCGAGGGGAAGGTGTTAGGCACCCCTCGAGGTCCACAACGGTGGGTCCCGACCAAACTCAATTTAAGCGAATTAGTATTTAAGGAAATAAAGCAGTTTAAACAAATAGAGATTATTTAAGGGGTCCTAAGTTTATTAGCCTATAGGATCACTTCCATGCAACACTCGGTAACCTTCCCCAAATTGAGGTGTTACGCGTAGCATTAGTGCACAGGTCATTATCTCCTTTACTACCCAATTACCCTCCCTTTTTCAATTATTACCTAAGCGTTCTAATAACATCCAATACGTACCTCATGCGTGCACTACCCGTCCCTTACCTCTGGCCTTGGAGGTGTTTAGGACCTCTATTTAAGGTGGTTCTAGACTCACCTATGTTGTTTAAAACGAGAAAATTAAGCGACAAACAAAAGTCAAGTAGGACTGTCACATAAGGAGCAATTAAGTGGGCTCATGTTAACCTCCACAAATAGACAAACAAGTGCATGTTGTTCAAACAAGCAATTTTGAATGATTAAGACCCTATAGGCAGGATATCTAGATGAGCATGAACAAAATATATAACAACTTTATTAAAGCGAGGCAGCGAATACCTATCAGTTTGCCTACTAATTTTGTTGATATCTAAATCTGGGCACGTTTCAAGCATTAAAAAATCACAGTTTTAAACTCAGAATTCTTAATTATCCTACAGGCTTGCCTAAGTGATAACCGGGCAGAATCCTATAGACATGGTATCTAAGCGGTAAACCAACTACTGATTTTAACAGGCATATCTTATCCTTTAGATCCTATAGGCATGCTTTCTAAGTGCTGAAACTGGTTACAAGTGTTATTTCCTATAAACATGATATCTACATGCAAAAATTGATTTTTTATTTATTTCCTATAGGCATGATATCTAAGTGCTAAAACTAATTTTATATATGTATTTCCTGTAGGCATGATATCTAAGTGTTGAAACTGATTTTACGCATTCCCTATAGGCATGATATCTAAGTGGGTAAAGGCGTTAACAAGTTGCCAAGCAAGTTCAATAAAGAAGATCCTATAGACATGATCTTTAATGCACATATGGAGATTTTAAAATATGGTTCTTGATACAGAATTGACTAACTAAAAGCAGGATTTCTAGGATGCAAAGTATGAAAATTCAGGATTATAAGTAATGAGATAAGTCCTATAAGAATGGTTTCTAATGGCATGCACATAAAGAATCACCACAACAACCTATAGGTATGATTTCTACCCAAATTCGATAAAAGATATATATAAAGATCCCTCCCCAGCTTTTACTAATAACCCCATATCTGTTTTTACAAGGATTGTTACATTATTATAGACCAATACAATGAAAAATCATTATACTATTGGGAGCCTTGGCAGGCCCAACGTCAACCTGGAAACCAGGCCTTCAAGCAAGCAAGTCTGATGTCCACAGGTAGTCCACAATACACAAAATGGGCTTCTGGTGTGTCAAAGTTCCCAAGGGCCTCAGGGACCCCGGGCAATGCTCACACCTGAACCTTTTCAAAGAAACAGTTTTGTAAAGAGTTTGGAAGGCCAGCCCCAGTTTGTCAGAGTTCGAAGGAGTCTCATGGACCCTAGGCAGTGTTCACACTAGGGGTGGCAGGACCCTAGATAGCTAAGAGTAAGAGTTTGAAAATAGTATACGAGGGTAGGGGATAGTTTTATGAAAAAAAAAGTTTATTTTCAGAAGTGAATAGAAACAAGTTGCAAATAGAACAGAACCATATTTAAGCAGATTGATTCAGATATAGTTACCAGTAGTTAAACAATTACAACAAAACAGGAACACTGGAATCATAGACAGAACAGGGTCACAATTGAGTCAAACAAGGTTTCACATTGCCGGAGTTTACTTAGTCTACTAACTATTACTAGGTGGAATCATATAGACATGTATTTAGCAGAGAGAAACATGCTGAAGTCAAATGACTAATTAGACAGCCATACAGAAAAGTTAGCAGGAATTTAAAGCACATTATTCTTGAAAGAAGTACACAGAAACCATGAATTGATCAGGAACATGCTAAGGTAAATTATCAGCACATAAAAACATGGTAGGAATTGGGGCTTTCTAATTGAGAAACAGGTAAACAAGTGTCATGGATCAAACAAGAATATGCTCAAGTATACTAACCATACTAACATATAAGACAGGGCAAGTTAACACGAAATAAGTCATGCTGGCTAAGAGAGCAATAAACAGAGAAACATGGGGGCAAACAGAAGCATGTTGAAGTTTAACTACATAGAATATAGAATGATAATAGAAATGGAGGCATACCAGTTAAGGAGATAGCAAACGGGAAGGTGAAGGCAAGTAGAATCCAAGAGTCTAGCCTTAGCTTTCAGCCGGCTAGATAGTGCAGCAAATAGAAATAACGGAAAAAACTACGGTTGTGAGTTGTGAGTAAGAATAAGAGTTTATGTGTGTAGGTGTTTCTGTAACTTTCCGTGTGTGTTCGTGTGTTCTAAAAAATCAGAATGGGGAGGTTTATATAACATTCAGCAAAGTATAACAAATAAGGCAAAAAAAATTAAGAGTTCACAAATAAGGTATGCAAATCATTCAACCAGTTAATTAAGGCTAGACCCAATCAATTAATACGACAGAATTCGGGAAATATCACTTAGATTAGGGAGAATCAATTAACATGCACGATTGAAGTTTAATAAGGTAAGAAATAAGTCAGAGACCATTTATAGGTCGGTCAGAACAAATCAAAACCCAGAAATCAGGCCAGTAGCATAATTAAGGAAGGCAGTACCAATTATAAGTCACATATAAGGAAAGAATAAATAAAAATCTCAGAAAGATACCATTTTAAAAAGAAAATATAATTCAAACCCTAATTTGGCAAATAAATCAATTAATAAATTTATTTAACCGGGCCAAAGTAAACAGGCAAGAACAGTGAGACGAATAATCGAATAACGGAAAACCTTAAGCATATCGAAACACAGAGATAAAACATCAAGCAAAGAAAGTAGTCGAACAGTAAATAAGAAAGGCCAGAGTTGAACCTTTAAGCATTTTAAAACATTAGCAGAAACTTAAAAAAAGAAACCCTAGTTCTTAGGGAAAAAGTGAAATCGGTAGATAATAGCGGTAAAAACGAAAGAATCTTAAAGGAAAACGATTAAATAAACTCCAGACATTTCGGATCTATAGAGATCTGAACCTATTTGGCCAAAAATAGTTAGGTTTGTGCAAAAATAAATAAAGGTGTAAAAATCGAGTTTCCGACCGGAGATTTGAAGCCACGAAAATACAAAAATGATAATACTTACAAACAAATGGTGAATACAGACAGGTTCATCAGAAGATTGAGGGATTTGAACCAAGTCTGTTGGAATCTCCTTGAGATTCCATCAAACAACAAAGAAATCGAACAACCAGTAGAGATAAGAGGCCGGATAGGGCCTAAGATCAAAGAGAAACCTCATGGATTGAAGGGGGTTCAGGTGATGGCGGGCTAGGGTTAGGGAGAGGTTGAGAGAGAAGAGAGGAAATGGGGATTTAGGGGCGGCGGAATTGGGAAATGAATAGGGTTTGGGGGTTATGGGTAATTAAAAATGGTAATAGCATCCTGGACCGTTGATCTCTAAAATCAACGGCCAGGATTTGATCTGGGGTTGGGCGGGTTTAAAGATTGGGTTATTGGGTATTGGATCAGGGTTATGATTTAATTGGGTTGGGGTAATAATTTGGGCCAGGTCCGAAATTAAATCAAATTAAAAGAGGCTATGTGTTAAATAACCAATTAATTTGATAAAATAATTTATAAAAATAGCTAATAAATGATAAATGCTATTGATGTATAAAAATGATTTAAAATAATTACTTAGTATTATAAAAATATAAAAGGTCATTTTTCGTGTAAAATAAAGTAATTATGCACATATGGGCTATTATTGCAAAGTTTTGCAATTATAGCCTACAGATGTAAATAGGGTTATGCATAAGATAATTAAAGCTTAATATAAATATAAATGATAATTAAGCAATAAAATATTATAAAACCCTTTGTAGTGCATTAGTAATTTATTTATATGATAAAAGTGCTAGGATAAATTAATTAAAAATCCTTCAAAAATACAGAAATTATGGAAAAATTGATTGATGCACATGCATTATTTTGAAGATATACATGCATTTTCGAAAATAATATAGGAAAAAATTGGGTATCAACGGCTGCCCCTCTTTACCCGGGAAGGATGAAAGAGTTATCGGGTAAAGATATGATGGCCAATTTTGACCGAATTGGGTGATTTGAGAGACATAGGCCGCACTCTGGTTCCCGAGCTGCCTACATATCCCTGGTTTTACAGGAATCAGGCCGTGTGTAGTTCTGGATCCACCGGCGAAGTATACTGATGGAGTTATCACAAGGACGGATACAAGGTTTCGAATAGGTGAAATGGCTACGGTGAGCGGTCAGGTTTTAAATAGTATGAAGGAACTGGAGCGGGATTGCTCTTGTTGGGGATGATGATTGCTCATCGGGTTAACTGCAAATAAAGGGTGCAATGCAAGCATATATCTCTGCGTAAATTTAAACATGATGCAAATTCCCTTCAGACCATGAGAATTGTCTTTGGACGGTTGAGGATGACGTCCCTAGACCATGATGTCTCGGGCCATGAATCATGAGATAAGGGATTCGAAGGCCATGAAATGACGTTCTCGGTCCATGAGAATGGTGTCTCTGAACCATGACGCCTTTGAATAATGATGTGCAAGTTTGAGAGACCCTCAGGCCATGGCATGGTGTCTTCCGGCTATGAGGATGGTGCCTTCAGACACTGACGCCTTCGGACAACTTGGCGATATTTCAGCCCATGAGGTGCAAAGACATGATGCTAGAAGTAACAAGACAAGGCTTAGTCTTGTATGAAGTTGAGGGCAGAGCTTAGCCCGAGAGAAAAGAATAGTGCGGGAGAGATAGTACTTAGTCTCGTGCGAGATTCGGGACAATGCTTAGTCCCATGCAAAGTGAAGGCAGTGCTTAGCCTTATGTAAGGTGAAGGCAGTGCTTAGCCTTTTGCAAATAGAGAGTCAAGGCTTAGACTCATGCAAAGTTAGGGACAGGGCTTAGTCCCGTGCAAAGAGAAGGCAGTGTTTAGCCTTGTGCAAATAGGGAGGCAGGGCTTAGCCTCATGCAAGATTTGAGACAATGCTTAGTCTCATGCAAATAGAAGGCAGAGCTTAGCCTTATGCAAATAGGGAGGCAGGGCTTAGCCTCATGAAAGATTTGAGACAATGCTTAGTCTCATGCAAATAGAAGGCAGAGCTTAGCCTTATGCAAATAGGGAGGCAGGGCTTATCCTCATGCAAGATTTGAGACAATGCTTAGTCTCATGCAAATAGAAGGCAGAGCTTAGCCTTAATGCAAATAGGGAGGCAGGGCTTAGCCTCATGCAAGATTTGAGACAATGCTTAGTCTCATGCAAATAGAAGGCAGTGCTTAGCCTTATGCAAGGTGAAGGCAATGCTTAGCCTTATGCAAATAGGGAGGCAAGGCTTAGCCTCATGCAAAGTTAGGGACAGGGCTTAGTCCCGTGCAAACAGAAGGTAGTGCTTAGCCTTATGCAAATAGGGAGGCAGAGCTTAGCCTCATGCAAGATTTGAGACAATGCTTAGTCTCATGAAAATAGAAGGCAATGCTTAGCCTTATGCAGTGAACAAGTAGCAAATAGGAGTAGAATATTTCTTAGTTGGAGATATATTTGCGTCTGATTGCCTGATTGTTATGATTTTAGGGAGTACACACTTGTGGTTATTTCTTGTCCCTGCGTTCAAAGAAAAATCGTGAGTTTTGCGGGGGAGGTTGGTTCGTGCCTTTGTCTGCTTGCTTTGCTTTGCTCTGTTCTGGAGGCCCTGTTTGAGATATCCTGGGTAACACCTGGCTATTATAGAAATAAAGTTTTCAAAAAATATGCACTTATAGAATCATTTTGGAAAACATGGTGGTACGTAGTATCAAGTAAATTAGATGAACTAATGACTGTAACGCTTTTAGAGACATTGTAGCTTCCTTGCATTAGAATTTTGAGGGTCCTCCTCAAAATTCTGCCCCAGTTTGATCCTTCGGTCGTTCTGCGTGCAACAAAGTTTGTTGGATCTGCTCCGGAATTTTTAGAATCCTTCTCAAAATTCTGCCCCAGTTACTTAACCGATTTCTGACTATTTGGCATATGATGGCATCGGCTGGACTTGCTCCGGAATTTTGAGGGTCCTCCTCAAAATTCTGCCCCAGTTTCTGGTTTTGAGGGAAATGAAGATTTTATTAAGGTATGACCGAACCCACGGGGCTGCCTACGTATCCCCTCTTAAACGGGAATCAGGTCAAGCGTAGTTCAGTTACATTAGATGAATGAATGTAAACAATCTAAACATAGTATCTCTTGACTGCATCTAAATTGATAGGTTTTGGCCAAACTTCTCCGTCCATTTCTACAAATATGAGTGCTCCTCCTGTTAGCACCCGATGAACCATGTAAGGACCTTGCCAGTTTGGTGAAAATTTTTCTTTGGCTTCATCCTGATGCGGGAAGATCCGCTTTAGCACCAGCTACCCCGGTGCGAATTGTCATGGTCTGACCCTTTTGTTGAAGGCTCTGGACATTCTATTCTGTTAAAGCTGACCGTAACATACTGCATTCATTCTTTTTTCATCTATGAGGGCTATTTTCTCATAGCGGCTCCTTATCCATTCTGCATCACTCAGTTCGGCTTCTTGTATGTCCTTAAAGAAGGAATTTCTACCTCGTCTGGAATGACAGCTTCGGTACCATAAACCAGTAAATAGGGAGTTGCCCCAGTTGATGTGCGGACCGTAGTGCGGTACCCCAATAGGGCAAAGGGTAACTTCTCGTGCCATTGTTTGTGAGTTTCTACCATCTTCCTTAGTATCTTCTTGATGTTCTTGTTGGCAGCTTCCACAGCTCCATTCATTTGCGGCCTGTATGCTGTAGAGTTTTTGTGCTTGACTTTGAAGGTTTCACACATGGATTTCATCAGATCACTGTTGAGATTGGCGGCATTATCAGTGATAATGGACTCGGGAACCCCGAATCGACAAACAATACGATCCTTGACAAAATCTGCGACGACTTTCTTGGTTACAGCTTTGTATGATGCAGCCTCTACCCATTTTGTGAAATAGTCGATAGCCACTAAAATGAACCGGTGCCCGTTAGAAGCGGTGGGCTCGATTGGACCGATGACATCCATTCCCCAGGCAGCAAAAGGCCAAGGTGCACTTGTTGCATTGAGCTCGTTTGGTGGTACCTTTATCATGTCTGCATGTACCTGGCATTAGTGACATTTCTGGACGTACCTGATACAATCCGTTTCCATGGTCATTCAAAAATATCCAACTCTGAGTATCTTTTTGGCTAGAACAAAGTCGTTCATATATGGTCCGCAAGTTCTGGCATGTATCTCCTCAAGTAATCTGGAAGCCTCCTTTGCGTCAACACACCTTAACAACCCCAGATCAGGAGTTCTTCTATACAGGGTCCCTCCGCTTTGGAAGAAGTGATTAGACAACCTACGTAGTGTGTGTTTCTGAGTATGGTTCGCCTGTTCCGGGTATTCTCCTTTTGCCAAGTATTCATTGATGTCGTGGAACCAAGGTTTTCCATCCGTTTCTTCTTCAACATGAGCACAGTAAGCCGGCTTGTTATGGATTTTCACCGGGATGGGATCGATGAAATTCTTGTATGGATGTTGTATTAATGATGACAAGGTGGCCAGTGCGTCTGCGAACTCATTTTGAATTCTGGGCACATGTTTGAATTCTATCTTTGGGAATCTCTTCATCAATTCCTGCACATGGTACAAGTATGGTAGTATCTTGGTGTTCTTCGTAGCCCATTCTCCTTGAACCTGATGTACCAGATGATCCGAATCACCAATTACCAGTAACTCTTGTATATTCATATTGATGGCCAGATTGAGCCACATAATGCAAGCCTCATACTCTGCCATAATGTTGGTGCACGGAAACCTAAGCTTTGCAGATACCAGGTAATGTTGACCTATTTCTGATACCAAAACTGCTCCAATGCCCACTCATTTGAAGTTTGTAGCCCCATCGAAGAACATTCTCCAACCGTTGTAGGCTTCAGCAATGTCCTCTCCTACGAATGATACTTCTTCATCAGGAAAATACATTTTTAATGGTTCGTATTCTCCTCCCACGGGATTTTCAGCAAGATGATCTGCCAATGCCTGTCCTTTGACCGCCTTCTGAGTTACATAGATGATATCGAACTCACTTAACAATATCTGCCACTTGGCTAACTTCCCGGTTGGCATGGGCTTTTGAAAGATGTACTTCAGAGGGTCCATCCTGGATATGAGGTATGTGGTATAGGCACAGAAGTAATGCCTCAATTTCTGAGTTGTCCATGTCAAAGCACAACAAGTGTGTTCCAGCAGAGAGCATCGTGCTTCATAAGGTGTGAACTTCTTACTCAAGCAGTATATGGCTTGCTCCTTTCTTCCTGTCTCGTCATGTTGTCCCCAAACACATCCGAAAGCTCCATCTAATACGGAAAGATAGAGTAGCAAAGATCTCCCAGGTTCTGGCGGGACTACGATTGGCGGTGTAGACAGGTATTCCTTGATTTTGTCAAAAGCCTTTTGACAATCCTCGGTCCAAGTAGTTTCGGCATCCTTCCTTAACATTTTGAAGATGGGTTCACATATTACTGTGGACTGTGCTATGAAGCGGCTGATGTAGTTGAGGCGTCCTAGGTCACGTCCTTTTTGCTCTTTGGTGGTGGTAACTCTTGGATAGCCTTAACATTAGATGGGTCCAACTCGATTCCTCGGCGGCTGACAATAAATCCCAACAGCTTTCCTGCAGGAACCCCGAATGCACATTTTGCCGGGTTCAATTTTAGATTGTACCTCCTTAGCCTGTCAAAGAACTTTCTCAAGTCTGCTATGTGATCTGCGGCCTCTTGGATTTGATGATGACATCGTCAACATATACCTCTATTTCCTTGTGTATCATATCATGCAAGATGGTTGGCATGGCTCTCATGTAAGTAGCCCCACCGAATGGCATCATCTTGTAGCAGTACACTCCCCACGGTGTAATGAAAGTTATTTTCTCTACGTCTTCTTCGTCCATCCAGACCTGATGATAACCCGCGAAGCAATCTACAAAGGATTGGAGTTCATGCTTGGTGCAATTGTCAATCAGGATGTGTATATTTGGCAGTGGGAAATCGTCCTTGGGACTTGCTCTGTTTAAATCCCGATACTCAACACACACCTTGAATTTTCCATCTTTCTTCGGAATTGGTACAATGTTGGCTAACCAGGTTGGGTACTCAACTACCCAGAGGACTTTGGCTTTGATCTGCTTAGTGACCTCCTCTTTGATTTTTAGGCTCATATCTGGTGTGAATTTTCTGAGTTTCTGCTTCACCAGCGGACACATTGGGTTGGTGGGCAACTTACGAGCCACTATGGATATGCTCAGTATCCTCATATTCTTTCAGGAAACGAGTGTATTCTTCCCTATGGTGACAAGTGAATGCTTATGCGGGTCTCTTTGACGGTTTCGGAATCTCCCAAATTGATTTCTTCAGTTTCGTCCAGGTTGGACTTAGGTTTGTTCTCAAAGTTCTCAACTTCTCTGACAACTTCCTCAGGTATTTCATCCTTTTCTTCTGAGTCACTATCCTTATTTTGCGTTGTCTCATTACATGTCACAGTCATCGGTTCATCGGGAAAAGTAATAATAACGCTATAGAAGAAAAAATATGAAAGATAATAATGAATAATAAATAGCAATGCATTAATTAAATTTGAAAATATCCAAAACAGGTACAGCCCAATGTCTCAAGCAATTATTTCGAAACAAAATGCGTCTTTAAAACAAAATTACTGAAAATATCTTAAATGCCTAGCATGGCTATTAAAACAAGTCTGGCTAATTGCCAAGCTAGCCAGGAACTCGGCGGGCCCGGGATGGTGTGGCAGTCCAATTCTTGATAACAACTTCCTTCTCCACAGTCTGAATGGTGAGGCCTTCTTCCTCCTCCTCCTCAACTATCACATTGCAATCCATATTCTCGTCTTCTAGGAACAAATTTCTCAACCCAGCCAAAGCTTCTTCCTCTGCAGATCTCCATATTGTATCGGCCTGACGAAAAGTCTGACTCAGATGTGGCACTGGCTGCTCGAGAGGGTAATAAGGACCACGCCATGGTGGCGACTAATCATTATATTCTTGCCAGGTGTATGGATATCCCAGCCCGAAAGTTGTGCCGTGACGTTCCAACTGTATTGGTTTGGTAATGCCCTGGAGTTTCTTCCCAAGCCCTTTGCCGGGTTCATACCCAGACCATGCCAGTATGCTTTCTATTTTGTTATTCCACCACTTGTCCTTCTCAATTGCATTGACATGTTCAATGTGGTGATAAGTTTCTCCACCCAGCCTTCTTCTATTCTCGATAATTGGGATAGTTTGACTGGTGTAAATGGGGTTACTTCCATCTCCGTGAATGATTACCTCCTGATGGTTCTATTCGAACTTCACGGCCTGGTGTAGCGTGGAAGCCACGGCCCCAATGGCATGTATCCAAGGTCGTCCTAATAGAAGATTGTATATAGCTGATATGTCTAGTACTTGGAACTCAACATCGAACCAAATTGGTCCTATCTGCAGACAAAGGTTAATCTCTCCAATCGTGGACCTTTGAGACCCATCAAATGCTTTCACGTTCATACTTCCTGCCCGTATCTCATGGAAATCTTTGCCCAACCTTTTCAAGGTAGTCAATGGACAAATGCTGAGGCTTGAACCCCCATCTATTAAGACCCTGGCGATGAATTTGTCCTCGAACTGTACTGTGATATGTGATGCCCTGTTGTGAGTTAATCCTTCAGGTGGTAGTTCATCTTCGTGGAAGGTGATCTTGTGACTTTCCAGTACTTGCCCTACCATGTTGGCCATTTCTCCGATGGTGATATTGTTGGGCACATAAGCTTCATTCAACACCTTCATCAGAGCACTCCTGTGTGCCTCCGAATTTTGCAATAGCGACAGGATGGATATCTAGGCGGGAGTCTTGTTTAAATGATCGACGACAGAGTATTCTCTCGCATGTACTTTCCTCCAAAGATCGTCTGGTCCAGTTTCAATGACAGGTTGTTTGGTAGCAGCCTCCTTGCTTGATCCTCCCAAATTTTCGGGTGTATAGATCCTTCCAGTTCTGGTCATCCCTTGTGTGGCACCAGATTCTTCCATCTTTGCTTTTCCCTTTCGCCTAGCTTCGGCAACGGAATCCCAAGGTATAGCGTTGGACTTGAAAGGAGGTGTGGTTGCTACTGTCACTGTGAAAGGTGTGGCCACTTCTACCTTAAATGGAACAGGTGTGGCTGCAAGTGATGTTACATCTACCTCAAATGGAACCGATGCGGTTATCTCAACCTCAACTAGCGGCTGTACCAGCACCACAATAGGATTGAGCGTGACTGCGGGCTTCTAAGGATCGTCACCCTCTTTGATAAGTCCAATTGATCCCTTGGGATCCCACTCATCGTCAGTTTCTATCACATTGATCCCTTCGCCCCTATGATCTGGAAGAGGATTGTTGTGGACGTTGGGTGCAGCCTCCTTCGCCTGTATGACCTTATTATCAAATCAATGTCTGGATCTTATCTTTCAATGTCCGGCACTTGTCAATAGTGTGCCCTTTCATACCGGAATGATATGCACAGGTTTTATTCGGGTTGACCCATTGAGATGAATTCTCCATTTCCACAGCGGGAATAGGGGTGTCATAACCAGCAGCCTTCAACCTTTCGTAACGCTGGCTGATGGGTTCAGCAATGGCAGTATACTGTCTGGGTGGTTTGCGATCAAAATTAGATCGGGGTTTCTGGTAATTTGGACGAGTTGGAGGTGACTGAAAGTAGGATGGTTGGGAATTATATGTATGGTAAGCAGCGGCAGGTTGGGAATATCTGGGAGGTGAAGGTTGGTATGTGGGTGGAGGTGTCTGGTATACGAAGAGAGTTTTGGGTCCTTGGGCAACCATTACTGTTCCCACCTCTTTCTTCTTCGATATGCCACCTGATTTCAATGCTTTGTTCGTGGCCTGTAGTGCCTCAAAATTTTTCACCATCCCTCTTTTAATACCCTCTTCAATCCTTTCTCCGTGTTTGATGATATCGGAGAACTTATGATTCTCAATAACCATTAGCCTTTCATAATACTGTGGGTCATGTGCCCTGACAAAGAACTTGTTCATTTGTTCTTCGTCTAATGCTGGTCTGACCTTGGCTGCCTCCGACCTCTACCGAGTAGCATACTCGCGGAAAGTCTCAGTTGGCTTCTTCTTTAGGTTCTGGATATAGAAGACATCCGGTGCATTCTCCGTATTAAACCTGAACCGATCCATAAAATCCGATGCCATGCTCAACCAATTGGCCCACTTCTTAGGATTCTGGCTTATGTAACAGGACAGGGTATCTCTGGTAAGACTTCTCATGAAGAGCTTCATTCGAATCCTTTCATCTTTTTCGACCCCTACGAGCTTGTCACAATGTGTTCTCACATGAACCTTGGAATCACCCGTTCCGTCAAACATTTCGAACTTGGGAGGTATGTAACCCTCCGGCAGTTCCACATGTGGTTGTATGCATAAATCCTCATAGTTCAGACCTTCTATCCCTTTTCCTCCTTCAACACCCTGAACTCGACTTGTCAACTTCTTGAGCTCCTCGGCCATGTTCTTGTTGAGCAGGTCCTTCTCAGCGGATTCTGGTGCATTGGAGATTGGTTGAGTGGAGTGAGGTAGGGTTTCCACGTATATGGGGTTGTTTTGGTGGGTGCCAGGGATTTGGGTGTAGTTGTGATCATTGGTCGTGTTTTGAGGATTGGGAATAGGTTGTGGTGTGTTCTGAGGAGTGTGATAGGTAGTGGTTTGTGGGTACTGGGTTGGTCGATGATGGTGTTGTGGAGGAGTTGGTACCGGTAGAGGATTGGGATTTTGAGGCGGAGTTGCATATTGATGGGGTCCGGGAGGATTTTGTGGACATTGGTTTGGCGTATTTTGAGGAGGTGCTGGGTTTTGGGCATTTTGTTGGTTAACTTCTGGGACGTTTAGGGTGAGGGAGAGGTTTGCCAAGTTGCGGACCTACTCAAGTTCTCCTCGTAACTCCAATATTTTTTGTTCCAAATCGTAGGACCAAATCATTCTGGGCCGGAGTACTCCGACCGTCTGAAGTTTCAATATTCTCAGCATTTTCTTTTCGGATACCACTCAAATCATTCATCTTAGCTTTTCCTCTACTTTTCAGATTACTCGGAGGAGGAGGAGGTGGAGGGCCTCTAGATCTGGTGTGATATGCTGATGATGCCAGTATGTGCGAACCAACCTTAGGGGATGGGAGTAATAAAAATAAAGAAAAATAAAAGGTAAACAAGTCAGTAAGGATTCTGAAAATGTTTGTAGTATTTAAACACATATTGCGGGACTGTAAATCCGCGTCCTAATTTGGGAGCCTCATTGTGCCCGAGGTAGGCCTATCGACACATTGATTTGGAGAACTTCACTACCAATAATTGTCTCATTTCATTAATGTCAAAATAGATGAATCTAAAAACAACACTAAATAATATAATCCACTGATGGCACTTGGCCTTATTACATTTGAATAAAGTAAATAAACCTAATCTACTTGGTCCCAGAAGGACCTTCTCCAGGCTCGCTGTTTTTGGCTTCGTCGATCAAATTCCCCACCGATCTAGCAATGGTGGTATGTTACGGACCATGCCGAACCTGGGGACTTCGTGCCTCATTTTATACAAAACAAATATGGTTAGACCCTTTCCTCCTCCAGATTTGACTATTTATACATCAATGATTAGCATATTGGCACTTATTTCTCCAAAAATAATGCACAAAATTGTGGTTGCGTCCATTGGGATTATGGAAACCCCAGCAGACTTTTGGACGAGGCTTGTCTTAAAGGTTTATTATGTGGATAACATATTAACCCGGCTAGGTTTGACCATGATGCATGTCCAATTAATCAGAGTAAGGTTTCTATAGAAGTCTAGACTGGTACCCTCAAGTGGACAACTTGAGGGGGAAAGGCATGAAACTATCGACTGCACCGCTGATCGACTAGTTTTATCGCAAATAAGCCTTTTTGAATTTAAAGGGTGATATATAGGAAGGGCGCAAACACTCATCAAGCATTGCTATAGGATTGATTACGCACGAGTGGAATATGATGTTGAGCATGATTTATGTAACAATAAATAGCATGTTTTCACGTATTTGCACGTTAAAACCGATAAATGCGGTATTTAATAATTGAAAGACGTTTGAGAAAGAAAACAAGGAGAGTCAGTTTCTTTAGTAAAGGAAATCATAAGTGCTTGAAAATAGGCAATTAAATCCATATAAAGGGGAAAGGGAAAGGGTGCGCACGTATTAACAGAATAAAGCATGCTTAAGACTAATTCACAAAAAGCAAGTTTGTTATGGTAAGGGCATAAAAATATTCCCAGCAGAGTCGACATGCTGTCGCACCCCCTTTTTCCTCACGGAGTCCAGGTCTCGACATTTGGGACAACTCCTTTCCTTTTGGAATTGGGTAAGAGATTTGAAGAGTCGCCACCTAACGGATTAAGGTGTGTTAGGGCACCTAGAACAATTAACTCGTGAAATCAGTTTACATTACCAAAGATTGGGTAAGGGCTCGAAATTACCTTTAGCGGAAGGTGTTAGGCACCCCTCGAGGTCCACAACGGTGGGTCCCGGCCAAACTCAATCTAAGCGAATTAGTCTTTAAGAAAATAAAGCAGTTTAAACCGATAGAGATTATTTTAAAAAGGGGTCCTAAGTTTATTAGACTATAGGATCACTTCCATGCAACACTCGGTTTCCCCAAATTGAGGTGTTACGTGTAGCATTAGAGCACAGGTCATCATCTCCTTTACTACCCAATTACCCTCCCATTTTCAATTATTACCTAAGCGTTCTAATAACATCCAGTACGTACCTTATGCGTGCACTACCCGTCCCTTACCTCTGGCCCTGGAGGTGTTTAGGACCTCTATTTAAGGCGGTTCTAGACTCACCTATGTTGTTTAAAAGGAGAAAACTAAGCGACAAAAAAAATCAAGTAGGACTATCACGTAAGGAGCAATTAAGTGGGCTCATGTTAACCTCCACAAATAGACAAACAAGTGCATGTTGTTCAAACAAGCAATTTTGATTGATTAAGACCCTATAGGCAGGATATCTAGATGAGCATGAACAGAATATATAACAACTTTATTAAAGCGAGGCAGCGAATACCTATCAGTTTGCCTACTGATTTTGTTGATACTCTGAATCTGGGCACGTTCCAAGCAGCAAGAAATCATAGTTTTAAACTCAGAATTCTTAATTATCCTACGGCTTGCCTAAGTGATAACCGGGCAGAATCCTATAGACATGGTATCTAAGTGGTAAACTAACTACTAATTTTAACAGGCATATCTCATCCTTTAGATCCTATAGGCATGATTTCTAAGAGCTGAAACTGGTTACAAGTGTTATTTCCTATAAACATGATATCTACATGCAGAAGCTGATTTTTTATTTATTTCCTATAGGCATCATATATAAGTGCTAAAACTAATTTTATATATGTATTTCCTATTGGCATGATATCTAAGTGTTGAAACTGATTTTACACATCCCCTATAGGCATGATATCTAAGTGGGTAAAGGCGTTAACAAGTTGCAAGGCAAGTTCAATAAAGAAGATCTTATAGACATGATCTCTGATGCACATATGGAGATTTGAAAATATGGTTGTTGATACAGAATTGACTAACTAGAAGCAGGATTTCTAGGATGCAAAGTATGAATATTCAGGATTACAAGTAATGAGATAAGTCCTATAAGCATGGTTTCTAATGGCATGCACATAAAGAATCACCACAACAACCTATAGGCATGATTTCTACCCGAATTTGATAAAAGATATATATAAAAATCCCTCCCCAGATTTTACTAATAACCCCATATCTGTTTTTACAAGGATTATTACATTATTACAGACCAATACAATGAAAAATCATTATACTATAGGGAGCCTTGGCAGGCCCAACGTCAACATGGAAACCAGGCCTTCAAGCAAGCAAGTCTGATGTCCACAGGTAGTCCACAATGCACAAAATGTGCTTCTGGAGTGTCAAAGTTCCCAAGGGCGTCAGGGACCCCAGGCAATGCTCACACCAGAACCTTTTCAAAGAAACAGTTTTGTAAAGAGTTTGGAAGGCCAGCCCCAGTGTGTCAGAGTTCGGAGGAGTCTCATGGACCCTAGGCAGTGTACACACTGGGGGCGGCAGGACCCTAGATAGCTAAGAGTAAGAGTTTGAAAATAGTATACGAGGGTAGGATATAGTTTTATGAAAAAAAAAAGTTTATTTTCAGAAGTGAATAGAAACAAGTTGCAAACATAACAGAACCATATTTCAGCAGATTGATTCAGATATAGTTACCAGTAGTTAAACAATCACAACAAAACATGAACACTGGAATCATAGACAGAACAGGGTCACAATTGAGTCAAACAAGGTTTCACATTGCCGGAGTTGACTTAGTCTATTAACTATTACTAGGTGGAATCATATAGACATGTATTTAGCAAAGATAAACATGCTGAAGTCGAATGACTAATCAGACAGCCATACAGAAAAGGTAGCAGGAATTTAAAGCACATTATTCTTGAAAGAAGTACACAGAAACCGTGAATTGATCAGGAACATGCTAAGGTAAATTATCAGCGCATAAAAACAGGACAGGAATTGGGGCATGCTAGTTGAGAAACAGGTAAACAAGTGTCATGGATCAAACAGGAATATGCTCAAGTATACTAACCATACTAACATATAAGACAGGGCAAGTTAACACGAAATAAGTCATGCTGGTTAAGAGAGCAATAAACACGGAAACATGGGGGCAAACAGAAGCATGTTGAAGTTTAACTACATAGTATATAGAATGATAATAGAAATGGAGGCATAGCAGTTAGGAGATAGCAAACGGGAAGCTCAACGCAAGTAGAATCCAAGAGTCTAGCCTTGGCTTTCAGCCGGCTAGACAGTGCAGCAAATAGAAGTAACAGAAAGAACTACGGTTGTGAGTGTGTGAGTAAGAATAAGAGTTTATGTGTGTAGGTGTTTCTGTATCTTTCCGTGTGTGTTCGTGTGTTCTAAAAAATCAGAATGGGGAGGTTTATATAGCATTCAGCAAAGTAGAACAAATAAGGCAAAGAAAATTAAGAGTTCACAAATAAGGTATGCAAATCGTTCAACCAGTTAATTAAGGCTAAACCCAATCAATTAATACGGCAGAATCCGGGAAATATCACTTAGATTAGGGAGAATCAATTAACAGGCAAGATTGAAGTTTAATAAGGTAAGAAATAAGTCAGAGACCATTTATATGTTGGTCAGAACAAATCAAAACCCAGAAATCAGGCCAGTAGCATAATTAAGGAAGGCAGTACCAATTATAAGTCACATATAAGGAAAGAATAAATAAAAATCTCAGAAAGATACCAATTGTAAAAAAGAAAATATAATTTTAAACCCTAATTAGGCAAATAAATCAATTAATCAATTTATTTAACCGGGCCAACGTGAACGGGCAAGAACAGTGAGACAAATAATCGAATAACGGAAAACTTTAAGCATATCAAAACACAGAGATGAAACATCAAGCAAAGAAATTAGTCAAACAGTAAAGAAGAAAGGTCAGAGTTGAACCTTTAAGCATTTTAAAACATTTGCAGAAACTTAAAAGATGAAACCCTAGTTCTTAGGGAAAAAGTGAAATCGGTAGATAATAGCGGTAAAAACGAAAGAATCTTAAAGGAAAATGATTAAATAAACTCCAGTTATTTCAGATCTAAAGAGATGTGAACCTATTTGGCCAAAAATAGTTAGGTTTGTGCAAAAATAAACAAAGGTGTAAAAATCGAGTTTCAGACCAGAGATTTGAAGCCACAAAAACACAAAAATGATAATACTCACAAACAAATGGTGAATACAGACGGGTTCATCAGAAGATTGAGGGATTTGAACCAAGTCTGTTCGAATCTCCTTGAGATTCCATCAAACAACAAAGAAATCGAACAACCAGTAGAGATAAGAGGCCGGATAGGGCCTAAGATCGAAGAGAAACCCCATAGATTGAAGGGGGTTCAGGTGACGGCGGGCTAGGGTTAGGGAGAGGTTGAGAGAGAAGAGAGGAAGAGGGGATTTAGGGGCGGCGGAATTGGGAAATGAATAGGGTTTGGGGGGTTATGGGTAACTAAAAATGGTAATAGCATCTTGGACCATTGATCTCTAAGATCAACGGCCAGGATTTGATCTGGGGTTGGGCGGGTTTAAAGATTGGGTTATTGGGTATTGGATCTGGGTTATGATCTAATTGGGTTGGAGTAATAATTTGGGCCAGGTCCGAAATTAAATCAAATTAAAAGAGGCTATTTGTTAAATACCCAATTAATTTGATAAAATAATTTATAAAAATAGCTAATAAATGATAAAAATGCTATTGATGTATAAAAATGATTCAAAATAATTACTTAGTATTATAAAAATATGAAAAGGTCATTTTCGTGTAAAATAAAGTAATTATGCACATATAGGCTATTATTGCAAAGTTATTGCAATTATAGCCTACAAATGTAAATAGGGATTTGCATAAGATAATTAAAGCTTAATATAAATATAAATATAAAATTAAGCAATAAAATTATTATAAAACCCTTTGTAATGCAATTAGTAATTATTTATATGATAAAAGTGCTAGGATAAATTAATTAAAAATCCTTTAAAGATGCAGAAATTATGGAAAAATATTGATTGATGCACATGCATTGTTTTGAAGATATACATGCATTTTTGAAAATAATATAGGGAAAAATTGGGTATCAACACCAGGACTCCCATACCCGATCTCAACTACGCTACTCAAATGGCTGATACATCACTCACACCCCGTCCTCTTACAAAACACCTATATAGATCTCCCGCACCACGTAACCAAAACCTGAACCTCAAAAGCCCCAAAACCCGGCAATCACCGTACCGCAAGCCAAGCATCCGCGAACCAAAACTCAAGGTGCCTTCCTAAAATACACGCTCTTCACATATGATATCCAATAATGCCAACATTCTATTGACTTCTGATATCCATCTAGGAAAAAACCATAATGTACAACATATCCCTTATGCCCGCAGCAGGCAGCCGACTCAAGCCGTGGCCAATACCATTGAGAACTCTCTGAGACCCGCACGCAATAAGTCATCGAGACTGCATCTCCCCAACTCAACCGAGTCACACAAACAGTCCAACCCAAGAGTACTGCCACAAACACCGGTAGGGAATTACCATTCTAAAAGGGACCAATTAGTTCCCTGGCTATGCTGACCCAACACCACAGAGCTGACCCATTTATCTTGATACTCCTCGTCTTTCCTCTGGGTAACACTTCTTCCTGTCGATACACAACGAGCTCAACCAAAACTCAGTGCAGAAAATCCTAGCACAAACCACGAAGCCCTGAAGCTCATAAACCACTGTATTTCCTCTAAAGCACCCCATAATTCCCCGACCGAGATGCCCATGCTGAATAGATCTTTTGTGAATTTGAAGTTGCTTCTCCGACCCCCCCCTCCCCCCATGATACTGTAGATCCATTAATGATGCAGAAATGTCGTACACCACAATATCATCCCATGCAAATCTCAGATCTTAGTCATATACGGGGAACCTTTCAATACCGTATACATAGATCCCAGGACAAAGCTGACACAACACCTTACTCTGCAAACTGCTCGTCGATAGTGAGCTTCCTCACTTGGCATAAAGCCATAGGACTCGACATCCAAGGATCCACAAACTCGTGACAGTCGAACTCACTCCCTCCAGTGCTTCGAATGCTAATATGTACCCTTCACGGAGTAAAAATCACATACGAACCACATAGTCTCTAACACCAACAACTATCCTCAATCAACATCCACCTCGTGACCCTAGCACGATCGCGACCACTAGTCAACCAATTAAAACTTCCCAAATTCTTACTTATAACCAGATGCCAAAACCTGTTGCACCCCCATGTGAACAACTGAATAGTCTCTCAATTCCTCTGCATCCTCAGTCTGGACGACACGTTGAGACAATGTTTGAGCATCCCTGAACCCTTCGTAGACCATCTGCAGCATCACGAACCATCGGCACACAGTTGATATCGAGTGCGCAATATGTTACATGAGTGGATACAAAGGAACATAAGATATATGCTTCTAACTGAATCAATGTCGCACGATAAGGAATGAAAGAGGTGGAATTTCCTAATAGTTTCCGTAGCCTCTCGAAGATAAGTACATACGTCTTTGTACTGATCCGCAAGACTCTACTAAACCTGCTTATGACTCGTAGCACCTATGAACCTAGAGCTCTGATAACAACTTGTCACGACCCAAAATTCCTCCGAAGGAGTCGTGATGGCACCTAGTCTCTAAAGCTAGGTAAGCCTAACACATACCGAAATGATAACAGATTCTACTAACAGCTATGGAACATGAATCACAAATTTCTAAATGAACCAATAGTCTCAACCTAACACAATATCCCAAATCGGTAGTACAAGTCATAAACCTTTCTAGGAGTAATTATACATAACGAATATATCAATGTTCCGGATTAATAGGAAACAATGGAAATAAATACAATAGAAGGTGACTTCGAGCCTGCGAATGTCTAGCAGGTGTACCTTGAAGTCTCTACCAGTTGTACCTTAAAGTCTTCAGCCGCACAAGCATGAACCTCAAAACCAACTCGATCCGAGGTACCTGGTTCTGCACAAAAATGTGCAGAAGCGTAGCATGAGTATACCACAGTGGTACCCAGTAAGTATCAAGCCTAACCTCAGTTGAGTAGTGACGAGGCCAGGTCAAGACACCCACCGAACATCTAAACATGTGCAAAATATGACATAAAGCTAACAAGGAAGGAATATAAAAGTAATGCCAATAGCAGAATGAAATCAGATTATAAATAGTAGTAACGATAAGGGGAACACGAATAGCAACAAGAAATAACCAAGTAATTAAACAAAAACATAGTTGGGGTACGGATGATTTATAAATGTGCTCAAGTGGGGAAAACGATGTCAACTCAACCAATCAAATCGTTTCTAATATAAAATTTCAACAACCCCACTTCTTGTAATCTTATGTCATAAATCACAACTTCCAAACCTCTAACACACATGGCACCTTGTGTCACATCTTTCCATCTCACTTCGCACGGCAAAATCCACGTGCTACTCGGTACATAATATCCATGTCAAATGCTAATTAGGATGTTCAAGAGATTTGATTCATATATGTTAAAGTAAAATCATAGTTTCTAGACCAAGTAGGAAATCAACGAGAAAGATGAGTTTCTTTTAGAAATCTTTTGGGTGAAGAAAAATAACATTTTCAAATAAATACAGCATCGAATAAGCTATCGAATTTAATACAGAATTTATTAAATTAAAACATAATAACAATTCCTTTTTTAAGTATAATAAAATCTTCAGACAGGCTAAGGAGATAAAGTTGAGAAATCAATTGAAGTAAAATATGACAACTATTAGAAATGGTAAATACCGAAATATACGGTGAGTTTTAACTTCAAAGTCACACAAGGTAGCATGATATTAATTCTTTTATTTAAAATCACTATATTACTAATAACTCAGCAGGATAGGAGGTAATGGCTCAACGTAGTAAATTCACCTTGAAACCAATTTACCAAAATAATAGTATTAGGAAAAGAACTCAGGAAATGACGGCAAGGCAATAAGTCAATGACAATAACTCAAATCCTCTGAAAACAGTGAAAACCAGAATTACAAATTCTCAGAGTGTCGTACGAAAGAACTGAAGCCAATACAATAAAACAAGGAATACAAAACACAAAATATGTTGCAGTGCACAACCCGATCCCAACATATAATATCAATATCATAATTCACCCTTATTCCACCATATCAACTCGCCTTATTTAACCTGTTGCGACGTGCAACTGATCCCACTGTATAATGTCAATATCAAAATTCACCTTTATTCCACCATATCAAATCACCCTTATTTCACCTGTTGCGGCATAGAACCCGATCCCACCGTACAATATCAATATCATAATAATAAATAACACATGTTGCGGCGTGCAACCCGATCCCACCATATAATATCAATATCATAATTCACCTTTATTCCACCACCTGCCTTATTACACCTATTGCGGCGTGCAACTCGATCCCCCGTAAAATAATGTAAATTAACACAACAGTTCAATAACTCCATTACAAGAATTTCTACAATCAAGGGTATCAGTACACGACAAAAAAGGAACCACGTAAAAGCCGAAGAAATAGAACAAACTTCACAAAAATGACAGGACAGGTAAAGTACGTGATATCTAAGTATGCAATCATAACAATTAGGACATGTAGCAGATAAGCACAAGGTCATAGAAGAAACTCAACAATTAAGGGGTCACAAGACAATAAGGAAGGCAATAACTTCAACTAAGGCATATAAGGGCCAAATAATGAGTAAGAAGTACGGTAGGTGCTAACAGCGTCAAATAGAGCACGAAAGAGTAGACTAACAACGAGATATCAAGTGTTATGACAATTCAATTAAAGACATGGAAAGACACTAAACAATCTAATCCGGTCAAATACCACATATAGACCCCGTGTACCCACTTGTCACCTTGCGTACACGACCTTCACATAACAAGATACCACAATCTACTCAATTCCTAAGAGGTAGTTTCTCCCACACAAAGTTAGGCAAGACACTTACCTCAATTCGGCAAACTCGAGACTCAATTTAGCTTTTCCTTTACCAATTCATCACCCCTCAGCTCAATCTAGCCAAAGAAGACTGAATACATCAAACAATGCAAGAGAAAACAATTTCAATTAACAAAGCTATGACCCTTATACAATTTGCAAAAAAGTCAACAAAAGTCAACCCTCGGGCTCGCACCTTGGAACCCGATAAAATTTACAAAACCCGAACATCCATTACGATACGAGTTCAACCATACCAAAATTATCAATTTCCGACATCAATTCGTCCTTCAAATAATCATTTTATATTTTGAATGATTTTACAATTTTTCCCATTTTTTCCCTTAGATTCTCATGAATTTGATGTTAAATCTAATGAGTACTTACCTAGTGATTTCATATGAGAATCCTTCCACAAAATCGCCTCCCATCGAGGCAGGGTTCAAAACATGACAAAAAATGAAGCTATGTCCCGAAATGGAAGTCTTAATACCAGCCTCAGTTGTCGCATTTGCGACAACCAGATCGCAATTGCGATGTTCGCAAATGCGAGAAAAGTGTCGCAAAAGCAAGGCTGACCAGCTCTGTCAAGGTCGCAAATGCGACACAAGACTCGCAAATGCGAGCTCAGTGTTTTTTGCAAAAGCGACAGTTTGTGTCGCAAATGCAAAGCTGCCTAATCGCAAATGTGATGAAATAGTTCGCAAATGCGAAATCCCTAGACCCAGCCCATCGTCGCAAAAGCGATAATGATCTCGCAAATGCGGACATCGCAAATGCGATGAAAATTTTGCAAATGCGAGAATAGAGACACTAGCAAAGCTGAACCTTCTTCCAACACTCCGAAACGCGTACGAAACTTATCCGAGCCTGCTCTATACTAAAGATCGACACAGGTCTGAAAATATAACACAAACTCTCTCGTGCAATCGGAACACCAAAATAACCTCTAGAATCACGAATCGGACGCTAAATGCATGAAAATCGCAATGAACTTCAAGAACTTCTAGATCGCAACCAAGTGTCCGAACCATATCAAATCAACTCTAAATAACACCAAATTTTGCAGGCAAGTTCCATATGATGAAATGGACCCATTCCAAGTTCTAAAACCACAATTTGAGCCTGATAGCCTTATAGCAAACCATGGTCAAACTTAGGAAATTTTAAACCTTTAAATTGCCAACTTCCGCCAAATGATGCCGAAACCTTTTTGAAATATCCAAATGAAATTCTGGGCATACGCCCAAGTCAAAAATCACCATCCGGACCTACCAGAATCGTCAAAACTCCGATCCGAGGTTAAAATTTAAAAGCCAAACCTTGGTCAATTCTTTCAACTTCGAACTTCTCAATGAGAGTCACTCCTAAAAACCCCTTCCGAACTCCTCAAAAACCCAAATAGATGATGCACGCAGTCATAATACACTGTGTGAAGCTACTCGTGACCTTAAACTGCTAAGCCGGACACAATTTCTCAAAACGACCAATCGGGTTGTTACAAATACCCACCCCACATGCATCAGTCTCAGTCACAAACTCAAGAGAACAGTCTGGCGATGCTAGCACATGGGCAGTGCTCATAGCATGTTTTAATTTCTGGAAAGCTTTAGCAGCTTCTTCTGACCAACCAAACTTATCTTTCTTTAGCAATTCAGTTACAGGTCTGGCCAATATTCCATAGCTCTTGACAAATCTCCTATAATAACCTGCTAGCCCTAAGAACCCCCTGAGTTCCTTAAGGTTTTGTGGAGTAGGCCAGTCCCTCATCACCTGTACCTTGCCAGGATTAGGGGTCACTCCCAGCTGTGTGATAATGTGACCCAAATACTCCACCTCAGGTTTTCCAAAGGAACACTTACTGAGCTTCACAAATAGGTTGTGTACTTGTAGGACATCAAAGGCTTTTTGTAGATGAACTAAGTGTTCAGACCATGAAGGGCTATAAATAAGAATATCATCAAAGAATACTAGGATGAACTTCCTTAGATATGGTTGAAAGATCTTATTCACGAGGCTTTGAAAGGTTGAAGGAGCATTAGTGAGGCCAAATGACATTACTACAAACTCTTAATGGCCATTATGGGATTTAAAGGTTGTCTTCTCAATATCCCTCTCACCCATTCTTATATGATGGTGGCCTAATCTAAGATCCAATTTTGAAAAATATTTTGATCACCCTAATTCATCTGGCAGTTTTTCTATCACTGGAATAGGGAACTTATCTTTTGTTGTGCAGTCATTTAAATTTATATAATCAATCCAAAGTCTCCACGTACCATCTTTCTTTTTAACAATAACAAAAGGAGAAGAGAAGGGGCTTACACTAGATCTGATGACACCAGATTCTAGCTTCTCAGTAATCATCTTCTCAATTTTATCCTTTTGGCTTGCAGGGTATCTGTATGGCATCATATTGATGGGTGAGACAACTTCTTTCAAAATAATCATGTGGTCATGAGCTCAATCGGGTGGCAGAACTGTTGGGTTCTCAAAAAGAGGTGCATATTGTTGGAGCACCTTCTGCAGATCCTTTAAACTCTGCACTTCTTGAGAATTTGATGTTACCCTTGCTTCTTGCACTGAATTTACTTCTTGAGAGGGTTGAATAAACACCATCGACATCATGTGAATTTGACTAGGCTTGTTAAGTACTTTTTGCATTCGAAAATCAGCTGCTACTTTGGAAGCCCCAGGTTGACTACCTCTCAGTGACACTTTCCTTCCTTCGATCCGGAACTCCATCTTCAACTGCTTGAAGTTCCAACTTATATCTCCCAAAGTGATGAGCCATTGAATTCCTAATACCACATCAGCTCCTCCCAAGGGAATAACCAACATATCATCTTTGAAATCCACTCCTTGCATCTTCCAAGTAACCCCTACGAGGTCCATGAAATTATGTGTGGACCCTGAATCGATTAGAACATGAAACTTTTTCCCTTTAACGACTCCCTTTACTCTCATTGTTCTGTAGTCACTAGTTCCATCAAGGGCATGAACTGAAACTTGAGGATTTAAGGTTGATTCAACAGAGTTTTCATTCTCCTCTAGATCATCTACCCAAAGATTCTCCTCTATTTCCTCATCCAATTCTAGGATAAACAACTGCTTTCTTCAACTATACTTGTGCTCTGGTGTATACTTGTCATCACACTAGTAACGAAGGCCATTTGCTCTTTTATCATCCACCTCCTTAGCTGGTAACCTCTTTGGTCCTTGAAATGTTGGTTTATTGTCAATCTTGTTGAATTTGCTAGGCCCTGAAGTCTTGCTGCCTTCACGACTTTGATTAAAATTGGACCCTCTAGAACTTGACCCCCACGTACTGCTAGGCGTAGTCAGCAATGATCTCAAATTTCTCACCAATGCTTGGGTGTGACCATGCTATAATTTTAAAGATTGTTTTGGCAATCCTGCTTGGCAGAACATTCTGGGCTTCATATACATCTTGTGCCATTGAATGGCCTTGCTATCAATGTTAATAGAAGCAGTTTGAACCTTATTTTCCTCCAAAATATGCTGATAATCAAAAAATTGCTCTTCTTTATACAACCAATCATTAATATCTTCCCCATTAAATCTGGGAAAATCGAACCGTTGATATCGACCTACCTGATTAGGGTTTTGACCTCGAACGTGGTTTTCCCTAATTTCAGTTGCTTCTGGAGCTGCTTGGGCCGCCGGAGCTCCTTTGTTAGTCGTCATAGCAATTAACATTTGTTTAATTTCCCCCAATGCATCACCTTGAAAATGCACTTATTCGTGTAACTCTTCCATTTCGCACCTCACCACTCCGCTTCTGGTGTTAGCTTCCACCATAATTTCCGGCCGAGAATCGTCTCGCTCTGATACCAATGTTACATGCTCACCGAAGAACACAATTAGTGCAGTCCTGAAGGATTGGGGATGGTGAATAGTCCTTGAACGGATATGCACAATCGACTGAGGAATAGAATTGAAGAAGAAGAAGAAGAAGAAGAAGAATATGATTTATTGATAGAATAAACAATTTCTCTGAGATGATTACTATTAATGCCCTCTTCTTGTATTTAACCTCCTATTCCCTTCTCTAACGAATGCTAACTGATTAACAAGCTCACTCCTAATAACTTCAACAACTATAACCGACTATTAACTATTGTGATGACCCAAAAGGTCATCTCGTGTTATAGAACCCAATTTGGGGTTTCGAGGCCTTCAAAACCTCATTTTCTTTCTCCTCAATTTGCGTGCGCGGTCCGGGCACGTTTCTGGAAAAAATCTTTATGTGAAAATTTGAGAAAATATTGAGTTTTTCCTTTAAAAGTTGATTTTAGTTGACTTCGGTCGACATTTTGAGTAAACAGGCCCGAACCCGTGACTTGACGGTCCCGGAGGGTCCGTAGAAAAATATGGGACTTGGGCGTATGCCCGGAATCAAATTTCGAGGTCCCTAGCCCGAGAAATGAATTTTTGAAGAAAATCGTTAAACTGGAAATATAAAGGTTTTAAGAATTGGTTGAATAATTGATTTTTGTTGATACCGGGTCTGCATTGTGGTTCCGGAGCCCGGTACAGGTCCGTTATAATATTTATACCCTATTTGTCAAATTTTGTGAGGAACGGGACTGATTTGACGTAATTCGGACCATTGGTTGAGAAAATAGAACTTTTGAACTTTCTTGAAAATTTCATGCAATTGATGCTAAATTCATAGTTCTAGGTGTTAGTTTGGTGATTTGATCGCACGAGCAAATCCGTATGATATTTTTATACTTGTGTGCATGTTTGGTTTGGAGCCCCGAGGGCTCAGGTGAGTTTCGGATAGGCTACGGGGTGATTTACACTTAGAAAATCTGATGTGTTGATGCTTCTGGTATGTTGATGCTTTGTGCTTCTCAAAGCAACTCTCGCAAACGCGAAGTGCAAGCTTGGCTGGGGAGGGGTTTCTTCTACACGAACGTGAGGTCTTGGTCGCGAACGCGGAGCACTGGGGGGTTAGCCCTTCGCGAACGCGACCGACCTTACGCGAACGTATAGTGTAATGGAGGTGAGCTGGGGAAATCATCGAGTTTCTCTTCGCGAACGCGGTCCTAGGCCCGCGAATGCGATGGTCAGGTGGGCAGACCATCGCGAACGCAAGTAGCTCATCGCGAAGGTGAAGGCCCTTATGGCCGCAATGCACCACGAACGTGATAGGTCCACCGCGAAAGCGATGAAGACCTGTCCAGTCTTTTAAAAACAGAATAAAAAACGGGAAATCGCCATTCTCTCATATTTTCAAAATTAAGAAGGCTTAGAGGTGATTTTCAAGAGTCAAGTTCTTCCCCAAAGTGTTGGTAAATGATTCTAAACTACTTTCTTCCAACTACCCATTGTTTTTCATCAATTTTCAACCTAAACTCTAGGGTTTTCATGGTAGAAATTGGGGGTTTGGGTAGAATTAGGGATTTTTGTATAATTGGAATTTAGACATCGATTTGGGGTCGGATTTCGAAACTAATTGCATATTTGGGCTCGTGGGTGAATGGGTGAATGTGTTTTGGTTCGAACCTCGAGTTTTGACCAAGCGGTCCCGGGGTCGGTTTTTGACTTTTTGGGGAAAATGTTGGGAAACTTGTAATTTTGCATTGGAATTGATTTCTTTAGCGATAATTGATATTATTTAGTTAATTATGATTAGATACGAGTGGAGTGGAAGTGGAAACTAGGGGAAAAGAGGTGTTTGAGGCTTGAGTTCGGCCGTGGAATCGAGGTAAGTGTTGTGGCTAACCTTAGCTTGAGGGATTAGGTTTTGTTGCCTTATTTTCTATGTCATTAGTTGTTGATTACGATGTATAGGTGAGGTGAAGAGTATCTATACATTGTTGTCGGATCATAGCATGCGAGTGAGTCTTATACTTGTGACTATTGTATTTCTTTATACGTATTGTTCATGCTTAAACTGGTTGTTCTTTATGTTAAACAAGTCTTATTATGTTTTTGTGGTATTGGATATTGGTTGAGTATTGACTCAAGCTGAGATTTATATTGTGAAGTTAAATGCTGAAACGAGGTTGGTTATTGATGATTCCCTTGCTGGGTTGTTATTGTTCTATTTGTTTGGGTGAGGAAGAGTGTAAAGCACGAAGGGTAATGTCGTGTAATGTTGTGTGAGTGAGTGATAAAGCACGAAGGGTGATGCCGTACCATATTTTGTGAGTGTTATTGCACGAAAGGTGATGCCGTGCCATGTTATGAGAGAGTTAATGCACGAAGGGTGATGTCGTGCCGTTTCTTTTGTTTCTTATGGTTAGGACGAGAGTAAAAGCACGAAGGGTGATACCGTGCACATGTTTTCTATGTTATTATTCCCGTTGGTTCAAAGCATGATATTTACTATGTTTCTGTATAGTGCTATTTTTAGAATTTGATATTCCCCTCAGCATGTTTTCCCCCTTCCCGTTATTATCTGTTAAACTTCCGTTATTGTTATTTCCTCGTATATGATTTAACTGCACAGGTTCATGTTATTTGTTGTGTCCTAGCCTCGTCACTACTTCGCCGAGGTTAGGCTCGGTACTTACCAGTATATGGGGTCAGTTGTACTGATACTACACTCTGTACTTTCTGTACAGATTTTGGTACTGGACCTCATTGATCAGAGTTGGGTTGTTGCCTTCAGTCCATCAGGAGACCCAAGGTAGATCTGCCGACGTTCGCAGACCCTGGAGTTCGCTTCCCTCTATCTTAGTTTCCCTGTTTTCTTTCATTTCGAGAACAGATGTATTTTCTTTAAACCAGTATTTGTAGAAACTCTTAGATATTTGTGGATTGTGACACCAGATCTTTGGGTAGTCGTGTATTAGTGTTTTAAACTGTTATAAAACTTTCGCACTTCTTATTTGTTTAGTTTAAATTATTGATAATTACTGTTTTAATTTGGTTAGTGATTAGCGTGTTAGATCTTTATCTGTTGGCTTGCCTAGAATTCTAAAGGTTAGGCGCCATCACGATCCCGATGGTAGGAAATCCAGGTTGTGACAAGTTGGTATCAGAGCATGGATACGTCTGTACTTAACCCCCGAGGCTACAGAGTTTAGGAATAACTTCACATCTATTCTTCTCTGTCATGCGATTTGATTTCTTAATGCTAATTGAACTCTTTACTCTTGTTCTTTTGCAGATGGCGAGAACACGTACTGCTTCATCAGTGGACCAGCAGCCCGAGCCCCAGTGGCGGCTCCTACGAGGGGCACTGGACGAGGCCGAGGCCGTGCTAGAGGCCGAGGCAGGGGCAGGGCTCAGCCTAGAGCTCGAGCAGCAACACTAGTAGTGGAGCCTCAGGTATAGTTTGATGATGAGGTTCTGGCCCAGACCGTTCCGACAAGGCCAGCTCAGGTTCCAGAGGGGTTCATCGCTACCCCGGTATTTCAGTATGCTTTGGTCCATCTAGTGGGCCTTATGGAGAGCGTAGCACAGGCTGGCACATTTCCTGTAGCACCAGCCGTCTCTCAGGCTGGGGGAGGAGCCATGACTCCCGCTACCCACACTCCGGAGCAGATCGCTCTTCAGTTTCAGACTCTAGCAGCTCAGCCAGTGGGAGTAGCTCAGCCGGTTGTTGCGGATCAGACCGGTGATGGGTCAGCTATATCTACTGATGCTTTGTTGAGGTTGGACAAGTTCACCAAGCTTTTCCCGGTTCATTTCAGTAGGGCAGCTTCTGAGGACACCCAGGATTATCTTGACCGCTGCCATGAGGTGTTGTAGAACATGGGGATAGTGGAGACCAATGGGGTCGACTTTGCTGTATTCCAAATGATAGGGTCTGCCAAGAGATGGTGGAACGATTTTATGTTGACAAGACCAGGTGGGTCGCCTGCCTTGACTTGGGACCAGTTCTCTCAGCTATTTTTTGAGAAGTTCCTTCCTATCACCCAGAGAGAGGACTATCGCAAGCGGTTTGAGCATCTTCAGCAGGGTTCTATAACCGTCATTCAGTACGAGACTAGGTTTGTTGATTTGGCCCGTTATGCCCTTCTTATACTTCCCACTAAGAGAGAAAGTGAGGAGGTTTATTGAGGGACTCGCTCAGCCTATCAGATTGCAGATGGCTAAGGAGACAAGGAGCGAGATTTCTGTCCAGGATGCAGCCAATGTGGCCAGGCGGGTTGAGATGGTTTTAGCTCAGGGGAGTGGTCAGGGGTCTGACAAGAGGCCTCGTCATTCTGGTAGGTTCAGTGGTGCCTCATCTGGAGGTAGGGATTCTTTTGGTAGAGGCCATCCTCCCAGGATGTTTCATTCGGCACTTCAGGCTTCTCACGGTGCTTCAGGTGGCCGTGGCTCTCATATGCAGTATTCTGATCAGCTACCCTACAGTGCACCACCAGCTCCTATCAGTGCACCTCCACTCCAGAGTTTTCAGGGTGGTTACCCAGGCCGTCAGGGTCAGTTTCAGGATCAGCAGTCTCAGCAGCCGAGGTCTTGTTATACTTGTCGCGATCCGAGGCACATTGCTAGATTATTCCCTCGAGCATCGAGCAGTTCTCAGCATCAGGGTTCTCGTGCCATGGTTCCGGCACCAGGTGTTCCACCGCCCGCTCAGCCAGGTAGAGGTAGGGGTCAGACAGCTATAGGTGGGAGTAGAGGTAATAGAGGTGGAGGTCAGGCTGCTAGATGTGGAGGCCAGCCAGTAGGAGGCCGTCACAGGGATGTAGTTCAAAGTGGTGGGGCCCAGCCCCAATGTTATGTTTTCCCAGCCAGGCCTGAGGCTAAGTCATTCGATGTTGTTATCACAGGTACTGTTTCAGTTTGCAGTAGAGATGCTTCAGTTTTATTTTATACAGGGTCTACATACTCCTATGTGTCATCTTATTTTGCTACATATTTGGTTGTGCCTCGTGATTCTTTGAGTGCTGTTGTATATGTGTCCATATTGGTGGGTGATTTTATTATTGTAGATCGTGTATATCGCTCGTATGTGGTTATTATTGGGGGTCTTGAGACCAGCGTAGATCTCCTGATATGATCGATTTTGATGTCATTTTCGGGATGGATTGGTTGTCACCTTATCATGCTATATTGGACTATCACACCAAGACCGTGACCTTAGCCCTGCCGAGGTTGCCTCGATTGGAGTGGAGAGGGACTCCTGGTCATTCTACCAGTAGGGTTATTTCTTATATGAAGGCTCGGCGTATGGTCGAGAATGGGTGTTTGGCTTATTTGGCTTATGTTCGTGATTCCAGTGCGAAGATTGCTTCCATGGATTCTATACCGGTTGTTCGTGAGTTTCCAGAGGTATTTCCTGCAGACCTGTCGGGGATGCCACCCGACAGGGATATTGACATTTACATTGATTTGGCTCCGGGCACTCAGCCCATTTCTATTCCGCTATACCGTATGGCCCCGCCAGAGTTGAAATAATTGAAGGAACAGTTGCAAGATTTGCTTGATAAGGGCTTCGTTAGGCCTAGTGTCTCGCCTTGGGGTGCGCCTGTGTTGTTTGTAAAGAAAAAAGATGGATCGATGAGGATGTTCATAGACTATCGGCAGTTGAACAAGGTCACTATCAAGAACAAGTATCCATTGCCGAGAATTGATGATTTATTTGATCAGCTTCAGGGTGCCAAGGTGTTTTCAAAGATTGATTTGAGGTCTGGCTACCATCAGTTAAGAACTAGGGCATCTGATGTCCCTAAGATAGCTTTTCGCACTCGGTACAGGAATTATGAGTTTCTAGTGATGTCATTTGGGTTGACAAATGCCCCAGCAACATTTATGGATTTGATGAACCGAGTGATCAAGCCTTATTTGGATTCCTTCGTGATTGTTTTTATTGATGATATCTTGATCTACTCCCGCAGCCGAGAGGAGCATGAGCAACATCTTCGGATCGTTCTTCAGACTCTGAGAGACATCCAGTTATATACCAAATTTTTGAAATATGAGTTTTGGTTGAGCTCAGTGGCATTCTTGGGTCACGTTGTATCAGCAGAGGGTATTCAGGTGGATCCAAAGAAGATTGAGGGAGTCAAGGACTGGCCTAGGCCCACATCAGCTACAGAGATTCAGAGTTTCTTGTGTTTGGCGGGTTATTACCGTTGGTTTGTGGAGGGGTCTTCATCTATTGCAGCCCCGATGACTAGGTTGACCCAGAAGGGTGCTCCGTTCAGGTGGTCGAACGAGTGTGAGGCGAGCTTCCAGAAGCTCAAGCCTACTTTGACTACGGCGCCGGTGTTGGTATTGCGCACGGGTTCAGGGCCCTATATAGTATATTGTGACGCATCTCGTATTGGACTTTGGTGCGGTATTGATGCAGGGTGGCAAGGTTATTGCATATGCTTCGCGACAGTTGAAGATTCACTAGAAGAATTATCCGGTTCATGACTTGGAGCTAGCAGCCATTGTTCACGCGCTGAAGATTTGGAGGCACTATCTATATGGCGTGTCGTGTGAGGTGTTCACGGATCACAAGAGTTTGCAGTATTTGTTCAAGCAGAAGGAGCTCAATTTGAGGCAGAGAAGGTGGTGGAACTATTGAAAGACTATGATATCACCATCTTGTATCATCCCGGGAAGGCCAATGTGGTGGCCGATGCTTTGAGTAGGAAGTCAGCTAGTATAGGCAGCCTTGCGTATATTCCAGTCGGTGAGAGACCGCTTGCATTAGATGTTCAGGCTTTGGCCAATCAGTTCGTGAGGTTGGATGTTTCTGAGCCCATCCATATTCTAGCTTGTAGAGTCGCTCGGTCTTCCTTGTTTGAGCATATCAGGGAGCAGCAGTATGATGATCCTCATTTGCTTGTCCTTAGGGACACATTGCGGCACGGAGATCCCAAGCAGGTTACAATTGGAGATGATGGAGTTTTGAGGATGCAGGGTCGTGTTTGTGTGCCTAATGTGGATGGGTTTCGCGAGTTGATTCTAGAGGAGGCCCATAGTTCCCGGTATTCTATTCATCCGGGCGCCGCTAAGATGTATCAGGACTTGCGGTAGCATTATTGGTGGAGAAGGATGAAGAAGGATATTGTTCCATATGAAGCTCGGTGTTTGAATTGTCAGCAAGTAAAGTACGAGCATGAGAGACCTGGTGGTTTGCTTCAGAAGATCGAGATTCCTGAGTGGAAGTGGGAGCGTATCACTATGGACTTCGTTGTTGGACTCCCACGGACTCAGAGGAAGTTCGACGCAGTGTGGGTTATTGTGGATAGGCTGACTAAGTCAGCAGATTTCATTTCTGTGGCAGTTACTTATTCTTCAGAGCGGTTGGAAGAGATCTATATCCGTGAGATCATTCATCTTCATGGTGTGCCCGTGTCTATCATTTCTGACCGAGGTACGCAGTTTACCTCGCATTTCTGGAGGGCAGTGCAGCGTGAGTTGGGTATGCGGGTTGAGCTAAGCACAGCATTTCATCCTTAGACGGACGGACAGTCCGAGCGTACTATTCAAATTTGGAGGATATGCTCCGCGCCTGTGTTCTTAACTTTGGAGGTTCTTGGGATCAGTTCTTGTCGTTAGCAGAGTTTGCCTACAACAACAGCTATCAGTCGAGCATCCAGATGATTGGGTGGTTTGAGCCGGGAGAGGCTCGGTTATTGGGTACAAACTTGGTATAGGATGTCTTGGATAAGGTTAAGATAATTCAGGATAGACTTCGTACAGCTCAGTCCAAGGATTAATTAACTAGAAAAGAAATGAAATTTGAAACAATTAATAATTGTTGTGAAGAAGATTTAGAGTACCTAATAATGATTAAGAAAATAATACGAAGTGCTTTTAATCTTCTAGCTTCCTCTGCGGCAGAGCTTCAATTGTTGTCAAGAAGGTGTAGTTCTTTTACTTTATGGCTTTGGACTAAAAGATAAACTGATAATTAATACTCCATAGTGGGAATATTAATAGTATGTAATTAAATAAATAAACAAACAAATATTTGTTTAATCAAACTTAAGTTCAGATTTAACGAAAATTTAAATCTCTCAATCACATGGCTGTACGTAGCCCAATGGTACGACTAGAATATAAAATAATTGTGATATGTGCTCTTTCAATCTTTTTGGAAAATTTGAATTTCGATCCTTGAAATGTACCTATTATTTTNAAGAGTTATCCTTCGGTTCGTGTGCAGTGGAGAGGCCAGCCTGTCGAGGCAGCTACCTGGGAGTTCGAGTCTGATTTGCAAGCAGATATCCCCATCTTTTCACTAGCTCATGTACTTTTCTATGTCCGTTCGAAGACGAACGGTTATTTTAGACGTGGAGAATGTGATGACCCGAAAGGTCATCTCGTGTTATAGAACCCTATTCGGGGTTCCGAGGCCTTCAAAACATCGCTTTCTTTCTCCTCGATTTGCATGCGCAGTCCGAGCGCGTTTCTAGAAAACCTTTAGGTGAAAATTTGAGAAAATATTGAGTTTTGCCTTTAAAAATTAATTTTAGTTGACTTCGGTCAACATTTTGAGTAAACGGGCTCGGACCCGTAATTTGACGGTCCCAGAGGGTCCGTAGAAAAATATGGGACCTGGGCGTATGCCCGAAATCGAATTCCGAGGTCCCTAGCCCGAGAAATGAATTTTTGAAGAAAATTATTAAACTGGAAATATAAAGGTTTAAGAATTGGTTTAATAATTGATTTTGTTGATACCGGGTCCCTATTGTAGTTCCGGAGCCCGGTACAGGTCCGTTGTGATATTTATACCCTATCTGTGAAATTTGGTGAGGAACAGGACTGATTTGACGTAATTCGGACAATTGGTTGAGAAAATAGAACTTTTGAACTTTCTTGAAAATTTCAAGCAATTTGATGCTAAATTCGTAGTTCTAGGTGTTAGTTTGGCGATTTGATCGCACGAGCAAGTCTGTATGATGTTTTTAGACTTGTGTGCATGTTTGGTTTGGAGCCTTGAGAGCTCGGTTGAGTTTCGGATAGGCTTCGGGGTGATTTACACTTAGAAAATCTGTTGTGTTGCTGCTTTTGGTATGCTGATGCTTTGTGCTTCGCGTTCGCGAAGAAACTCTCGCGAATGCAAAGTGCAAGCTGGGCTGGGGAGGGGTTTCTTCTACGCGAACGCGAGGTCTTGGTCGCGAACGTGGAGCACTGGGGGGTTAGCCCTTCGCGAACGCGTAGTGTAATGGAGGTAGGCTGGGGAAATCATCGAGTTGCTCTTTGCGAACGCGGTCCCAGGCCCGCAAACGCGATGGTCAGGGGGGACAGACCATCGCGAATGCGAGCAGCTCATCGCGAACGCGAAGGCCCTTTTGGCCGCAATGCACCGCGACACAACAAGTCCATCTCGAACACGATGAAGACCTGTCCAACGTTTTAAAAATAGAATCAAAAACGGGAATTGTCCATTCTCTCATATTTTCAAAACTAAGAAGGCTTAGAGGCGATTTTCAAGAGTCAAGTTCTTCCCCAAAGTGTTGGCAAACGATTCTAAACTACTTTCTTCCAATTACCCATTGTTTTTCATCAATTTTCAACCTAAAATCTAGGGTTTTCATGGTAGAAATTGGGGTTTGGATAGAATTAGGGATTTTTGTATAATTGGAATTTAGACCTTGATTTGGGGTCGGATTTCGAAACTAATTGCATATTTGGGCTCGTGGGTAAATGGGTGAATGGGTTTTGGTCCGAACCTCGAGTAACCGAGCGGGCCTGGGGTCGGTTTTTGACTTTTTGGGAAAAATGTTGGTAAACTTGTAATTTTGCATTGGAATTGATTTCTTTAGCGATAATTGATATTATTAAGTTAATTATGATTAGATACTAGTGGATTGGAAGTGGAAACTAGGGGAAAGGAGGTGTTTGAGGCTTGAGTTCGGCCGTGGAATCGAGGTAAGTGTTGTGGCTAACCTTAGCGTGAGGGATTAGGTATTGTTGCCTTATTTTCTACGTGATTAGTTATTGATTACGACGTATAGGTGAGGTGACGAGTATCTATACGTTGTTGTCAGATCATAGCATGCGAGTGAGTCTTATACTTGTGACTGTTGTATTTCTTTATACATACTGTTCATGCTTAAACTGGTTGTTCTTTATGTTAAACAAGTCCTATTATGTTTTCGTGGTATTGGATATTGGTTGAGTATTGACTCAGACTGAGATTTATATTGTGAAGTTAAATGCTGAAACGTGGTTGGTTATTGATAATTCCCTTGCTAGGTTGTTATTGTTCTGTTTGTTTAGGTGAGGAAGAGTGTAAAGCACGAAGGGTGATGCCGTGCAATGTTGTGTGAGTGAGTGATAAAGCACGAAGGGTGATGTCGTGCCATATTCTGTGAGTGTTAATGCACGAATGGTGATGTCGTGCCATGTTCTGGGAGTGTTAATGCACGAAGGGTGAAGACATCCCATGTTATGAGAGGGTTAATGCATGAAGGGTGGTGTCGTGCCGTTTCTTTTGTTTCTTATTGTAAGGACGAGGGTAAAAGCACGAAGAGTGATGTCGTGCACATGTTTGCTATGTTATTATTCTCGTTGGATCAAAGCATGATATTTACTATGTTTCTGTACTATACTATTTTTAGTATTTGATATTCCCCTCAGCATGTTTTCCCCCTTCCTGTTATTATCTGTTAAACTTCTGTTATTGTTATTTCCTCGTATATGATTTAAGTGCACAGGTTCATGTTATTTGTCGTGTCCTAGCCTCGTCACTACTTCGTCGAGGTTAGCCTCGGCACTTACTAGTACATGAGGTCGGTTGTACTGATACTGCACTCTGCACTTTCTGTGCAGATTTCGGTACTGGACCTCGTTGATCAGAGTTGGGTTGCTGCCTTCAGTCCATCAGGAGACCCAAGGTAGATCTGCCGGCGTTCGTAGACCCTGGAGTCCCCTTCTCTCTATCTTAGTTTCCCTGTTTTCTTTCATTTCGAGAACAGATGTATTTTCTTTAAACCAGTATTTGTAGAAACTCTTAGATGTTTGTGGATTGTGACACCAGATCTTTGGGTAGTCGTGTATTAGTGTTTTAAACTGTTATGAAACTTCCGCACTTCTTATTTGTTTAGTTTAAATTATTGATAATTACTGTTTTAATTTGGTTAGTGATTAGCGTGTTAGATCTTTATCTGTTGGCTTGCCTAGCATTCTAAAGGTTAGGTGCCATCACGATCCCGATGGTGGAAAATCCGGATCATGACAACTACTTTTATAGTGAAAAGACTACTATGCCCTTAGGCTATTACCCCCACAGCTATAGATCATAACACGTACCTTGAATATACCTCTGAATTCTCTTAGCTGCTCACAAGTGGAATTAGCGTGGAAACTCCATAAATCTGCTAAGTCATCCAACTCTTTTTGTAATTTCGGCAAAGAAATGAATAGATTAAGGGGTAAATTATTAAAAGAAGAGAATAATGTGCAATAAAAAAATATTTCATACATTAGAGGTGTAAAATGCAAAGAACTCCAAATTGTACATAGCGACATGTAAAAGCCTTGTGGTGACAGCTTTTGTTGAAACGAAAAGTTGTCACTGAAAGTATTTTATTGTAGTGATTGTATTTTAGTTTTATGCTCTCTTGACTTCTTTACGTTAAAACTAAAGAGTATAGATCAATCAAATTTATCTGATGTCATTCAGGGTAAAATCTTGAAAATTTGACTATTTCTACACAAATCGCTATCTTTCCCTTTGGTTACTTTAGTTAGATTTTGATGCATTTACTTTTGGAGATTTGGTTACTAGAGATGATAATTTGACACTAACTTATCCAAGTCTAATGTAAAGAAAAATATATTCGACTGAAAAAAGAAAGACGGATTATTTTTTATTTAAGCACCATTAAATTTCTATATGCGTGAAAATGAAATATAATATAATATAACTATTATCCACATTTGAATGAAGATTCTTACACATTCATAAGTTTTAATACATATGTCTGTTGTTCTTATTTGAAGAAAATAATATTCTGTACTTAGATATAATTAAGGACATTTAGCAAATAAAAGTCAATGCTTTTGTTGACAAAAATTTATTATGAACATGAACACATATAGATAAATGAAAGTTCACATAACTTACCACTTCTACTTCTACCGCAGATTTACAATCCATCAAAAATTAGGAAAATAAATGTGCTTTCCTTTTCTTTTTCCTTTACCAATCGTAATTAATTAGGTTTTTAAATTTCTCCCTCTTTGTATATTAAGTCTTCACATATCTAACAAGCTCTTTCTCACACTTTGCTTCTTTTCCCATTAATTACTAAGCCAATTTTTTGCAAGAGAATTGGGCTAATACTACTAGTAATCCATATTTTTGGACCATAGAACACCATAACAACAAATTCCGCGAGGGTGAAATTGAAATGGCAGAATGTATTGGGTGTAAAATACAATTTTTAAGGTTAGCTCAACTCCCGAGTTAAAAACTTTGGAATATCACATTTGCATAGTCATAAAAAGATGTCTATTGCTCGAATATCATGATGTAAGTCATATGTTCATCAATTAAGAAAGTAAAATACAGACTAGAAAAATAGATCAATGAGCACAACGTGAAAAAGTCGTTGAAGCTACCATTAAGCATAAATCATAGAGTACTTCTGATTGTTGGACATCATCTACTTCTAATATACTTGTTTTACTACTCAATTTCTTGACGAAAATTAGAGGTTGAATTGTAAAATTCTAAATTTTGTTATATGTGTCCTTCGAACGCTAGAGTTTACTTAAAATCTTTATCTCATCTTTGCAGATTTATAATATAATGCACCACTAAATAGGAAATGAATGTACACTCCTTTTTTTTTTTTTTCCTAAACAATTGTAATTTGATTTACAATGTACAGGTTTTAAATATTTTTATCCCTGTATATAGAGTCTTTCACATCTCTATTTCATCTAAGAACCAAGTGAATAGCAATCATAGTTTCGCCCTTTGCTTTTTCTCCTCATAAATCACTTAGTCAAATCCCTGTCATTATATCTGTAACAATGGCGAGAGAATTGAACAAACACGATTAGTAACCTTCATCGTTGGATAATCTAGTTTAAAAAAGATATCCTCGACAACTACAAAAAATTTCCCAAGGACAAATATTTCATCATATGTAGAATCTGAAAATTGCACCTTTACTATGTCAGAAATATGGTCGTTAGAGGTTTTTATAGTCGCGCTCATTTTAGTTACCACATTTCAAAAAATTATGTTTTGACATAAAGGAAATGCTTATATGTTTGCATGTTTCCCTCATCAATCAGCTAAACATGATGCAAGATATCGAGCTTAAACATCACTAGCCCTCCAAAAAGATGAAAGACCGATTAGAATCCCTATTGTTGTGGAATAATACTTCGTATTCCTCAAATAATTCATCTGCTACTTCCTCATTATAAAGGAATCAAAATAATTTGACATGTATTATGTGTACAACAATTGGGATTCTTATTGGTCTTCCATGACCGACAATGCCTTAAGCTCGATGTCTCATGTCATGTCTAGTTCACACATGAGTAGACCATGTAAACATGTAAGCATTCCATCTGTTTTGTAGGACCATGTGTCTTTTTCCTCATACAGAACTTTTTGATGATATGGTAGCTGAAATGAGTATGACTATAGAACCTCTAAAGATCACCATTTGTGACGTAGTACGTAATTAAGGTACAATTTTAGATTGGACATTTTAATAAGTATTTGTCGTTGGGCAAATTTTCGTACTTATTAAATATCATTTATGCTCGATTGTCCAACAATAAGTGTTACTAATGTATGGTTCAATTTCCTCACCATTGTTATAGACATGACGAGAGAGATTTGATTGAGTGATCTACGATGAAACCGTAATTGCTAGCTACTGGTTTTTTAGATAAAATATAGGTGTAAAGATTTTAAATACATTGTCACGACCCTAGTCCTTCCTCCGTGAACCGTCGTAACGGCGCCTAGTTTCTACGACTAGGTAAGCCTAACATTTGCGGAAAAATGAAACGAAAACATAAAAGCTAGCAACTAACTGGTAAATTTTACCAAGAATTAAGATGCCGCACGGCATATACAATAACCACTCTCGATGTGTACATAAACTCTCCCAAAACTCGAAATATCGCAAGTCACAAGCTACAGAAAGAAGTAGTATTTCTACACTCCAGAATCTATCCAAAAAGAAACACAAGAGTTATTTGACACGGGGAAGAGTGAATAGGGACTCCAAGGTCCGCGGATGCGGCATATATACCTTGAAGTCTCTATAGCTGGCTCGCCTCATTGATAACGCGGCTGGAAAGCGGTACCTGGATCTACACACGGAAAACATGTGCAGGAAAGGGCATGAGTACACCACAACGGTACCCGGTAAGTGCCAAGCCTAACCTCAGTCGAGTAGCGACGAGATCAGGTTAGGGCCCTACTAGTGTAAATATAATGAAATAAGACAGAATGAAATATCACAGTCATAATAAATACAGAAAATCTAACATGAATAGTATCATAGAAAAGCAACAGCTCAGAACAAAGAGATAACAACAGGGGATCTCCTAGGATACCGTCCCGTAGTCCCAAACGTAAATATGCAGGGAGATCTCCCAGAATACTGTTCCGTAGTCCCAAAGTAAATATGCAGTGATAGGGGATCTCCCAGAGTACCGTTTCGTAGTTCTAAAGTAAATATGCAGTATAGGGGGATCTCCCAGAATACCATTTCGTAGTCCCAAAGTAAATATGAAGCTCAAACAATAGAATTACAACTACAACACGGAAATCCTACGTTTTAGACTAAGTACAAGTCACCGAAGAAGTAGGAAATTCACTAAGCATGCTGCACAGGGTTCAGATAAACAATTAAGACACGCAGACATGTTGTTCTAAACTAAACATGATAATTACATATGCTAGTGTAGCTCGGTTAAAGGAAAACAGATATTTTATTTAATGAAAATAGAGTTTTTCAACAAATGGCCCGTGTACGCACTCGTCACCTCATGTACACGGCACTCATATATCAAACAGTACCAAATCCTAAGGGGATTTCCCCCCACACAAGATTAGGCAAGCCACTTACCTCGAACCAAGCTCAAACCAATCCGTCACAATGCTTTTCACGAATATTCGGCTTTATATGGCCCAAATCTACCCAAATCAATTACATAGCATAAATATAACTACAAGAAACTAATCTAGCTAATGAATTCAAGGTTAAAGCAAGAAATTAGAAAATCGCCCTTAAAAGCCTCCCCGGGCCCACGTCTCGGAATCCGGATAAAAGTCAAAAATTACGAATACACATTCAATCACAAGTCTAACCATACCAAATTTACCCAAATCAGATACAAAAATCTCGATCAAAATCCCAAAATTCAGCCTAAGAACTTTTCTCAAAATTTCTCCAATTTTCAACTCAAATCCTTAATTAAATGATGAAACCAACAATGGTTTAATGGGATACAACAAAAAAACGAGTTAGGAATAATTACCTTAGTACCTCTGAAAATCCTTCAAAGAATCGCCAAAATCCGAGCTCTCAAGTCCAAAAATGAAGAATGAATCAACCCCTCGATTTTGCCCTTTTTCTGCAAGTTAAACCGCACTTGCGGTCAATTACCCGCTTCTGCGGTACCGCATTTGCGGTTAAAATGGCGCTTCTGCGAAAATCACTTACTCCAGCCTCCTCCACTTCTGCGACCACTGACCGTATCTGCGCCTATCGCAGGTGCGGAAATTACATCGCATCTGCGGACCCAAGCTCGCACATGCGCCCTACTCTCTACTTCTGTGACCAACGCAGGTACGGGAAAATCTTCGCACCTGCGGGACTCTACTCTGCTCACCTCAAGTCGCTTCTGCGATCCAAGTCCCGCTTCTGTGGCTCGCACCTGCGGTGACCACTCTGCAGGTGCGATTACACCAGCACCAAAAACCTTCAGTAATTGCATAAGTCCAACTTTCAACCGTTAAGCATCCGAAACACACCCGAGGCCTCCGGGACCTCAACCAAACATATTAACCAATCCTAAAACACCATACGAGCTTAGTCGAGCCCTCAAATCACATCAAACAACGCTATAAAGACAAATCACCCTCCAATCCAAACTTAATGAACTTGAAACTTCAAATTTCCACAAACCGATACCGAAATCTATCAAACCACGTCCGAATGACCTCAAATTTTTCACACAAGTCATATTCAACATTACGGACCTACTCCAACTTCCGGAATCTGTTTCCGACCCCAATATCAAAAATTCCACTACTAGCCCAAAACTCCAAAAATTCGACTTTCGCCATTTCAAGCCTAAATGAGTTACGGACCTCCAATAAACAATCCGGACACGTCCCTAAGCCCAAAATCACACAACGGAGCTAACGGAATCGACGGAACTCCATTCTAGAGTTGTCTTCACAGAATTCCATCTACGGTCCAAATTCTAAGACTTAAGCCTCCATTTAGGAACTAAGTGTCCCAAACACTTCCAAAAACCAAAATGAAACCTCCCGGCAAGTCACAATAACAGAAATAGATACGGAAAAAGCAGTTAATAGGGGATCGGGGCTCTAACTCTCAAAACAACCGGCCGGATCCTCACGCATATATGAAGAAATTTAAAACCTACGTACTATAAATCAAATAATGATTGATAAGAAAACAAAGGTAGTGCACATTCATTTTCCTAATTAGTGGTGCATTACATTGTAAATCTACAAAGATGAGGTAAAGTGTACAAACTCTAATATATTGAGCAGTCAATTATCGGGTTTTTATTCAAATAGCCGTCCATATTCATTGTTTATTTTTCTAGGCGTAGACATTGATTATACACTATTATACATATATAATACATAGAATATACATATATTATACCTCCACTTGCTTTTTTAGTTTAAGCAGTTGAGTGGGCTGCTATTTGGGTTAATTCTTCTTACATTATGTTTGGATCATTGTTACTCATCGTTTTATAATGTATTATATTGTATTATATTGTATCGTTTTATGGATATAACATTTGAATAGATTGTATTGTTTGATGTTGTTAAATATCATTTTTGTCGTTTGGTTTGACAGTATCGTACTGTACTATAACGGATAAGTTCACTAATATACCCCTAATTATTTTAAATAAAATTTATCAAGAATTACACATAAAAATAATTTAAGACAACCCCTTTCTACTAATTTATCATAAATTACGTAGCTTGAAAACAAGAGCAAAAACCTGGGAAAAAAAAGGTTAACTAATATTAGCAAGAAAAAGATAGAAAGAGACAAAGAATCGAACGGAGACTTGGATAAAAAGAACGGAGCAAACTAACTCTAGATAAAAAAAAAAAAAAAAAAAAAAAAAAAAAAAGAACACAAAGTAGGCCAATAGGTTGGAGATTTGGAGTTAAAATTAAAAAAATTAAATAATAAAATAGAGTTATAGAGTAATAAGTAAGGGCATAATTGGAAAAGAAAATATGAAACGGTCCAACTACACCAAATCGATTGTTTCATAAAATGGGGCATTTGGTTGTTCTGGAACAATGGATTTAACAATACGATACAATCAATTTTAATAAACAATCAAAACAAACATTGTTTTGGAATAACATACAATACGATAGGCCTGTGCACGGATCGAATCGGATTTGGCACATTTTAGATTCAGATTTCGGATTCTAGAAAATGCAATCTGAATCCGATCCGATCCGAATTATATCGGATCATTTCGAATTTCGGATCGGATTATTATGCCTCAAAGTTGCAAACTAATATGTAGATTTTTCTTTGTAAAAGATGCAATACATCAAGAAAAATTCATGTTTATGCAATTATAAGAGTACTATGGTACCAATATAGCTAAATCCAGCAATTATAAAAGTAATAGCTTGGAGGAAGATGTAAGGGAAGTACTGACTATCCGAAATTAAAGTGTAGTATTTATACATGCCCTAATAATTTCGAATTTCTGATCGGATCGGATTAAAATATACCAATCCGAATCCGATCCGAAATTCGAAATTTTAATAAAAGCAATCCGAAATTCGAAATTGAATGAATCGGTTCGGATTTCGGATATCCAATCCAAATGAACAGTCCTACAATACGATACAATAGGTAACAGTCATCCAAACAAGCTGTTAAACAAATCCAACAATCAGAAGTCAAACATACCCAGTCAGTAAATTTAGCCAAGTTTTATTTTAATTTCTCCTTCTCTCTAATATACACTTTCCTTATATCTACAACTTCTATGTTTCTCGAATGCATCACAACATCTGGATATATATAATTTATCCAATACCTAATTCCGTCATATTCAACAATAGAGTACAATAACACTTTGTTTGGATCATTGTTACCCATCGTTTTATAATGTATTGTATTGTATTGTACTGTATCGTACCGTATCGTTTTATAAAATAACGTTTGGATAGATTGTATTCTTTGCTGTTGTTAAATAATATTTTGCTGTTTGGTTTGACCGTATCGTACTGTACTGTAACTGATAAGTTTACTAAAATACCCTTAATTGTTTAAATATTTAAATTTATCAAGAATTATGCATAAAAATAATTTTAAAAAATCTCTTTCTACTAATTATCACCAAATATGTCTTATAAATAGATTAAGCAATTAAAGTCATGCAAATTCTAACAAACTCAGTGGAACAAGTTAATATTATTAAAAATAATAATAAGTACACTCCATTCCTAATTAGATCATAATAATAATAAGACAAAAAAAATAAAATGTTAAAGAACTATGATAAAGAAAGGAACGAGAATTGACAGAACAAAGATAATTAGAATTGGAGATAAAATCAAATTAGGAGAAAAAACAAAAAAGAAGGCAAAACACGTTATAGTTGGAAGCGAAAAAAGTTCTAGAAAAAAAGGACGAAGACAAAGTAGGTTATCGATTGGAGATTTAGAGTTAAAATTTAAAAAAAAAAAGGTAAAGGGTAAAATATAATTATGGAGTAATAAGTTAGGGTATAACTGGAAAGAAAAATAGGAAACAATCCCACCACACCAAATCGGTTGTTTTAAAAAATAGGACTTTTCATTGTTCCGGAACAATGGAATTAACAATACATGTACAACCAATTTTAATGAAACAATCAAAACAAATATTGTTCTGGGATAATAATACAATACAATACAATGGGTAACAACTATCCAAACAAGCTGTAAATTATATTCAATTATAGCTTCTGCAAGCTTTTCACACTGTGTTCGTTGATTTATTTTTGTGGACAATATTTTACCTTCTTGATTAATGAATATTTAACCCACGTCATGATATTTAAGCAATCGACATACCTCTTTGTGATGATGCAAATGTTATGTCGGAGAGTTTTTACCTTTAGAAGTTGAATGATCACACCCAACTATGTCTTATAAAAAGGATTAAGTGATCGTTGCAAATATAATTTTGATTTACAAATTCGGAGTCAAATTCCACAGAGAACTAAGATTTAGCTACAACTGTTTACTATCACCAAGAAGACAAGCTTGAATAATTCCTAACTTATAGATATTAAGATTCTTGTGTGTAACTAATTAACTAACAAATAGTAACAGCAAATCCCTAGATAACAAATTAGTTATTCATAATAGTATGCAAAACTACAATACTAGAATTCATAATGAATAGTGAAAATAGGAAGAAGGAAGTGAAAAACTCGTAGAAGAATTCTCCGCCTTGCTCCTAGTGTGTTCTTGCCTCCTTAGGTCGAATCTCGGACTCCACAGCGGCTCCGCGCTCTCCCTAGGTCTAAAGTGTGTCAAAATTATGTCTGCCCTCCTCAATATAGCGTTTTTACATGTATTTATACTAAATAGGGTCGGGCCCAGACGAAACACATTTTTCTGCTCGAAATAGGACTCTGGCTCTGTAAAATTTGCATAGGCGCGCCGCATGGGGTGACGCGCCACGCGGTGTGCTTGTGGGAAAGTTCAGAGAGCTGATTCTGACAGGCTGCAGGAAATTTTCACAGGCGCGGCGCGCCCCGCACCGGTCCATGCGCCGCGGTAGTGGGAATTCGCGAAAATGCAAAACATGAAAGTTGTAGCTCTTTCAAATATCTTTCCAATGATATATTGTGGAGACCAACGGAGTTCTGAGCAAAAAGTTATGTGCATTTCTAGACAATGTGCCGTATGCCCGCTCGATTCTTCGTTTCGTTCATAACTATCATCCGTTGATCCCCGAACATGATCACGGCTTAATTTCTTGGGCTTTTACTCATACTTCAAAGCTGCAAATCACTTCAATTTATTGCATATATCTACATAGCTCGGAATCACCCCTACAAGGCATAAAATACACAATTAGTGCAAAACAGTAGCGATTAAAGCTCAAACTCAACTAAAGTGTAGTAAATTAGAGTGTAATAAGCGACTATAATACGTAATTATAGCCTATATCATTGAACCAACTTTAAAAATTGCAATTTGACATAAGCTTGTTAATCGGGCCGGGCTGACCCGTTTTCAGCCCGCTTCAACCCGGGTCAGCCCGATTCAGCCCGCTACTGTAGCATATAGGGCGGGGTGGGACGGGTCGGACGGGGAGCGGGTTTTAGACGAACACATTTTGGATAACGGTGCACTGGAACCCGCTAAGCCCGCTAACCCGTTAACGGGTTGTTAACGGGCTGCAGCCCGGTTCAGCCCGTTAATGGGTTAAATTTTTATTTTTTTTAATTTGTGTACCGTTGCTAACAAAATTTAATTAAAAAAAAATTTTAGCACAGCCCGCCCGAGCCCGTTTAAGCCCGAACCCGTACGGGCCCACAAAAACCCGCAAAAACACCGCCCGCTAACAGCCCGCCCGCTAACCGAACGGGCTGGGGGTTTTCCCATTCAGCCCGCCCGATAAACACCTATAATTTGATACCTAGTGATTTCTGCCGCTTCAAATCCACCTTTAACTTTCCAAATATATTTTTGTGAAGTAGCTCTACATCTATTTTTCTAACTAGTTAATTAGCCCGTCCTTCGCGCAGTCAAATATTTTTTTTTTTAATTATTTGAATTTAATTGATAGTTGATATAGAAGAATAAGAAAATTTTATAGTACCATAAATAAGAAACAAATGTATTTTCTTGGTCTATTTTTACTTGTCTACTATACTAAAAACATATCTACTTTTACTTGTCCAGTTTGAATTTTTGAAAAATCAAGAGACACTCCACCATTTTATATCTATACCATAGATCAAGGTGTGTCTAATAAAATATTAATTAGGGGCAATATAGTAAAATAGACGAAGGGAGTATTATATAAAACATACATTCCCACAAAAAAAAAAAAAAAAAAAAAAAGGTAACACACGCATGCATACACGTTTCGTTCCTCACTAAATAATCTATTGAATAAGGAGAAAATTGTAATATCTTTTTACGTTCTATTTCTAATTAAATATTGTTCATACTCCCTCCGTTCACTCTTATTATACTAAAAATACATTTTTACTTTTATTTGTCCACTATACTAAATCACGAGAAAGACAATATTTTTTTCCTGTCTTATCCTTATCATTAACTACTCATTCCCCAAAACTTTTGGAATTGCTACCATTATTATGAGTAAAATTGTAAAATACAAGCTTTATTTATTTTTTCTTAAAGGGAGTATAAAGTCAAAAGTGAACAACTAAAAGTGAATGGAGGAAGTAAATAATATTAATAATATTGTAATAAAATTAATTAAGCAAAGAAAAAGTAAATTTGTCTCTCTTTAATTTACATCTTCGGAGTAATTTTAAGTTTTTCTATACATTATATTGAGTAAAATGTATAATCATTTTATAAGTTGCTCATAATAAAAGTGTCTATGTACTCTCATATTTCGATTTTATTTTCATTTTTGTAAAGGAAAAAGTTATGTAAGTGTATACTAAAAGATGTTGATGCATTAGATAATTATACCCAAAGAAAAAATAAAAAAACTAATTGGATGAGATCTTCTAAAGAGGAAACGGTTGTGCAATTTTTTTCTTTTCTTTAAACATGTGCTAGTTATTAGAGGGTAAGATGTAAACTCAAAATGGCAAGAGTTGCATGAAAAAGAAGAAGAAAGAGAGAACGGCAAACACTTTTTTCTTCGATACTTTATCATAACATTAAATACTAACTTTATGGTTATTGCTCTTTCCATATATATGCATAACATTAGCAGAAGAACAGCATAATATAAACACCCAAAGAAGCAACTGCACAACAAACCTTTAAAAGAAAACAAATTTAACAAAAAAATATGATACTTAAAAAGGAGAAGAAAACTTGAAGTCCTACACATACAAAATAATAAAATCAGAGTTTAAAGCATGAAAAACCTTCAAGTCATATACAACTTTTGCTTGTTGTATATGGACAACATTTGTTTTCGATTTGCCTTCAGATGTTGGAGTCTTCATTATTGAAACTGATCTTTACGCATTGATTTATTTATGAGGAATTGATTGATGTGTAATAGACGTGATTTTTCGGTGTTTAGTATGGACCAAACATTACAGAGGTGGTTTTTGGGTTTTTTTAAAATCAACATAAGGAGAAAATAACAAAAATTTGAGGAAAAAGATAAATACAAATTCTGGCTTTAGAGCATGCCACGTCACCTCTTTGATGTCCCTCAATTATATATATATATATATATATATATATATATATATATATATTGGTAACGGATTATAAATCTGCAACAGGAGTGGTAAGCATTAAGTAGATTTATCTCTATGTGCTCTTAAATTATTATTATTATTTTAAATTTTTTTTTTTTTTTTGCAAAATCATCGACTTTAATTTGTTAGATATCCTTAACCATATTTAAATATTTTCTTCAAATAAAAATAGCAGTTACTATGTACTAAAATATATGGATGTTAGATGAATAATAATTTTCGTTTCAATTTTTGGATAATACCAATAGAAACTTAATGGTGTTTAAATAAAATATAATTCCTCTTTCATTTTTCCGTTGAGTTATATTTTTATTTACATTAGATTTTGATAAGTTAACATCAAATTACCATCTCTGGTAACCAAATGTTCAAAAGTAAATGCATCAAAATCTAATTAAAGCAGCAAAAAGAAAAGGAAAATTGTGGTTTGTGTAGAAATAGTCAAAGTTACAAAATTTTATATTGAAATGACACGGATGAGTTTAACTGGTCTGATACTCTTTAATTTTAACGCAAGAGAAGTCAAGAGTACATAAAACTTAAATAGAAATATACAATTTTTGTAAAGTAATTTCAAACTTTTGATGATGACTTAAATTTTACCTTTAATTTGGCCATACCGACTCACTTACCTTCGTACTATTTTCACGTATGCTATTTGTATCGTCCATTTTTCTTTCCAGCTTTCTGTAATGAAATAAACAAAAAAATAACCAAAAAGAAATCTTAGAGGTAACGAAACTACATGGACACATAATTCATGAATGGAGTTAATCCAAAAACAATGTGTCACGACCCGAATTTTTCCTACCATCGGGCGTCGTGATGGCGCCTACTAACGGAGCTAGGCCAGCCATACATTAAACATTCACTATCCAACCTCAACAATATAATATACTAACAACAGTTAAAGAAATGCGGAAGACTTTAAGTTTAACAAAAGATATAAAAATGCGGAAATTTGAAACACATCCCTACCCAAAATCTGGTGTCACTAGCTCACGGACTACTATAGAATACTACAACAAGTCGGAATGAAAGAAATACACATGTCTGTTTCGATACAATGAAAACAAACTGAAATAAGGAAAGGGACTTCGGCCTGCGAACGCCAGCTAGGCTACCTCGAGAGTCCCTGGACTGAAGATAGCTCCCGGATAAGAATCCTACTGGTGCTGTCCAAAAGCTGCTCCTGGATCTGTGCACAAAGAAATGCACAGAGTGTAGCATCAGCACAACCGACCCCATGTGCTGGTAAGTGCCTGGCCTAACCCCGGCGAAGTAGTGACGAGGCTAGACAGGACTACCAAACCAACCTGTACAATTTTTATATACAAATATGCAACAAAAGGAAAGAAAATACCGGAACTAAACAGTTAAAGGGGGGGGGGGTAACATGCTGTGGGAGAGTACAATTTGGATATAAAGTTCAACAGCGTAATTAAGAAACATGGCACAACAATAATTATCAAAGAATAAGAAATTCAATAGTTGCACGGCATTACCCTTCGTGCTTTTACTCTCAATCTCACCCAAAGCAATCAAATAAAATGTACGGCATCACCCTTCGTGCTTTCCCTCACATAGCTCTCATCTCACGGCACGGAATGACCCTTCGTGCAAATATAATCAAATCAGAGCACGGAATGTACCTTCGTGCATAAATAGTCAAAACATAGCACGGCATGACCCTTCGTGCAAATATAATCAAGAATAGCACGGAATGACCCTTCGTGCAAATATAATCAAGAATAGCACGGAATGATCCTTCGTGCAAATATAATCAAGAATAGCACGGAATGACCCTTCGTGCAATTTCACTCTTCCTCACCCAAATACAGTCACAACCAAACGGGCAAGGGATAAACAGTAATATGAACTGTCCCAGCAAGGGATAACACAAATAAAACCACCAAGTCCCGGCAAGGAAACAATAACAATATCTTTCACAACCCGCAAGGGCAATACTCACTGTAATCAAACCATCCCGGCAAGGGATTAATCACAACTCTTTTCAATACGTCATCTCTTACTCAATGGTATTTAACACTCGAGCCAATGCTCCAAAATATTAATATTTCACAACTTATCCTCCGACTCTTCACATTTGCAGAAAAATATTTTTGTAGCTTAGAAGAGTTCCAAATTATCTCATAAAAAGTACAAAACAAAGACCCACGGTCATGCTAGACTCGGTGTATAGACACTCGTCACCACGCTTATACACCGTACTCGATCAATTAGCAAATAGCATTTATGATACTCTAATCCTATTCTCTCAAGCCAAAGTTAGATCAAACACTTACCTCGGTCCGAAAATAGCAATCAAGCCTCTAACACCGCCTTTCCTCTAGAATTCGACTCCGAACAATAATCTAGTCATAATTAATTCAATAATATCAAATGAGGCTCAACAACATAATCCCATAGCCTAGAAATGAATTTCCTACCATTCTTCCAAAAATAGCAAAATCCGACACCGGGCCCACATGGTCCAAACTCGAGGCTCGGACCAAATTCCAATCACCCATAACCCCACGAGTTCAAATATATAATTTGTTTCAAGATCCGACCCCAAATTGAGGTTGAATCGCCCAAAATTTTCAAAAACCTAACTCTACCCATTTCCCCCAATTTCTACCCTAAATTATATGTTTTAGGCTTAGGAATTCAACAAATATTGATGGAAAATGAAGAAAACGAGTTAAGATTTACTACCCCAAGAAGTTTTGGTGAAAGGGAGCTTCAATGGACGCCTAAAGACCTTGGAGAAGAAGGAGCTCGTGTGTTTTCATGAAATTCCCGTAACTACACTGTTCTGGAAATTAAAAATATAACTGGGCAAAATTGCCCTTCGCGTTCACGGGAAGAGGGCCGCGTTCGCGAAGGGTAACTGGACAGGTCAACGCGTTCGCGATTGGGAGGATGCGAACGCGAAGGAGAAACACTAGGGGGGTCCAGGATTTGCTCTACGCGAACGCGTGAAAGCCCACGCGAAGGCGCTGAAGAAAGCTGCAAGGCTACACGTTCGCGAACAGTTGAATGCGAACGCGAAGAGGAAAATACTGGGGTCCCAAATTTGGCTTACGCGAACGCGTGATGTTGTACGCGAACGCGATGAAGGAAATTCTGATGCTTCGCGAACGCGGGAGAGAGAGTGCGATCGCGAAGAAGGAAATGACTGGGCACCTGTTGCAGACTTTTCTGCAACTTTCTAAGTTTAAAACCTCCCGGAACACCTCCGAAACACTCCCGAGCCCTCGGGGCTCCCAACCAACCACACACACTAACTCGATATCATCCTACGAACTTGCTCGAGCGATCAAATCGCTAAAATAACATCAAAATCAAAGAATCAACCCCCAAAACTCATAATTTTCATTTCAAAGTTCATAAACCTTCAACTTTAGCTATTTAGGTCCGAAACACGTCAAACGACGTCCGATTTCGATCAAATTTCACAGGAAGCGCTTAACGCATATTTAAGACCTGTACCGGGCGTCAGAACCAAAATACGAGCCCGATACCTATATTTTCTAACTCATTTTCATTTCCATTTTTCCTTATCAATTTCAGAAAACAATTTATCAGAAAAATTCTTTTACCGGGGTTCTGGACCTCGGATTTCGACTCCGGGCACATGCCCGAGTCTCATATTTTCCTACGGACCTCCCAGGACCGTTACATCACGGGTCCGGGTCCGTTTACCCATAATGTTGACCAAAGTCAACTATATCAATATTAATATCATAATTCACCAAATTTTTCACAGAATTCATATATTTTAACATAAAAATTTTCCGGCTTCGCGCCCGGAGTGTGCACGCAAATCGAGGCAACCAAAAGTGAGGTTTCCAAGGCCTCGGAAGCGCGGAAAAAGGGAGAACCACGGTGATGACCCTTTGGGTCGTCACACAATGTATCTAAAATGAAATAACTAAAATATGTCTGGATTTCGAAACACAATAAAATCCTTAGATTAGATTATCTGGAGATATTATCGTACACTTTATTTTTAATACTGGATTACAATATAGCAAAATGGCATGCTTTAATTTTTATTCTTAACATATAATTCTAGCTTAAAAAAATCAGAAAACTTCAAATTCACTATTTTCATCACACATACAAAAAAAAAACATATTTCAAAAATTTGTATAGACAAAATTATATAATTCTTCGGTAAACACAATAGATTGGATAAATTAAACCCATAAAATAAAATCCCCACATATTTTCGGATACATAGCAAAATAATAAAATTAATAACAAAAACAAAAGCACAGAACAATAAAATTAAGAAGAAAAACAAAAAGAAAACTCACTTGTTCAGGTCTGAACTCGGGGATAGCAACGGAGGAGAGTAAATTTCTTGGATGGTCACTCAACTTATGAAAAAAGTTATTTTTATATCTTTTATAACAACAGACATATAAATACCACACATTGACATATTATATAATATTAAAATCCTATTTTTGGTTAATAATAAAACTCATTTAACCAATGAATTTGTTTCCCGTCTAATCCACCCAATAAAAATGAGTTGATTAGATGGGCAAATTCACTGGTTAAATGGATTCTATTATTAAAAAATGAGGGGTTTTAATATGAAATGGTACGTAATATATTATGTATTTTGTGCGTCAAAAGACAATAGTTGAGTGACTCTTTTGTTTTAAAAGAAACAAAAGTGACTTTGATAGGATGTTTTTGTAAGTTTTGTGATTAGCTAAGGAAATTACTCATTACTTAACTAGTTAATTTATTCGCTCTTTGCATGGCAGTAAAAGAAGTTGAATTTACTGACAGGTCTTTATAATAGAGAAACATTAAAATATCTTTAAGATAAAAAAATTTAATATTCCCTTTAATCTCCAAATTATGAAAATATTAGTTAACATAGGTGAAACTTTTTTAAACTTTTTTTTGGGAAAAAAGCATGTAAACAAAATATCAATAATTTCGATCTATCTTTATGTGCATGTGCATAAATTATTTAAGTAAAATTAATCCAAATAGTTAATTTATGTACATAATCATATATAATAAGCGTAAAATTTTTATATAATGGCTATAAGAAGTAAACAATAAATAATTTTTACTAGTTTCTAAATTTAAAAACATAGTTTTTTACTTTCTACACTTGATTAGTGTATACAAGTAGTATTAATAACCTTTTTCCCCCTTTCATTAGTTAAATAAATTTTACTACTTATAGAGAATGAAATAATTTTTTTTAAAGCACAAAACTGGATTCATTTCCCCCAAATTCACTAATCAAAATTGCATGTAGCTTATTTTTTTTCCCTTTATTTTGACTTCCATAGCCAGCTACCCTTCTACCTTAAAAGAATTTTCTTTCATCCTCAAAATCAATAAATTATTCAAAATTTGCGAAAATCCCCGAAAATTCCACCCATTTCTTTTTTAACGTTTCTCCTATTATAAATTCATTGCAAACATAAAAAAAATGGAGGAAGAAAATCCACAAGAGATGAAGCTTCAAGCTGATGAAAAGATTTTCACATTAGAACCATTAAAGAAGAAATAAAAATAAGCCAAAAACAAAAGACAGCAAGAAAAAAAAAGAAATGAAAAAAAGAGAGTAAAAGAAAAAGGAAAGTAGAAGACAAACTTATATTTTTTTCAGCACATGAACTGAAAAACTGACACAAATAAAGATGAATTTATAGGATGAGAATAGGAGAAGTTAGGGGAGGTGAAAAGATTTGTAACTGATATGAAATAATTGTAATGTTTAATGAATAGTCATGCATTTTGGGGGTTTAATATCTCATATTAATGATTGTGCTGATATGAAATTATGATGTTTAATGAAGAATCATGTATTTTGGATTTTTCAATATAGCACATAAATGAAAGAAGAGAAATTTTCATAAAGCACTATCTTTTAGTAGTAATTAGCCATCTATAGATACCATTTGCTATATTACGGATTATATATACCTTTTCTGTGGTTATAAGATGCATTTGATGTATTTAATCAATTGTATTTATGAATACAGTACCAAAAATAGGCGTGAATCAGGGAAATTCAGTTAATCAGTTGTTTTATTCGAATATGCATTCGACTGTATTCATGGAGTAAAACATGGGATTACAACTGGACAGATTATTGTATTCGACTGTATTCGACTGTATTCACGGCGTGAAATATGGGATTAAACTGTTTTTAAAACGGAAAGTGAATCAATTAACATAATAGACTCCTAATATAATCAACAAACTCAATTATAACACACAGAATTTATATTTTTCAGTTATAAATAAAATTCTCAACCGAAAAATACCCCAAAAATATAGCAATCTTCAGAGAAATTATATAATACATTTGAATACATAAATTATATTAATTAAAAAAAAACATATGAATACATTTATGGCATATAGCGAGACAGTGAATACAATGAAATTCATAGAATACAGCGGGATACATTGAAATACAATGAGAAAAGAAGACACTGAATACAATGAAATACATGGAATACAACGAGATACTTATAATGAAAAAAAAGATATAGTGAATACAATAAAATACAACGAGATACATTAAAATGCTCTTAAAAAAAAGTTAACAAAATCTTTAAATTGCTCAACCCCAAACTTCAGACGACCTATTTTAGTCGACGATTTTCCGACGACCCATCGGATTCCGACCATGATTCCATAAGCAACGATGAGAGAAAGAAGAAGAAAACGAGAAAGATCGCTAAAAAAGAAATTGCTAGCATCCGTAACGCATCTGAAAAAGTTAAAGTCCCAGAACTGAATTTGGCTAGCACCTGCTGGTAACGAATCGGAAGAAATTGCTAGCACCCACTGAAGAAGAAATTGCCAAGAAGTTAAAGTCCCAAAAAATTCCTTGCCATGGAAAGGAAGAAGAAGAAGAAGAAACATACTGGCAGAAGAAAACAATCAAAATCGGAAAGGAAGAAGAAGAAGAAACATACTGGAGTTGGCCATGGAGATTTCGTTGCCTTCATTAGGGTCAAGCCAGAGAGGCAGCGTATTTTATGAGAGAGAGGGCAGCGTATTTTATGGCTTAAGGGTAGGAGGTGACCATAAATAGGTATTTGGCTATAAAAATCAAAAGGTAGTTATAGAATATAATTTTTTAAAATGGTATTTATTTAAAATAAATAAGGTATCAACCTTTGCTATAGGAGGTAACTAATCCTATAAACTCAACAATAATGGACCAAAACATCATGAAAAAACTACAATGGATTATGGAATTGTAACTGAAATTTGTACAAAAACTACAAGAGAATTCAAGTGTAATCATAGCCTATTAAGTAACTCCAATCCAATCGTTGTAACCGAATTGTATGTCTCAAGTGCTGGAACGGTTACACACAAGGAAAAAATAGATGTTTGAAGTAGATAAATGAGAGAATAAAACAAAAAATTGATAGATAAATGTCTTTCCAAGCCTAAGAGAGATGCCACATAGGCATTCCTATTCCCACTTTTATATTATTATATAGATGTCTTGGAGTCGAGAAGTATTGCTTGCCATCATTCTGGTGCTTAATTTATGAGTGTCTAAACAATGTTTTAAAAGACTTTAATTTATGAGTGTCTAACTCTAAACTTCAACAAATTTCAACGACTTTTCATCATAAAATTTATATGAAAATCTTCTTTCTAAATTGTAATATGGTAAATCTCCTATCTTCGGATAATTATGCCATCTTCCCATGGTACTGTTGGGATACAAAAGGAGTTTTCACTATGAAGAGTGTGCTCTTATTTTTATCCTCACAAATTAAACTGCAAGTTTTTTACCGCTTATTGTAAATAAATAAAATAAAAGACCTCTTCTTCAAGAAAATATTTGAGGAATTTCCTTTGATTTCATGTAAAGTGATAAGTATAAGTTATGTACACTATAAATATATAAATATTTTATACCCTTAAATTAAATTTATATAAACATGTAACTCTTCATAGCAAGACTAATATAGTAACCTGAAAAATAAAATAATAACTTGCTATAACCAATTGAATTGCATTGATCAATAAACACAGTTTAAATCCTTAAATGATAGATATTATAGTTATGCAACTAAATTAAAAATAGTATAATTAACGACTAAAGTCACCATTAGATAATAACGCTACCTACATATTATATTTCACATGATTATATACAAGGAGTGAGCAATCAAAATAGAAGTACTAGTATATGTTTTCTTCCTATATATAGTTGTACATAAAGGGATTGACACATATAAATATTTCTAATTATGGAATTGTTTGACCAAAAAGTGTAAAATATTTTGTTAAACTAATTAGATAAGAAGATAACGGGTAAATCCTAGTTAAGGATAATAATTTCTAGATCTGAAATATATTTATGCTGATAACATGGGGTTGCTTTAATCCGATTTAATGCGACATACATTAAATGACGCGGTCATGAATGAAAGGGGAATAATAATGAGCAATAAATATATTAAATGACACTAAATGTAAATAGAGTGAAGGATTCACCCAATATTGAATGACGTGGATGATTCCTCTCTCTGACAATGATGTAAGAAAATTGAATATGAGAATATAGAGAGCTTTCTCGGATTTGATGCAAGAAATATGGAAGAAACAATAAATAGAATCTCTTTTGAAAGGTAATGTTTGTATTTTTCTTCAAAGTCAACTTTTCAAGAGAGCTCCTATCATATAGAATACTACGTGCCCCTTTCCTTCTCTCTACCTTTCTATTTATATGGGACATGTTTCTAACCTAACCTAGAATACAAGTACAAAGAATATTCAACGGAATATTCTCCTAAATATCTTATTACAAAACTAGCCATTATTTGCTGGCCTGAGCTTTCGACCTCGGCCCCGATTAGCAGCTCGCCAGTAAGTTCCTTTAATCCTGTGTACGACCTCGTCCTAATCGCCTCTTAGTAATTTATCTTTGTGCCGGGCTCCCTTAAATCAGATTTTGACCCATACAGTTAGTCCCTCCGCCTCTCGAGGTTGTTCTTGGACGAGCTCGGTGGGCGAACTTCACTAGTTGCAATTTGAGAAATTTAGACGTGTAGGTCGAGTAGTAATGTTTTTACGGTGTGGTGATGGCGTGGCGCTTCGAGATCCACATTTGCCTATTACGTCAGTTTGAAATGACATCATAACATCATGCGTCATTATGGCGCATGCTCCCGATAAGTTACGTCGTTTCCCGCACTCTTTTTGTTTCGAAATTAATGTGGCGGCGCTTTGCATCCTCGATAAGGGTGCCTGTATACTTATAAATAGGGATGGGAACTCTCCATTTGGTTTGCTGCATTTCTAAGCATTCGAATATTCAGGTTTTTTCCTTCTTCTCTTCAGAGGTCTTGCATCCTTGTTTCTCCCTTCTTTTAACATCCTCTGCCTTTATCTCCCCTTTTGTATATGTGATTCCTTCCCATATACGTGTTAAAGAATAGCTAGTGCATATTCTAACCTTGAGGGATCTTCTGATCCTGTTCCATTGACGGTGGTCATGCCTCCTCATGACGAAGGAGAAACCATTGCTGTAGAAGACGAGAGTTTCCCCACTGTGGATGAAATAATTCCACGCTCAGAGAAGGCCAGGTCAGACTTCTCGAAGTGGCCTGAAGAAGATACTGAGCCTGTTATTTCCAAGATAGATGCGGCGTCCCTTGTTGAACTTAGGGCTAAATTCCGAATCCCAGACCACATGGACCTTGTCCCTGCTGGTAACGATGTGGTGCAAGTTCATCGCCCTGGATGCTGCGGATTCTATGCGTATCCATTCGTCATGGGTTATTCGCTTCCTCTTCCTTCATTGGTGGAGGTCTTCTGTCGTTATTATAGTGTCTGCCGGCCCAGCTCTCCCCGTATATCTATAAACTGTTCCTTATGCTCACAAAGTACGTGGATCTGGCCAACCACGGGATTTCTCTTCGCCATCTGCTACACCTCTTCGCCCCAAGTTTCCACAGGGGTACGATGATACACCTCCGCGATTGCGGGGCCAAGGGATTGGTGGTGAAGATGGACGATAAGATCAATCGTCGGTTTTGGGTTAATTTCTTCAACATGAAGACGGAGCACGTGGTGGCGAACCCCAACGGATTCCTCGAGGAGTGGAACTTCGCTCGTAAGTGTTTTTGCTAACTGGTAGTTTGTTGTCTCCTTGGTGTCTTAATCATTCTTCCATTTTTACGCAATCAAGAAGGATACTCCTACGTTGGTTGCCGACATTCGCGACTGGGTGAGCCATATTGTATCGCACACGGTGGGGATCCGTGAGTGGTCATATTTTAACAAGAAGTTCAGACGTAAACCTTCTCCGACCGGTGAGTCAACTGGTTTCGAAATTGGTTATATACCGTTCTTTGTTACTTTACCTAGTATTTCTTTGTTGATAGGTCGGAGGGCTCCGAGGAGGGCAAGGGCTCCTACTCCCGCTTTTCGTCAGTCAGGTGCCTCGACCAGATCTCTTCCCGAAGCGACCGTAGGCGATTTCATTTAGATTGTTGTTTCTTCTCGGACACCGACTCCGCGAAGGCCTAGCCATTGGTCGGCTGCCCTATCAGCGGAGACTCTGACTTCTCCAATTGTGCATTTAGTGGACGAGTCGTCTCAGGGCGAAGAGGAAGCGGTTCCGTTAAAAAGGCAGAGAATAATGGTTGGCGACGAGGTGATAGAGAACGAAGAGCCAGCGGGTGGCGGTCCTGAGCGGGCCGCGACCGCACCGTAGAGCGGCGTGGCTTTGGACGCAGAGAATGCGCCCCCTTCAAATGTGGAGATTGCTTCCTTGTTAGGGGCCGGTGTGGAAGGAGGGGGCAATAAGAGGTAGCTAAGGTCATTCCGAGGAGTGATCCGTCAACATCAGAGCGGGCCGATGTACCTTCACCTGCCGAAGAGAGGGGAAAAAATGTGGTCGTAGATGGTGACGAGTCCGGTTCCGACATCGACCCCGAAGAGATACAGATGTTTGACGAGGGGCTGACTCGAGTAGAAGTGAGAACAGAGGGATCTTCTCGTGCTATCATCATTCCCCCGGATTGCAATTTGTTGACGAACACAGATATTGTAGTTCCTTCTTTGCTTCCTCTTTGTACTGGCGCCGAGAGCGGACATTACAGACATTTAAGGATGCCGATCTGCCGTTAGGCATATCTAGAATGGCTTTGAGGGTAAGTTTTTGCCTTTTTGAGTTTTCGTACCCTTTTCTCCCGTCTTTTTCCAGTGTTTGTTTTTGCTGATTACTTTTTGCTCTTTGCCTGTTCATTAGACCCTTATTTTAGAGATTGAATGTGCCCACTGAGAAGAGAAGAATAGGGCTTTGTTCAAATGGAGTCCAAGTATAAAGAGTATCGTGCCAAGCATCGTGAGTTGTGCCGCTGATTCGGTGCGGATGGTAAATTCCAATCTCTCAGGGACGAGCTGAAGCAGAAGGATGATAGGCTCGTGAGAGTCATCGGCAGATGTAGGGAGTGTTAGGGCCAAGGACGACGAGCTCGAGGTGAGTAGGGGGATTGCAGCCGAGTGCGTCGATCTTCAATCTCAAGTAGCATCCCTGCAGGTTGAGTTCGATCAGGGCCAATGACCTGAGTGATGTGTTGACTGGAAAGGCGGCAGAGTTAGAGAAGGCAGAAGAGGTTAGGGTGATGGCCTTAGCAAAGGTGGCAGCATTGGAGGAGGTCATTCGCGTCCTTAGATCTGAAAGGGAGAGTGTAGCGAAAACGGCCGTGCTCAGGGAGGCACGGCTTGATGAGCGTATTAGTGGGCTCGAGAGAGAGGTTTCAAGCCTTAGTGATGAAGTTCCAGCTCTTGAGGCCGAGAAGGCACGACTGTTGGCCCCGCCGTCCTCCTCTCATACTTCTGCTTTTCCCGACGTTCCGTGGCACTTATGCGAGATGTGGATCCATGTCGAGGCTCAGCTGGACATTCTTAAGAACTTGAGGAGGGGATGGTTCCTGAGGCCGACTTTGAAGATGCTCGTGTCAAGGCTCAAGCAACTAGGATTGCTTGCGGTTATGACCCAGCTACTCGGTGGAGCGGCGACGACGAGGAGGAAGAAGAATTGGATGAGCTCAAGCAAGATGCCTAGTACAAAGATGAATATCCTCAAGGCGATTGTTACACCCCATGTTTTCGTACATGAAAGTATGCCATGAGTAAATTGATATAAGCTCGGGAATGAAATTATTTTGAGGTTATAAGTATTATGTTACTTCAAACAAGTGATAAGTAAATTCGTGAAGGTTAGAGGGTAAACGAATCAAAGAAAATGAGTTTCGTCGAAGTTTGACATTTCGGATAAAATATGGCCCGAGCTATAATACCCGGTATTTATGGACTAGTGCCATAAAAGGCACCGCATGACCATGATAGAAAGGTGTATAAGGTGTGTTAAAAGTGAATAATATTTTAAATAAGTTGAGATAATTCTTAATTATATAGGTAATTGGTTGATTATTGGTTAATGAGGTATTAATTAGTTAAATAAATTATTAGTAGATTAATTAAGACTTTGGGGATAAGCTTAAGGGTTTTGTTCCAAAACGTGGCAGCCCACACCTAACATTAATATGACTCTTAAATGGTCTTGCAAGATGTCATATTTTGAAGATTAAAGTGGTTAGTCACCACTTTAAGTGGGCCACATCCCATTCAAGATAACTTTAACGTTTGAGACCATATTGGGCTTCATTTTAGTCTCTTAAGAGTTTCAAGAGATTCAAGCTAAATGTCCTTTCTGAAGCAACTTACGTTAGTCAATAATTGAAGAAAATCATAATATTTTCCAACCCCAATACCAAATTACACATGATGGAGCACTTAGTAGGCGTTGTATTTATGTTACTATTGTGAGATTTTGCAATATTAAGGGAGTACGGTGTAATCTTTCTCAGGAGAATCGACTCAGGTATGTTAAGGCTATCCCTTCTTTCTTTTGTCATGATCTATACGACACAAACAAAACGAGCAAATGCGCAATTTTCATAAACGACTCTATTCATAGAAATGCTAGAGATGCTTACGTTCTTGATTCTCTGTGTCATATTATTCTATCATCTGTTCATGGGTCTCAGAAAAATACGTAAGTTGAAAATTTTTACTTCATGATATTATTCGAAGGCATAATGGTCTTATGACACTCCAAGAGATTTTATTGACGTACTTCTCATGCATTGCATTCATGTACATTGACCCATGACCAGATGGCGTTATATACGCGTATATAT
>NC_031994.1:26081277-26093826 GCF_001879085.1 Nicotiana attenuata | reverse complement strand
ATATATATGTATATGGGATATGGGAAAGGTTATGGCGTTATATACGCACCACCACCTGATCAGCTGGTATACGTTGATGATTTGCCCACAGTGGCCGAGATGATATGATGGGATGCCCTCAGAGGCTTGATGATGTTATGAACACTTGTACCTATGCACGGCATGACATTCATACGTATATGCATGATACTATAAGTTTCATGATTTACAGAGTTATCCAGACTTACAGGTTGAGTCATTTACTCTATATTTGTTTCATGTCTGTTATGTACGTATTTATGTGCCTTAGATACTCGGTACATTATTCGTATTGACGTCCCTTTTGCCTGGAGACGCTGCGTTTCATGCCCGCATGTCCCGATAGACAGGTCGAGAGCCCTCCAAGTAGGCTATCAGCTCAGCGGAAGATGTTGGTGCGCTCCATTTGCTTCGAGTTGCTTGTTTGGTTAGTATGATTTAGACGTGTATTGTTTGGTATGGCGGGACTCTGTCCCGACCTTTATGAAAATTATGTATTCTTAGAGGCTTGTAGACAGATGTCATGTACGTAAAAGTTTGTGTGGCCTTGTCGGCCTATGTTCAGTACACCAGTGGTTATTTTGGTCTTATTGGCCCGTACTTCATATGTATAAGTTTGTATTCCCTCATGCTTTACTCCGGTTCATTTACCTATGATAGAATGATATGAAAGATATGTTACGTTGGTACTAGGTTGAGTAAGGTACAGGGTGCCCGTCGCGGCCCATCGGTTTGGGTCGTGACAAAAGTGGTATCAGTGCAGTTCTGTCCTAGGGAGTCTACAAGCCGTGTCTAGTAGAGTCTTATTTATGGGTATGTTGTGCACCACACTTATAAGTAGGAGGCTACAGGGCATTTAGGACTGTCACTCTTTCTTCTTACTCTAGATCGTGTCATAGAGCTCAATTGTAAGAACACAATTTTCTAAACTCGATCTTATTCATAATACAACGATGCCTACATCTAGAAAGACAGTTGGTAAGAGATATAGCTGTGGAAGATTTGAGTCGGAGGAACTCAGTTTTTGCATCATGCTTATGATGGATAAATATGAGGTATTCAACAGATCATGTGTATACTAAGACGTGTAAGCCTCTTGATAAGGAACCTTAAGGCAAGGATATCTATCCACCCCTATGGTGAAAGGTAATGAGAGATTTAGAAGACAGATACAAGTTTCAACAAGTAAAAGAAGTAAGATGAAGAAGGGTACGAGGCGCCCAGTTAATGAAGAATTATCAGTATTTACAATTCAGGCAGAGGAATATAAGCCTTTTGAGTTACCTTCAACAATAACAGAGGTATGTACAATTGGCCACACCGATCTAAGTTATGCCATATGGGAGCTAACAGAAGTAGTATAAGAAAAGGACGGATATTAGGATCCGGCTGGGGTTAGAGTAACCTAAAATGTTGGATGGATTGTTCGCAATTAGCGGACATTTTCGAAAGATATTACAAACGAGGTAATAATTCTCCGTGTGAGACACCCGGATGGTGCACTCTAAAATAGTACATCTGAATAAGAGTACTACAAACATAGGCACTGGAAGCTTGGAATGGATAAATATTACCTTAGTATGGCTCCCGTCCCTAGTGGGAGAGAATGTTAGGCAACCCGAAGAGCCCGTGGATGGAGCAAGGGGAGCTAAAATGCGAAAGAATATCTTGTCAAAGTTTTTGGAATAAAGTGATTGACAGAAATGTTAGAAAGAAATAAAAAGAGAATTAATGGAGCATTATGAGTAAGACGTGATACATGGATGACAACGGTAGATCAAAAAAATGACAGTATTACAGAGCCTATAGTCAAGTGAAGGGAAATACGAGAGGTGACAGGCCTTGAGACAACAAAAGAGTATAAGCCATAAAGTTATATCCTCACTTTGAGAAATAACTTCGCAACACTAACGCGATTACTAAAAAGGAAAAGTTAGACCCCAGAATCATAGAACCAGTATGGATTGGTGAACAAGATAAACTAAACATGAATTAGGGACTGAGTGATTGATAATAGTCAGCATCATGAGAATTTCATATTTTGTTCCGGCGATAATAGGATGGACAACAGAAGAAGATTCATGAGAAATTCAGAGAATGGTCATTCAGGGAGACGCTTCCCTAAAGCAAGCAATATGAACAAAGTTAAGCTTAAGGGACTGTATGTGCCAGTTACACTAAGTGTCACCATCACGAGTGAGGAATTTTGTTATCCTTGGTACAGAAGGATTATCGCAAGGCGAGTAAGGATCATTAATGATGTGAAAAGATGCCAACGATGAAGAGGACAAACATCTATAGGCAGGTCATCATAGCTCCAAGTCTTAGTACTCCCTTAAAGAGGGGAATATGGAATGATAAAGGAAGAATGCGATAAAAAATGAGAAAGGGATGAGATTGCACTTATCCAAATGTTACAGATATGCTATGATTCCAGAACGTTATGTAAGAACGACGTCAGAAAAAGGAAGTAAGGATCCTGCCCGGGATGTTATTGATAGATAAGGAGCCAGTACGTGAGGTAAGTTAAGACAAGGAAATAACTCAAGAAAGATTACGCGGAATATGGATATGAGAATGGGCCGACAAGTAGTTAGTAGTTTATTCAGGAAGAGCCTAATCATGACCAGACAAGAAGTTACAGACAAATCAGCAGATCATGCAAGATAAATGTAGTAAACCCTAACATGGAGAATTCAGCCTCGCAGTAATGTCATTATAATACTTGAGATATATTCAAATAGGAGTCGGGGTAGTTAAAGGTACCGTATGAGTGTTACGGGGATAAAAAAGTGCCACTGGGAAGACAATCAAAATATCAGTTCAGAAGCAAACCTACAAGCACAAGGGCACGGAGGTAAGAAACTACGGATGATTATAGGCAAGGAAGGACATCAAAAAGGTCCGTAATAAGCTCACAGCTTTACGAGAGTCAAGGGTTCTCCCTAAGTACTACAACGAAAGACTAGCTGAGGAAATAAGGAAGAAGGCTTCAACCTAAGCACAACGACCTAAAGAGAAAATGGTCGTGTAACCACAGTCTCGCAACCACATTTTTTGTAAGCACTCCAAAGGAAAGCGGCACCTACCGTGGCTAATGAATGGGAAGTAAAATTAAAAGTAATATTCGAGATCATATGAGTTGTATGAAAACCTGGCATGCATGAGCACTAAGATAAGCTAAGTATGGACACAACAAGGGGGCAGAAAGATCAGGAAAAGTAATAGCTTACGTTGAAAGAAAGCTAAGATGGAACGAAAGAAATTATTCGATCAATGATCCAGAGTGGGTTACGTTATGAACGCACTTAAGGGTTCGGAGTTTTATACATGCAGCATATACAGCCGTAGAAGATTCTAGTATACGTTAAAAGAATGAATTGAGACCAGGTCTTAGATGAAAGATTAAATTGTTAAAGGATTGTATCATGCGTATTCCTCAGCGCCTATGAAAGGCTAAATAGAATAACTAATACCATGAATCACAGATCGGGAGATAATTTAAGCCGACATAAAGGCCGATCAAAATAAGGAGGAAACTAAAGATTTACATCAACGAAGTAAATCACGAATCCGATCATTGGACCCGGAAGTTATAGGAGTCATGATTGAGAACGTAGCAGAATCACTCTTAATAGTAGAGGTGCAAAAGAGATAGCACAACAACTATATTCCATAACTGCTCTACGATAAAGCCAGTTAGAAGAAGTACCAGCCTCATAAGAAGTCAATATGGAGCTCCCACCGGATTGTATAGGAACCAAAGGTGCAAGTATTATAATAGAGCTTCAAATGGTGGATGTGATTTATGTCTATGTGGGAGGGAGGTTATAAAAGAAAGATAGAAGAATGTAAGGTGATATTTTAAAGTAAGTAAGGTAAAGGTGAATAACGCACGAAATAATCAAGTATAGAAGCGCCGGGATTCAGTATCCAGGGATGATAGCAGCGTCATCAGTAGCATACCTTCCAGCTTATGGTTTCTAAGTACCGAAAGGTCTAATTAGAGAATAAAAGAAGAGTTAAAGACGATGTGATGTCTCGCTTAATGTTCCAGAGAAGCATAAGGGAATCGATCGCAAGCTAAATTATGATAGAACGACAAGGTTTTAGAAACACAAGAGTAAGGATAAGAAGAAGGCAAGGGAGAAGGTGACGAAAATGGATAAGTCCTCGGGATTATGCCCGTGAAAACAAAGGAGCTGATGGTTCCTCTAAGTTATAGAAATCTCAATATAGCCTGAATGAACTCAAAGGAGTCTAAAACTAGTAGCATTTAGAAGAGATAGAATGCTGCCCTGGTAGCATAACGAGGGTGTAGTTGTGATAAATAAAGGATGACGTTTGGGCCTTCGATTGAGTAATGATCTGACGAAGAGAAGAAAGGGATCTCATGAATTGGACAGGATTAAAATACCCACATAAGGCGAATCACATCGGGATGTTGAAGCATGGTATCGCCCCAGGTGGATTAGTCTAATTATTTTAGATGTTCCCTGATGAGACGTGAACCCTAGCGTTATCAGGGGTAGATTATAGATCAATATTGAGGTGAATCAACAATGGATGGATAAAAGTTATAAAATATAAGATGAGATTAGGCCGTCATTCTTAAGATGAACAGTAATGTGGAAGCATTAAAGGACATAGATTTATACATATTAGATAAGCAATAAAGGTAACCTAGAATTTGGTAGCATACCTCAGTAACGAGAAATAGAGGTAAGAGTTATGGTATAATATGACCTACTTAGATGCAGTAAAGTCATACGGATGGATAACCGGGTCTATGAAATAAGATATAGCAATATTCGTAAGTTCGATAAAATATCGAGCGAAGAACTTCAGTAATGGCTAAAAATCGGAGGAAAAAAGAAAGAAGAGACGGATAAGCGCACTTACAAGGTCAGAGTCGTACAGGCTGCACGATAGAAGGTAGCAACAGTTACGAGACTAGAAGGATTCCGACCATAAGTCGTGGTGTGAGAAAGAGGCCTAAAGGGGGAATACTCTGGCCTTTGGATTTATTCACAAAACAGTTGCCTAGATGGCAAGGAGAGTAATAAAGTATTCGGAAGACATAAGCTATGAAAATGATAAGTGCACCAGTCAACATTCGAGGACGAATGTTCCGGGGGGGGGGGGAGGAGAATGATGTTACACCCCATATTTTCGTACATGAAAGTACGCCGTGAGTAAATTGATATAAGCTCGGGAATGAGATTATTTTGAGGTTATAAGTATTATGTTACTTCAAACAAGTGATAAGTAAATTCGTGAAGGTTAGAGGGTAAACGAATCAAAGAAAAAGAGTTTCGTCGAAGTTTGACATTTTGGATAAAATATGGTCCGGGCTATAATACCCGGTATTTATGGGCTAGTGCCATAAAAGGTACCACATGACCATGATAGAAAGGTGTATAAGGTGTGTTAAAAGTGAGTAATATTTTAAATAAGTTGAGATAATTCTTAATTATATGGGTAATTGGTTGATTATTGGTTAATGAAGAATTAATTAGTTAAATAAATCATTAGTAGATTAATTAAGACTTTGGGGATAAGCTTAAGGGTCCAAAACGTGGCAGCCCACACCTAACCTTAATATGACTCTTAAATGGTCTTGCAAGATGTCATATTTTGAAGATTAAAGTGGTTACTCACCACTTTAAGTGGACCCACATCCCATTCAAGATGACTTTAAGGTTTGAGACCATTTTGGGCTTCATTTTGGTCTCTTAAGAGTTTCAAGCTAAATGTCCTTTCTGAAGCAACTTACGTTAGTCAATAATTGAAGAAAATCATAATATTTTCCTACCCCAATACCAAATTACATATGATGGAGCACTTAGTAGGCGTTGTATTTATGTTACTATTGTGAGATTTTGCAATATTAAGGGAGTACGGTGTAATCTTTCTCAAGAGAATCGACTCAGGTATGTTAAGGCTATCCCTTCTTTCTTTTGGCATGATCTATACGACACAAACGAAACGAGCAAATGCACAATTTTCATAAATGACTCTATTCATAGAAATGCTAGAGATGCTTATGTTCTTGATTCTCTATGTGTCATATTATTCTATCATCTGTTCATGGGTCTCAGAAAAATACGTAAGTTGAAATTTTTTACTCCATGATATTATTCGAAGGCATAATGGTCTTATGACACTCCAAGAGAATTTATTGACGTACTTCTTGTTGATACCCAATTTTTCCCTGCATATTTTCACATATACAAAATACTTTCAAAATAAGATATATATGCATGCCTAAGGATTTTAGTATTTTTCCCAATTTTTTAAAAGATTTTTAAAATCAATTTATTTTCCATTTTAGCAGTACAAAATCAGTAATTATTCCCAAAATCTTCAATTTTGGTGAATAATTTATTTCATTCCCATGTTTATACAAAATATAGTTAAGGTAATTTTTTATACATTTTTTACAAATTTATTTGGTATTTTAAAACTAAATTGCATATAATTGCAATTCTAGCCTATTTTAAGTTTAATAGCATTTTAATTATAAAAATTGATTCCAGTATTTTAAAATTAATATTTATGTGTTATTAACTGACTCAGTACTTTTAATTTGCTTTTAAAATTATTTTACTATTTTTTTATAAAATAAAAGGGAAAACTGGCTATTTAACACTTAGCCTCATTTCGTTGCAATCACAGCCTATTTACATTTCAATTTTAGCCATCAATTGACCCAATCCTAACCCCCAATTGGACCGGCCCAATTTCAATTTTACCCAGCCCCTTAACCCGTTTATTTAACCCGCCCGGCCTTTCTTTCAATCCAAGTCGTTGATCATTTGATCAACGGCCAGGATCGTCACTTGCCATTTTTAATTTCCCTACCCTAACCTAATCCCCCCCATTTCGTTTGGTCCGCCGCCTTTGAATACTCTCCTCTCTCAAAACACTCTCGAAGGTTCTCCAGAACCCTAGTCGTCTTCAACCCTTTTTCCACCGTACTTTCGCCGGAATCCATGGCTTCACAGGCCATGGATGGTCTGTACTCCCCCCCTCCACCATTAAACCCTGGGTGTTCGAAGTGTTGAGGTCTGACCTCAATGGTTCTCTTTCAGATCTTCTCAGATCCATGGCTTTGAGGCCTCTCCGGCCCCGCTCCGGCGTATCCAAGCATCAGGAGCCTATTTCTGACCTCTTCGACTCAAGATCGGGCTTTCTTCCAAGCCTTTCTCATTTCTAGGGTTTCTCCGAAACCATAAGCTATTCGAGGTTTTTCTCTGTCTATTTTATTAGATCTATGCTATATCTGTGTTTTATTGGATTTTTAAGGTGTTTTCCCCAATCTTTTCTTTCAAAATTGTTTCTCTTCGATTTAGGGTTCCTGAAAGGATTTCAAAACGTCTTTCTGATTCTTTCTTTTCTTTATGTGTGTTTGCCTATACTATGTTTTACCACGCATGTGTTGCTCTTCTGCTTTTCTTTCTACTATGCATGACCCTCCTGTACTTTGTATTCTACTGTGCCTTTAGACTAGGCTCGAATGTCAATCTTTGTTATGTTTTCTATCTGTTCTTTGCTATACTTTTCAGTATTCTTCTACTGTATGTGTTTTCTACTGAGTTCTTAAGTTTGTTTGCCTTTACTGAACTTCTGTTTGAGTTCTAAACATGCTTCCTTTATTGTTTCTTAAGTTTATATCACTTCTTCTCTCTTCTGAACATGTTCTTTATGTTTTCAAACCTGCTATCATATCTGTTTGTTTCTCATGAGTCTATGAAAGAGACCTCTGAGCCTGCTTCAATGGCTTGTCTTCTCATCGCTGTATCAGATTCGAGTTGAAACCCTAGGATATGAGGGTTTGGCGAGTTTGATTTGGTGTTTGGACTTGGGTTCTACGTTGGAACCCTGAACTCCCAGACTTATTCCGAGTCTATAAATCGGACTGGAACCTCTTTGTTTATAACTCTGAACTTTTCTATGATAGGTTTTCTAATTAACATGACAACTCTTTCTTGTTTGACATACATGTGTGCTTTATATATGAGAAATTCTTCCTTCAAAAAGGTTTTGCCAACTTATGATTGATTCCGAATTCCTTTTAGTAAGGTTTGATTGATTGTTATTGATTTTCCTTAAGTAAAACCCTTTCCTCTCTTTTCCTGACTTGGTTCATTCGAACAAAGCCTGCAATTTTGATTTTACTGGCTGTTTGATTGATTCCCTTTCCTTATTCTCACAAACCGTGTTACTATCAAATTCTTTCCTTAAATAGACCCCTGTGTATTTGCCCTTATTGTACTACTTTGGAAATTTTTTTGAGCAAACTCTTTCCTTATTTAATTTTGCCCGTTTGAAATCAGAGTCCCTTAATTAAAGGGAATCCTTTTTGTAATTGATTGCAAAACTATTCTCTTACCTTTTTCGTACTTGCTTGCTGCACTATAAAAGGGGACGACCCTTCTGCACTTTGACAACTTCCAGGGGAATACTCTTTAAGACAACTTTGAGTTCAATACTCTAACATACATACATACTTTCAATTTCAATACTCTTACACTTCACCCAACACTCTACTCTCTTCTGAGACCTGCTGATTGTTCGCTTGCAATTTGGTTTTCAAGACTACTGCTTTTACTTTCTTGTTTCCCTGAAACTGGTATGTTCTAATTTAAGTTTTGCCTCATCCCAACGTGTTTACTTTATAGTTTCCACATCCCTGTCTGTTTTACTACTTATGTTTAATGTTAATTAGCAAGTCAATTCCCTTGCATATGTTTCTACTATGAATCCCTACACCCCTGACTGCATTACTGCCTGTGTTTAATGTTAATCAACAATGTCAATTTCATTGAACATGTTTCTATTTGTGGATCCCCATATCCCTATTCCCCTCTATGTGTTTGAGTTAAAGTTTGGGCATGGCAGCACCTCAATTGTTGTTCATGTCTGGGCTTGATCCTTTAAGGGATCCTAAATCCCAAACAATGTGGCTAACAGGCTGGTTAGGGGTGTGACAGCACTCCTAATTGCTGGGTATTACCACCAGCCTTTCTTGACTTTCCCCTAAACCCCTTTCAGCACTTACACTCACTCTTAGTTTCTAAGTTCTGCCCCCCTCCTATGAGCCTTGCTTTGGGGACCTTGAGTTCCCTCTGAACTTGGACATTTGAGGGCTGGCCCTTCCACACTGCACTTCAATTCAATTCTGCAATGAATTTGGGTGAAAGCACTGCCCGGAGTTCATGAGGCTCTTGGGAACTCTGACACACCCAGAAAATGAGAAAGGCTTTGGAAATCGGATCTTTTGTCACGACCCCAATCCCGGTCGTGATGGCGCCCAACACTAATGCTGGGCAAGCCCGACCAATTTATATACTCTCAACCCAAATACGCAATCCGTTAACATTAATACGATTAAAATAGCAAATATCAAGGTTCCAATCCGAAACTAAATAAAATAGTACGGAAAACAATAACGAATATCCAAACATTCCCCAATAGATCTGGAGTCACGAGTCTAGAGCCTCTAGATGTAACAAAGTACTATATCCATAGTAATAAAGAAGTCTAGGATATGGAAAGATAAATGAAATAAAGGGGAGGAGTCGGGTCCTGCGGACGTCAGGCAGCTACCTCAACAACTCCTGAAAATAAACTTCACGAAAACAGCAAACAACTTCACTAAGTCTCCGGAGCACCTGAATCTGCACACATGGTGCAGGGAGTAAAGTGAGTACTTCCAACTCAGTGAGTAATAAACATATATAATGGCTGAAAGTAAGAAATTCCGAAATATCACAATATAAAGCTATAATCAGCGATTCAGCACATAAAACGGTGGAACAACAACAATACCAGGACAAGTAAGACAAACAGGTATAAATGCATGAATGCAATGCAATGCAATGCACATGACCGCTGCGGCGCGCAGCCCGATCCATCTGGGTACCCGCGCTCACTGTGGGGGTTCAGACTCCGGAGGGGCTCCTACAGCCCAAGCGCAATATCATCGTAACATTCGCTGCGACGTGCAGCCCGATCCACACTCAGTCCAGATATATATATGCATGCAAGCCACTCGGGCACAGTCAAATTGTTCATTTTTAGTTTCAATTATTAGGAATTATAGAGCTAAGTGTATAAACCTTTATTTGTTTACTAATCATTTCGAGGCAGTGTCTAGCTCAGGACTGATATCATGCAATATGCTAAGCATCATGGAAACAGTGATAAGGATCCCTGAAGGATGCACATGATAGGCACAAAGCCCCAAACAAATTCATAAAAATCCAAGTAGGATGATTACCAAACAATTTCTAGTCAAGAACACAGTACGAACATCAATCGGAACGGACTAGGTCACAATCCCCAGTCACAATTGACCCCACACTCGTCATAGAGTACGTGTCTCACCCCAATATAGCGTCACAATGTGATATACCGGGGTTTCAAACCCTCAGGTCATCATCTACATCTATTACTCACCTCAAGCCGACCATAAGTCTAGCTCGCTATGCCTTTGCCTTTCGAATCAACCTCTTTGCACGCCGAATCTGATTAAAACCACAATGAATACATTACAATAGGCTGAAGAAACATAACCCATTCGAAAAGACTCGAAAAACACCAAAATTCACGAAGTTGGCAAAACCCGAGCCCCGGGCCCACTTCTCGAAAAATTACGAAATTTACATCACTGGATTCCTCGTCTCGCCACGAGTCTACACATACCAATTTTACCAAAATCGGAGTTCAAATGCCCTTTCAAACTCCATTTTTACGTCACAGCTTTCCAAGCCCTAGCTTGACCCGTTTTTGATGAATTTTCCACAATTTACTTGTAATTTCTACCATAAACTCGAATAATTAGGCCAAGAGACTTACCTCCAATTGATTCTCAGTCAAAACCCTCGAAAATCCTCGCCCAAAGCTCTCCAAGTCGCTTAAAAATGGTGAAAACTACCTCTTGTTCGCGGATGAAATAAATCCTTTAAACCTTTCTGCCAACAGCGATATTCGCTTATGCGGTCCCGCTTCCGCTTGTGCGGCCAAAAATCCGCTTATGCGGTCTTCACTTAAAAACCCGGACTTCGCTTATGCGACTCGAACTCCGCTTCTGCGGTTCCCTCAAAATCGCTTCTGCGGTACAATGTCCGCTTATGCGGACCCGCTGAAGGGACCAACTTCCGCTTATGCGGAACTACCCTAACCCACACCTGGCCGCTTCTACGATCGCTCACCCGCTTCTGCGGTCCATTTCCGCAGAAGCGGAAATACCAGATGACAACAACAACAGACCTGAAGCAAACTTCAAAACTCTCGTTCAACCACCCGAATTCACCCCGAGGCCCCCGGGACCTCAACCAAAAACACAAATACATCCTAAAACCTCATTCAAACTTGTTCTCATCCTCAAAACACATCAAACAACGCTAAAACCATCAAATCACATCGAATTCAAGCCTAAGTTTCTTAAAAACTTCCGAATTACGCATTCGATCAAAAACCCGACCAAAACACCTGGATGACCTAAAATTTTGCACACATATCTAAAATCACCTAACGGAGCTACTGCAACTCTCGGAACTCCATTCCGACCCTCGGATCAAAATCTCACCTATCCACCGGAATTCGCCAAAATGCCAACTTTGCCAATTCAAGCCTAATTCTACTCCGGACTTCCAAAATCACTTCCGATCGCACTCCTAAGTCACAAATCACCTCCCGAAGCTAACCGAATCACCAGAATTCACATCCGAGCCTTCTAACTAATAAGTCAACATTCGGTTGACTTTTCCAACCCAAACCTTCCTTAAAGGGACTAAGTGTCTCATTTCCTATCCAAACCAATTCAATTCAACTCTAACTCACCCGTTGCTGATAATAAAACATGAAAGAGCAATAAATGGGGGAAACGGGGCTGTAATACATGAGACGACGGGTTGGGTTGTCACATCCTCCCCTACTTAAACAAACGCTCGTCCTCGAGCGGGTCGAGAAGCATACCTGAGGTCTCAAATAGGTGAGGATATCTGCTCCGCATCACCTGCTTAGTCTCCCAAGTAGCTTCCTCTACGGGCCGACCTCTCCACTGCACCTTTACCGAAGCTATATCCTTTGATCTCAATCTCCGAACCTGACGACCCAAAATAGCCACTGGCTCCACATCATAAGTCAAGTCATCATCCAACTGAACCGTGCTGAAGTCTAACACATGGGACGGGTCCCCAACATACTTTAGGAGCATAGAAACGTGAAATACCGGGTGAACTCCCGGCAAGCTGGGTGGCAAAGCAAGCATGTAGGCCACCTCCCCAACTCTCCTAAGTATCTCAAAAGGACCAATGAACCGTGGACTCAACTTTCCTTTCTTTCCAAATCTCATAACGCCCTTCATAGGCGAAACCTTCAACAAGACCTTCTCGCCCACCATGTAGGATACGTCTCGAACCTTCCGGTCCGCATAACTCTTCTGACGCGACTGAGCTGTACGAAGTCTCTCCTGGATCACTTTCACCTTCTCTAAGGCATCCTGAACCAACTCTGTCCCCA
>NC_031994.1:26031599-26060131 GCF_001879085.1 Nicotiana attenuata | reverse complement strand
AGAGAAAAAGAGTGCAACGTGTGCGTTTAAAACCTAAGGTACTTCGTGTAGAAGAGTTTTCTCGACGTCTTCGATCGAACACCTGCAATAAGTTAGTACCAAATACAAATTGAAAAAGGGAGAAAGTCATACATCAGCAATAATATCGTTTGAGTAGTGATGCAATTATCCACCCTCCATTGTGCTGAGTTTGTAAGATCCCTTTCCGATGATACCGATAACTCGATATGGTCCTTCCCAATTTGGGCCTAGTTTCCCTTCATTTGGGTCTTGAGTATTGAGGGTGACTTTCCTTAGAACTAAGTCTCTAATTCTGAAGTGGCGAAGGTTGGTTCTTCTATTGTAATATCTCTCGATTCTTTGCTTCTGTACAGCCATCCGAACAAGTGCAGCTTCTCGTTTTTTCGTCCAATAGTTCGAGTCTAGTATTCATAGCCTCGTGGTTTGATTCCTCCATTGCATGTCAAAATCTGGCGTTAGGTTCCCCGACATCGACTGGAATTAAGGTCTCGAAGTCATATACTAAGGAGAACGGGGCTGCCCCCGTGCTAGACTTCGATGTCGTTCGATACGCCCAAAGAACTTCGGGTAGAACTTCTCTCCATTTCCCCTTGGCGTCGTTCAACCTTTTCTTTAAGTTTTGAATGATAGTCTTGTTTGTCGATTCGGCCTGTCCGTTCCCGCTCGGGTGATACGGCGTTGATAAGATCCTTTTTATTTTGTGTTCTTCGAGGAACTCCGTTACCTTACTACCAATGAACTGCTTTTCGCTGTCGCATACGATTTCGGCAGGTATCCCGAATCGACACACGATGTGGTCCCAGATGAGGTCTATAACTTCTTTTTCTCTGACCTTCTCGAAGGCCTGTGCTTCCACCCATTTAGAAAAGTAGTCAGTCATAAACAGAATGAATTTAGCTTTACCTTGGGCCGTAGGTAGAGTGCCGATGATATCCATTCCCCATTTCATGAGTGGCCATGGGGACAAGACTGATTGAAGTTGCTCTCCGGGCTGATAAATAATCGGTGCGAAACTTTGACATTTATCACATTTTCGAACAAACTCCTTAGTGTCTTTTTCCATGTTATCCCAGTAATACCCTGCTCTAATGATCTTGCGAATCAAAGATTCGGCGCCAGAGTGGTTCCCACAAGTGCCTTCATGAATCTCTCGTAAAACATAATCGATGTCTCCCGGACTCAAACATATCGCCAATGGTCCATTGAACATCCTTCTGTATAATGTTCCATCTTCATCCAACGTGAATCGGGCGACTTTGGTTCGTACGACCCTTGACTCTTTAGGTTCCGATGGTAGCTTTCCGTTCTTTAGATATTCGATATATTTATTCCTCGAATCCTAGTTCAAGCTTGTAGAGTTTATCTCGGTATGACCCTCCTCGACCATAGATCTCGATAACTGGACTACAGTCCCCGGGATAATATCATCCTCCTCAACTGATGATCCCAAATTTGCAAGTGCATTGGCCTCTCTGTTTTGTTCTCGAGGTACGTGATCTAGAGCCTACTCCTTGAAGCGGTGCAAAGTCACCAGTAGGTTGTCCAAATACCTTTGCATTCTATCCTCTCTAACCTCGAAGCTTTTGTTTACTTTGTTCACTACCAATAAAGAGTCACACTTCGCTTCAATGACTTCTTCCCCCAAGCTTTTAGGTAGCTCGAGAACTACAATCATGTCCTCATACTCGGCCTCATTGTTAGTAAACCTAGATGTTTTGATAGATTATCTGATAGTGCTACCTGTGGGTGGCTTCAAAACAATGCCAAGCCCAGACCCTTTCACATTCGAGGCACCGTCTGTGAGGAGGGTCCATACCCTGATGATTTACCCGATTTTAGTAGAAGTTCCTTTTCAACTTTGAGTACGAGGGTTGGCGTAAAATCGTCCACGAAGTCTGCTAAAATTTGAGACCTAATGGTCGTTCGGGGTTGATATTCGATATTGTACCTGCCAAGTTCGACGGCCCATTTGGCCAATCGGCCCAATAACTCGGGCTTGTGCAAAACATTTCGGAGTGGATAAGTGGTTATCACATATATGGGGTGACACTGGAAATATGACTTTAATTTTCTAGATGCACTTATTAAAGCAAGTGCCAATTTCTCTAAGTGTGAATACCTAGTTTTAGCATCTCCTAAGGTCTGACTCACATAATAAACAGGAAACTACATACCTTGCTCTTCTCGAACTAGTACACCACTTACTACTATTTCGGACACTACCAAGTATAAGTACAACTTCTCTTCTTCCTTCGGAGTGTGGAGCAGAGGTGGGCTCGATAAGTATCGCTTCGATTCCTCCAATGCTTGCTGACATTTCGGGGTCCACGCGAAATTATTTTTCTTTTTGAGTAAGAAAAAGAACCTATGGCTTTGATCTGATGACCTCAAAATGAATCGGCCCAAGGCAGCTATTCGTCCGGTTAGCCTTTGCACGGATTTCACTCTGTCTATGATGGTGATATCCTCGATGGCCTTAATCTTATCGGGGTTGATTTCGATTCCCCGATTTGATACCATGAAGCCGAGGAATTTGCCCGAGCCGACCCCGAAGGCATATTTTTCGAGGTTAAGTTTCATGTGTACTTCCTCAAGATTTCGAATGTTTCCTGCAAATGAGTCAAATGGTCCTCTGCGCACAGGGACTTAACTAACATATCGTCAATGTAAACTTCCATTGATTTACCTATCTATTCCTCGAACATTTTGTTAACTAGGCGTTGGTATGTAGCTCCTGTGTTTTTTAGCCCGAAGGGCATTACATTGTAACAATAAGTTCCATACTTAGTGATAAAAGAAGTCTTTTCTTGGTTTTCTGGGTCCATCCGGATTTGATTGTACCCAGAATAGGCGTCGAGAAAGGTAAGGATCTCGTGGCCGGCCGTGGCATCGATCATGAGATCGATGTTAGGCAGGGGAAAAGAGTCTTTCGAACACGTTTGTTCAAGTCCTTATAGTCTACAAATATTCTAAGTTTGTTCCCCTTTTTGGGGACTACAACTACATTAGCTAACCATTCGGGATATTTTACTTCCCGAATGGATCCGATTTTGAGAAGTTTGGTTACCTCTTCATTTATGAAGGTGTGTTTTACCTCGGACTGGGGTCTTCTCTTTTGTCTAATCGATCTAAACTTGGGATCCAGGCTCAGCTAATGAGTTGTTATCTCCGGTGGGATCCGTGTCATGTCTAAATGGGACCACGTAAAGCAATCCATGTTATCAATAAGAAATTGAATATGTTTTTCCTGAGTTCGGGGGTCAACCCCATTCCTAGGTATACCTTTCGTTCGGGTAGATACTCGATCAGTATCACCTGTTCCAGCTCCTGGATCGTTAACTTGGTTGCATATGATTCTTCGGGAACAACGAAAGTTCGAGGAGTAAGGAAATCATCTTTCTCTTCGATTACCTGTTTCTCCGATTCGGTCGAGGCTGGGGACGGTGATTGCTATTTGGCCATATGCTTATCTTTGGTACTCGATTTTTTTGAGGTTGAAGGTGCTGATATCGGCATCACCTCGTCGACTACAAACATTTCCTTTCCATCGTGTTGTTCCCTGTAAACTGTTTTCACACCATCCATTGTCAGGAATTTCATCATTTGATGAAGGGTTGACGATACTGCCCTCATGTTGTGGATCCATGGCCTTTCGAGCAGTGAATTATATATCATGTCGCCTTCGATGACATGGAATTTTGTATCTTGGATGGTCCCAACCACGTTTACTGGTACGATTATCTCCCCCTTTGTTGTTTCACTTTCCATGTTGAAGTCGTTTAGGACTCGAGATGCAGACACAATTTTGTCCTGCAGGCCGAGCTGCTCTACGACCCTCAATCTAATTATGTTTGCTGAGCTACCTAGATTCACTAGAACACGTTTAACTTGAATTTTATTTAACAAAATAGAAATTACCAAGGCGTCGTTGTGCGGCAGACAAATGCCTTCCGCGTCTTCGTCATTATACGATAAGATGACTTCGGGCACAAAATCCCGAGTCCGCTTTTCTCTGATGATTGACACCTTGGTACGTTTGAATATAGGCCCTTGCGGGACGTCGACCCCGTCGACGATCATGTGAATAACATGCTGAGGCTCTTCCTGCTCGTTCTTTCTGTTGGCGTCTCTTTCTCTGAAAGGATTCTTAGTTCGATCACTAAGGAACTCTTGAAGGTGGCCTTCGTTGAACAATCGAGCTACCTCCTCCCTCAACTATCAGCTGTCTTCGGTCCTATGGCCATGTGTGCCATGATATTTACACATCAAGTTTGGGTTCCTGTGAGAAGGATCGGTCTGTAGAGGTCTGGGCCACCTGGCGTCTTTGATTATTCCGATGGCTGATACAATCCCCGATGCATCGACACTGAAATTATACTCCGATAACCGAGTCGCTTTGGTGGGATCGGCATGCTTATCAAAACCACTCTTGCTCATAAGTCCCCTAGAATTTTGTCCTCGATTGTTCCTCTGATCATTCCGGGGAGGGATGCGTCCTGAGCCATTGTTCCTTCGATCCGCGGTATATGGTTGATATCACTCCCTGTTCGACCTTGATTCCCCGTCGAGTCCCTCTGTGTTTTAACCGCTAGCCTGTTTGGATGTACTGAACCAGAAGGGGCTCCTAATTGGTCGTCCTCGACCCTGATCTTCGATTGATACTGGTTGTGCACATCTGCCCAAGTTACAGCTGGATACTCGACCAAGTTTTGTTTCAACTATCATGAGGCTATCGAACTTCGCTCGTTCAACCCTTGGGTGAACGCCTGAACGGCCCAATCATCTGTGACTAGTGGCGACTCCATGCTTTCCATTTGAAATCGGGATACTAACTCCCTTAGTATTTCATCACCCCTCTATCTTATCTTAAAAATGCCCGATTTCCTTGTTGCGACATTTATGGCCCCGGCGTGCGCCTTTATTGAAGGCGTCTACTAACATAGCAAATGAGTCGATGGAATTCGGTGGCAAGTTGTGATACCAAATCATTGCTCCCTTTGATAAAGTTTCCCCAAAGTTTTTTCAACAAAACCGACTCGATCTCTTCATCATTCAAGTCGTTTCCTTTAATCCCGCATGTGTACAAAGTGATGTGATCATTAGGATCACTTGTCCCGTTGTATTTAGGTATATTTGGCATACGGAACTTCTTAGGAATGGGCTTCGGAGCCACACTCTGAGGAAATGGCTTTTGCATGAACTTTTTTGCATCCAAACCCTTTAAGATCGGGGGTGCCCCCAGTATTTCATCAACACGGGAGTTGTATGTTTCCACTTTCATGTCATTATCTTTGATTTTTTTCTTCCAACCCGATTCTTTGGTGAGCTGCTCGAGCATCTTCATAATTTCAGGATCAGTCCCCGATCCATTACTGTTCAAACTTTTTTGGCACCGGCTCAATATGGCGAGCGATTTCTGGTTCGAACACACTCGGAGTTTTATGTTGACTTTGAAGCTGAGCGATAGCAACCTGCTGAGCCTGTAGCATCTCGAATATTACCTGGAGGCTAACTCCCCTGTCTCCTACACCCTGTGTTCCTTGGCCACCAGATCGGCCTTCCCTACGTGCATTCCCTTCGGGATCTGCGCCTAAATCCGTATTCAAAGCAATGTGCGAACTGATATCGACCAGATTGACCGGCATTCCCCCGAGACTAACCAGTGGCACCCCGGCTCCTGGAGCAATTGCGTTATCATTTTCCCCGTGAAATCCAAGACCATCATCACTATGTGCGGGTGCATTTTGGGAGTTTGACATGTTTTTACCTGAGAACAAAAATTCTTGACAAGAACAAGTGTTAAAATAACGTGTGTTATCAGAATCAGTACTGAAACAATCACTATTATCCTTATCCCCACAGTGGGCGCCAAACTGTTTACTCTAATATCCAAGTAACAATTAAACTTATATTGTGGTTTTAAAGATATGTGATTTAGTTCAATACCAATTGATAAACAAGGAATCAAATGTGTAAATTAAAGGATAAAGAAAGTCAAACCAATGTGCAAGCAAGTCTCGACCTCGAGCTATGGCAGTCTCGAGGTGGGTCAGCGAGAATAATAAATTACAAGGCAACGCAGATGAACAGTAAGCATGAAAGTGATGTATGTATATTCTCTTGTCAATGATTGATAATGTTAGAAAATGAATGGGCTCCCCTTTATATAATAGGGGAGTCTTAAATAAGGTACATGTCCATTTTTAGTAGGGAATCTTTTTGGACAGTTGTCTAACCGCCTAGTACAAATCCGTTCCGAAATTTACGCCGTGATCTTAGGGTCGCTACGGGAATCTCGCTCTTTCTGTTATAAAACCATGACGGTATTATCTCAAGGTTGGTCATACTCGGCCTCGGTGTTCATCGAGCACTTCGATCTTCAAGTCTTGTAATTCGCAATCGGGCTCGAGCCCGGTCCATTTTGAACTTAGGCTCGAAGCGACTCTTCGGGCCTACGAAATCAGGCATACCTGATTTTGACCGTATACAGTTGTCTCAAAGTATTTGTTATTTTAGAAGTTCAAGATAAAATAAATTATATTTTTTCTATTTTACCATTAATAAAAATTGTTCTTGAAAATGGGGATAGCACATAAATAGAGTAAATATTCAATGAAAAGAGATCATATCTTAAGACATAAATAAAGGTACAATGATCTAAAACCTCTCTTAATTAAAATTTCTTAAGGGGCGTGTAAAGAGAAACATGACAGATAATTTGAGACGGAGGGAGTAATAATAAGTTGGAACACACATTTTGGTCAAACAAGAGTTCAAGGTTTCAATGGAAATGACCATCGAAAATATATCTAATAAATTTTCGAGATAATTTTGTTGATAGTACCTTTGAGAATAAAAATATGTTTAATTATAAAAAAAATATAGTTTCGAAAGATTATGCTATCAGAAAATTTTAATTAATTTATAAAAATGACAGCCATTATATCACACTTTAATTTAAAAAAATTGTCTTCATTTTTCGACGGTCTAAACATCAAAAACCTCTTCTGTTTCTTTCATGTCAAAATCTCTTCAAACTAGGTTTAGAAAATGGATATTCTGATAGTAAACCGTCAAAAAAAAAAATCAATTAATTTAAAAATTAGTCTTCAATAGTAATGGCTGTAAAAAAATCTTATTTTTACTGCTAAAAAATCTCTACAATTTTTGATATCTTAAGTGAAGTCGTGGAATTGTACTTCCCATCAAGTGTCAATGAGTGATATACTAAAAATTTCATATTTTCAACGATTTGGACGATAAAACTTTCACTTTTGAAAAGGCATGCATGTTTTTTATTTAGTGTGCTTGATTTATAATCTAAACTGACTCTAACTAAGTGGAGGATCGAGACTTAAATTCCGTTTATGTACCAAAATAACCAACATGGTAGCATTTTGTTTTATTTCACTGATTGGCATGTTTAATCATAGGGATACAATTCCCAAGAAATGCAAATTAAGTTATTATTATTGTATGAGTAATTGATAGTACGTCACGTTATTAGAATCCCTTTTTTCTTCAATAATAAATAAAGAACTAAAAAGTATAAATTCAACCCCATATGGTAATTAACTACTATACTAGCTATCGTATTAATAAATTATACCACCTCACGTTATACGATCGCGTCCCTCTTTGCTTTAATAAAGAAGAGAAAAGCAAAAATACAGCCTCACACAGTAATTAATTAACTATGTACTAATATACATACACCAGGGAAGTACTTTCTTTTGGCAAAGGAGGGCTGCATGTTAGTATTGGGGGAACTTTTTTGCTGAGATAGAAATCTACTGAGTATAGTATAATACAAAAATTTACTCAACAATCTTTATCTTTATTTAATTGGAGGGTTTTGCTTAGCTTGTCCCAGGTACTACTTTTTTTTTTTCCTACTACTTGAAAGAGAAAAGGTGCATGTTCTCTTCTTCAAAACCGCCCTATTCTTCTTCCTATTCTATTTGCATATAGCATTTGTTCTTGAATCTCTCTTTAGCATAGTATTCGACTGAGGAAAAAACAAACAGGCTTGAGAGAAAATTAAAAAAAGGAGAGAATGTTCCATGCCAAGAAACCTTCAACTATGAATTCCCATGACAGACCCATGTGTGTTCAAGGAGACTCAGGCCTCGTTCTCACAACTGATCCTAAACCTCGTCTTCGTTGGACTGTTGAACTTCACGAGCGTTTTGTTGATGCTGTTACTCAGTTAGGTGGACCTGATAGTACGTTCGTTCTCTATAATCCTTTTATATAGTTGCATATGTTCACCGCCCTTCCCCTTTCTGGCATAAGAGGCAGATTCAGAATTTAAACTTGATATATCTATTTGAACTTTATTTTTATCTCGGCTTATGTTGTTTCTTAATCAAAACATATTGTACTATCTTGTGCAGAGGCAACACCTAAGACAATTATGAGGGTTATGGGAGTTAAGGGTTTAACCCTTTACCATCTCAAGAGCCATCTTCAGGTATTAACGTTAATTCTTCTTACTATTTCTTGTTTTTTTTACAGTCCAAGAATTAGTTTTCTACATGTTTGTTTGAATTTTGTCATGAAGTTTATTGACCTAAGCTCTTAGTTTATGCAACTTTTGATTTTACTAGAAATTTAGACTGGGAAAGCAACCTCACAAGGAATTCAATGATCACTCGGTGAAGGATGGTGATAGAGGTACTGATTAATTCTTCAAGTTTGTCAAGTAACTTACAATTGTGGTATTAGATATTAAAAACTTCAAGTGCTTCTCATTGTATTGCAGCAACCAGTTTAGAACTGCAAAGAAATTTGGCATCCTCATCTGGAATGATCGGCCGCAATATGAATGAGTATGTGTTTTAATTTTCCTTTCAACTTTAATTTAAATCATCCCTTGCTCCTTTAGTTTTGCTTTCACTTTAATTAAATTGTTTCTTCGAACGTTGTTACGTCCATTTGATCTTTTCATTTCTTATTTAAACTTCTTTCGGAGGGGTATGAGATACTAAAGTTAAGGAAAGTTAGAAGCAAAGGATATGATGAGAATCAAACTTTAACCCTCTTTAATCCTCTAGTATGAAAGGTAGCAATTTTACCAATAGCTAGCATTCAATTCTCTCCCACTAGCTGAGATACATTTTTTTTCTTTTTCTTCTAGTTGAATTGCTTCTGTTAGGAGAGTTGAATTTGTGACCAAACTCCGGGCGTTGCATGGCTGCTCTTTCAGTTTCTTTTTAGTTACCACTCTCTAGAACAAGTTATTTTCATCAGGAGAGTGTTGATTTAATTTTGTTTTTGAGGAAAATATTGTATTGAATACATGAAATGATGGTAGTATTAACATTCACACCACTGATGGAATTAGGATGCAAATGGAGGTGCAAAGAAGGCTGCATGAACAACTAGAGGTAACTTATTTCAAACCTTTCTCCCAAGCGAGATTACGCTTTAGTATTACAGGACAACATGAATTTAAATTTGATGGGTTCAACTTTTGAGTTTTACCATTAAATAAGTGTACTTTTGAACATTATAGGTTAATCATTTAATCTTTTCAAATTTTACTAATCATCTCTATATATTTATGTGCCGTGTCAAAATCATGAATTCAGTTGACCCGAATAAATAAATAAAACATCTGTGTAGGGTCACGGCAACAAGTTTATTTGAACCAAATACTTTCGATGCGGAGCATAAATTTCTGTTAAAGTTCCACTAAATTTGCAACATATAGTAGGTCTGGTCCCACAATTTCAGATATACAATAGGTTCATTATTAAGATCGAACCCTAAAGGTTGAACTTATAAGTTTAAATTCTGGATCAACCTCTACTCGAACATTAATTAACATGATAAATTATTGCGGGTGCAGGTACAAAGACACCTTCAGTTAAGGATTGAGGCTCAGGGAAAGTACATGCAGACTATACTGGAGAAAGCTTGTCAAACATTGGGCGGCGAGGAAAATATGGCGTTACCAGCAAGAACCTTTAAAGGCATGGGAAATCAGGGAGGAGGAATAATACCGGACATTTCAGCTGCCTTTAAGGAATTTGGAACACCTCCTCTGAGTTTCTCGTCATTTCAGGACCTTAATATTTGTGGAGGACAAGAGCAACAGCTCGAGCTTCATCCACAAAGTAGCATGGGGGAAAGGTCCTCATCCTTTGAAAGTTTCCTTGTTGGTAATAATAATAATAATACTGATCATAACTTGTCTCTTGGAAAGAAGAGGTCTAGTCCTTATAGCAATGGGGGTAATGCCAATGGAAAGAGCCCCTTGATGTGGTCCGACGATTTCCGTCTCCAAGAATTGGGTGGACCAACAACAGACTTAATTTCACGTATGAACTTTATCTACTACTTCTCTTCTGCCTTAATTTATGTGGTACTTTTTATTTTTCGAGAGTTTATTTGACTAATTTTTGAAGTTAGATTAACTCATTATTTTAAAATTAAATTTTAGATGTTTCAAACTTACATGAAAGTACAATAAGTTGTACCTAATTCTTCTCATGTCAACATAATTAAAAAGATACTCCCTCTGTTCCAATTTATGTGAACCTGATTGACTGGGCACGGAGTTTAAGAAAAAATGAAGATTTTTGAAATTTGTGGTCCTAAACAAGTTAAAATGGGGCCCGGAATATTTGTGTGGTTATAAAAGCTTCTTATTAAGGGTAGAATTGGAAGTTTAAGCTAAATTGTTTTCAAATTTGGAAAGGGGTCATTCTTTTTGGAACGGACCAAAAAGGAAATAGGTTCACATAAACTGGAACGGAAGGAGTATAATTTAAAATGTTGGTTAAAAGAACATATAATTTGAATCTCGAAAAATAAAATATGCCACATATATTGGGACAGAGAAAGAATAACAATAAAATCTTGTCATATTAAAGTAATTGAATTTTACCTAGTATAACAACTGTTTTGTGTTTTAGGGCCTAATCAAGATGACATTATTCAGATGGCGCCGCTTTCAATGGAGAGGAGTTGCAATCCCGAGCTTGATTCTGTATCTGACATTTACGAGTCAAAGCCAATGCTGGATGAAAAGAAATTCGATGCAAAGCTTGAGAGGCCCTCCCCAAGAAGAGCGCCCCAGCTTTCAAGTTTGAGTGCTCAAGGTGGACGAAACTCTGTTTTCGGGTAAAACTTGACAATTTTTTAGACAGCAACTTTTTTAAATTTCTCAAGTAATTATTGTAGTATTATTATGGATTTAAGCTATATGTATCAATAGAGTTAAAAGAATTTTTGCATAATCGGTGTAATTTAATCCATTATAGCAAGTTACTCAATATTTATTACTTCAAGTTACCTATGAATGTTTATTTGTTCTCCTTACGTCATTCCCATACGAATTGTAAGAACGGATCAGAAGATTATCAATACATGTTTAGCGCATCATTTTCGCTATTGTATATGCATATATTTAATTTTATTAATCGTATTAATTGCACTAGACTACACTTAACAGAGTTAGTGTTTCTATTGTAATTTAATTAATCTCGGTGTTCTTTTCACTTTATCCCGGGGAAAATTCTGAAGAAAAAATAGTTGTTATAGTGGACGATTTATGTCCTATGTTTCTAAGGAGTTGCTTAGTTTTTCATAAATTAATATTTCATAAAAAAAAAATATACACAACGTACGTGTAATACTTTTTATTTAATTTTTATTCTTATTTTGTATAATATTTTTCTAAGATGAGTTTAAATGTGGTAACATATTAATAAGGACTTATATTGTCGTTCCCAACTATTTGATACTAAGACATAGTAGTAATTATTATTGCAGTCTGACGATTTTTACATGTATATATGCACGCGTTTATTGATGAATTCTCCCGGTGTATCTTTATATAATTTTTCACATTCTAGATATAATCATGAGTGTGTCATTCCTCCCCATCCATTTCCTTACCTTTAGAATTAATATGTATATCCAATATAGCTTTCAATCCTTGTTCATAATTTCTTTTCCCGTTTGAAAAACTGCCATTGTCATTGATACCACTTTATGTTCGTCTAAGTTGTTTTATTTCTCTTTTAACTTTTAAAAAGTTTTATGTCCCATGCATTAATAATATTTGCACTGCATTTTATATTTTCATACTGCTTCATTCCTGTAGCTAGATCAAGAACTTGTAGTTCGAATAATTTCGTATCATAACATGTTTGAAATAGTAGTAATTAGTGAAATAAAACAACTTATATACAGACCTGATTTCAGCAAAATGACCATGGGATTAATCGTTCCTTAGGAAGAAGAACTAGTAAAGCTATGGGTATAGGACAAACTACGTCATGATTGCGTGACTAAAGCACAATTATGATTAAGAAAAGAGCCCTGATCTTCCTTCCCAGTCAAAGAAAACCAAAGGCAACAAAAAAGAGTAAAGAAGTTGAGGCTTGAGAATATATTCTTTTTTACTTTTATTTGAGAAAAAAGGGAGAAGCTAACTAACTACTATGGGATTTTGGAAGCTTCTTTGGAGTGAACGAAAGAAGAGTTTCCAATGAGACAAACCGACAGAGAGCATCCAACTTTCCCAATCTTTTTCCCTCTTTTAGAATTTAGGATTCCATATTCCCTAAGCGTGGCTCTCACAACTATGCGAAGCTTTTCTCTGACGGTACTCATCGAACGGAATTCTATGTAAATTCTTTTTCCCTTATCATCTCAACTGGCACCTTTCTCAGATTTTCCCACGAGCGATAGCCAACTGTCCTCTTGCCCAAAAGGATTTAATTTACGTACACTTGCACTGTATAGAAATGTTTTATATTGTCATTGAAGATTTAACGTGTAATTCCAGGAAATTGCTTATTCCCATCTTTATATAATTACTACTAGTTATTATTCATAAAGGTATTCATGTAATTATCTTATTCTGATTATGTAACTATCTTTTTATACAGTCAATACATAGAAATTGAACTCTCTAACCAAAGATAATCACTACAACAATAACAACATACCCAGTAAAATCCCACTAGCGGGGTCTGGGGAGGGTAGGATGTACGCAGACCTTACCCCTACCCCAGAAGGATAGAGAGGCTGTTTCCGGGAGGCCCCCGGCTCAACAGAAGTGATAATAACCAAAGATAATCACTATTTCTCTCAATTCTCCTCCTACCTCTCCCACCAAAACCCTTGTTCCAAAAGAAAAGGAAGAACATTTGGATAACTACTTCCATATTTTTCACATTTTCAATTAATCCTACAAGTTATAAGTCCTACACAATATATAAATAGTTCAAGAAGTAGAAACCTCCCATTATGATTTCTCGTACCTTATAATTTTGTTATCTTATGGCATCTATAACCAGTGTTGTCAAAAGCGAAAAGCTCTAAAAAGCGTTCCAGGTATCAGGGGCGTACGCAGGAATTTTTGTAAGCGGTGTCGAAATTATAGAAGAAAAGGAATAATAGCATTAATTATCATACTTCTAAACAAGAAATAATCTTAGTCTATTGGGTTTGTTGAGTCTTAAGTAGAAAAGGTTATGAGTTCAATTCTACTTCATCACAATTTTTAACCACGGAGGCTCTCTCAAATATTTGCAATGTGCTAGTAGAGGTTTGAACCTTCGACCTCTTAGAGTAAAATCAAACACATAACATCGCATCAAGAGACAATTTTTGTCTAGTGGTGTCACTTTTTCCTACTTGCTTGTTTTCTCATAATATTAATACATATAATTAGTAAAAAAATTCGACAAAGCGGTGCCACATGACACCGCTTCGCTCAATGTGGATCCGCCCCTGCCAGGTATATTGGGGCTTTAAGCGCATAGGCAATTAAAATATGGACTTTAATAAAAAAGGCTCAATGAAGGGGAAAAAAATATATATATGTAATTCGAGAAAAAATAGTAACAAATTCACTCATAATATTTTACTTAACAACTAATTATTTTTCAATTCTTATTATTGTTTGGTACTGTTCGATTCAATATAGAACTCATGAGCAATAAGGCACACTCCTTAATGTCTTTCCTACGCTGAAGCGCAACTTAAGCGAGTCGAAGTGCGCTCCCTGAGCTTTTTTGAGCTTCAGAACTTAAGCACATCTTAAATGAGCCTTTGACAACACCTGCCTATAACATCACTTAGTAGCAGTTCATACATATAAGACTAAATCAAAATGGAAGAAGGGTTGAAGGGGATACTGCTGCTTTTTTAGTGGGGAAAATAAAGCATATATGCATGGTAGTGCAACTATGATGCCTTTATTGGTTGCAGTGAATTGCCAAGTTGGCAAGATGGAAAGCTCACAGATGCTGGAGAGACAGGCCGGGGAGTGAATTAAAAGGTAGAGCGAGGGGCATGGGGTGGTGGCCGGGCAAAGTATATTGAAGGTGAAGACAACGCACTCTATCATGCGTACTGCGAACATCGATGAAGCTTCTTGTACTCTAGCTTTTGTAGGACCATTTAGTTTTATCTAACAGCCAAAAAGGGATATGCCACATGAAATGTTACTGTAACATCAAATTTTGCATGCATGCATTGCATGGCTTCATCTTTATTTCATGGCTTACTTTATCTATACAGTACATCATGTTATTATATTTCCTGCTTTTTTTTTTCTCTTTCCCTAGACTAATATAATTAATACACCTACTACCGATCGACCTTTCTGATTTATGCAGGATTTTTAATAAGTGTTGTTAGAATTTAAACAAGTGAAGAAATAAGTTACTGTAATAACATCATATGCTCAAAATAAAATTTAATTCATATTTACAAAACAAATTCAAGTACATTGCTATAGATCTCCTCGGCAAGACATCATTTTTTGAAATGTATTGGTAATAGTCTCATTATGAAAAAAAATTGTTTACCTCGAAAATACGAGTAATAATTAAATTTGTTTATGGTTTTAAATATATGTGATTTAGTTCAATACTAATTAATAACCAAGAAATCTAACGTTTAAATGAAAGAAGTAAGTAAAATCAAACCAGTGTACAAGCCAGTCTCGACCCCGAGCTAAGGCGGCCTCGAGGTAGGTCAAGAACAACAAAGCTAAAGGACAATTCTGATGAAATATGAGTAAGAAAGTAAGAGAGTATATTCTTTGCCAATGATTCATTCTGGTTGCAAATGATTGGGGTCCCCTTTATATAATAGGGGAACCTTAAATAAGGTACATTTCTATTTTCAGTAAGGAATCTTATTGGGACAGCTGTCTAACCGCCTAGTACGGATTAGTACTAACTCGTAAAAATCGATTCCGGAATTTACGCCATGATCTTGGGGACGTGGCAGGAATCCTGCTCATTCTGTTACAAACCCATAACAGCATCATCTCGGGGTTGGTCATACTCGGCTTCGGTGCCCATCGCGTACTTCAATCCTCGAGCCTTGCATTCTGTCATTGGGCTCGAACTCAACCCATCCTGAACTCGGGCTTGAAGCGACCCTTCGAGCCCGTAAAATCGGGCATACCTGATTTTGACCGTATACAGATAGTCCCCGCGTTTCTTAGAGTAAAATAATAAGAAACGATTTGATCCTCGATGCTCTGATACCCCGATCATGATGTCAATCTCGTGACGTCAGCGACTGAAGTGATTGAAAGGTTACTTCTGTATAGTTCCCAAGGCCATTAGTTGAAGGCGACTGATGGTCGGCCATTAGCTTCCCAAACCGTTAAAGTTACCGCTATAAATAGGTCAATTTCACAACATTTACAATCTTTACTTCTCAAATCTTTCTCAAAACCTTACTAGCTTCTTCATCTTCTCTGAGCTTACCCTTTCCTGAATTTGTTCTTGCTACAGCATCATCTCCTTCTCTTCTTTCGAATTTCTCAACGATAACAATGGCTAAAACATCTAACACCGTTCCTCGGAAAGAAAAAGCCTCCTCATCACGTCCAGCTGGTGGCAGAACGGTGGTGCCACCTCGTATTGAGGAGTGCATTCCCGGGCTATGCGAGCTGTCTTCCGATTTCAAGGTCGATAAGCCTGCGCCGGTCCCAGGTCGATGTGAGCCCATGTCTCGATACCTCTGCTTGATAACTAAAGACGAACTCGAGCAGATGAAAAAGGACTGCGATTGGGAGAACAAGAAATTGGTGATTCCTTCCCCAGAGGAGGATATCACTACTCATGTGAAAGGATACCTAAGGGTGTATACTTATCCTTTGACACTGGGTCCCGCAGATCCGGTAACGGGTCCTGTGGATCCAGTTATCCTTGATTTCTGTCACCAGTACCAGGTGACCCTCGGCCAGATCTACCCTTCTTTCTGGCGTATCGTCAAATTATCAGGTTCTTCTCGGGCAAGGTCGAAAGGGGGTTGCCTTTTACACTTGACCATTTGATCAGGCTATATTGCCCTTTCCTCTACCGAGGCGATTTGATAAAGCTCCAGCGTTGATCCTCGAAGTCGCTATTTTCTAGCATCGATAAGGACAAAGACCGAGGGTGGATGAGCCGGTTTGTCCGAATCATGACTTCCGATATGATCCCTGCCGAGAGGATGCCATGCCCCGAGGAGTGGAACATGAAACGTAAGTACAAGCTTATTGATGACGATCAATATTCTACTTTCTCTATTCTTCCTCGATTTAACTCCCTTTTGATGATGCAGCTGCCCCTTGGTTCCCCGGTGCGATTTCGGACCTTGCAAGTTGGGCCCGACAACTGCCTCCACCTCTTCATACGCGGAATGCAGTTGGCGTGATTTGGCCAAGGGTCGGTGGGAAGCTAAAAACCATGGTGAGTTTCGTTGTCCATATATAGGTGTTTCTCAGTGAAATACTAACTTTACTCTTACGCAGGCCTCAAAGACGTTGTTGCTATGCGGCCGCCTCCGCCCAGTAAAGAAGAAATCCCAAAGCCAACCAAGGAGAAGAAAAGGAAAAGGGCTTCGCCTACGAGTTCCGCGAAGCCCAAAAAAAGTAAGGCTTGAAAGCCTAGGGCGGATCCCGCGACCCTATCTGCAGAAGTGGTTCAGCATCTTCGGGGTAATGAGGAGGATGGAGAAGATAACGACTGCCTGTTGGTAGCTCGGAAAAGAGGAAGCACTGAGTCTTCGAGATTTGCCGAACCGATGATGGCTGATACGGTTCATTCTCGAACTGAAGAAATCCCGAAGGGGAGTTCGAGCAAAGTCCCCGAGCCATCTAGCTGCAAAAGTGCATTCCGTCCCGGAGGACATTTGGCGGGCTAGCCCGAGGAGCCTAGTTCTGAGGCCCTCCAAAGAGAGGACAATGTCCCAAGTGAATAACTTGGGATAATTAATGTAGATGAATCGCCGCCGGGCCCTGTGTTCTCCGAAGGGCAATTCTGAGATGCCCAGGCCATGAGGACTCTTGATGTGGGAACGACACATGAAGGGAGTGATATTTTTCGGGAGTGTCTTGTAGGGGTCTAAGATAGTCCCGACCCTAATGCATTATTCATCTTTGATGAAGCTCAGAGGTTTCTCAAACAAGTAAGTTTCTGTCTTCATATATATGCTCGGGTTTTATTCTTGTTTTCCTAAGTCGGTCTCCTTTTCTTTGTGTGAAAGCCGTGGAGCTTCATCGACAAGCATTTTCCAAATATCGAGCCGAGCTTTCCCGATGCGAAGCCGAACTCAAGAAGCTGGTGGAAGAGAAGGACAACCTTAAATGCCTCTATGTACAGAAAGGGGAGGAGGTCAGGGATCTCCGAGTTGAATTGAAGAAGGCTCGTCAAGAACAGATTGAGCTCACTGAAAAGGTAATGTAGCCTTTGAGGTTCTGTTATGTATTCATTTTATTTATCGATTAACACTTCAACTTTGCAGGCACAACAAGAAGGGCGAGCTGCTGGAGCAGCTTCGAGAAGAGCTCAAGGTGAAAGAGGCCGAAACCCCAGGGTGGAAGTAACACATGGATCGCCTCGCCTCGGAGAAGGATATACTTCGGGACCAGCTGCCTTCGATCGAACGCCAGCTGCAAAATGCAAATGGGGAAAGCTTGGCCCGGAGCCGCAAGATCGAGGAGCTCAAAGTTAAATCAGTCGCTGCACTTGCGAAGGCCAAATCTGAGGTAGAGGCATTTGTGTCCTAGTATCGAGCCGACGCGGAAGCTACTAACATTCAGGCACAGGAGATATCCACTGTTTCTAAAGTTAAATTGTCATGTGCCCTCGACCATGCCAGGCGACAATCCCGAAGAAAAACTCTTGAGGAGGTGCACGCTCGTGGCTTTGTCCTCTCAGCTGATATTGAAAAGGCAAAAATTTTGGAGGACGAGGCTGCCGCTCTACTCTCCGATGATGATGAGGATTCTGCTAGGGGCTTCGAAAGTGAAGGAAGCGAGGATGAGGTCCTCGAGGAGGAGGTTCCCGAGGATGCGGCTTTCAAAGATGTGGCTTTCGAGGATGCAGCTCCCAAGGATGTGCCTCCCAAAGTAGATTAGGCTCTTTTGTTTTTTGCTTTTGTGCAAGTCCCCTTGTGGGCACTGTAGATACCTCTTATGAATATAAGGAATTCTTTTTCTTTCCATCTTTGATTTATTTTGAACTCTACTTCGTCTTCGCTTTGTGAAAGATTCTGATGTTATAACTCCAATGATCGAGCGAGCACTGACTCGGCCTCAGAGTAGAATAAACCCTTAGGTTTTTTAACAATAAATGGGTGATATACGAACTTATAATGGGATGCCTCTTAAGGTGTTTTGACGAATCCTCGAGCTGTGCTTAAGTCGATTTGACGTGAGCTCGGGATGATGGGACCCTTAGATCCGAGTTGAGTGAGAACAAGGTCTCGAACTCTAGGTGTATCGACCTTTTAGGCTCACTAAATTGGCCCTTAGGCTCTTTTATATCGGCCCTTAGGCTCTTTTTATCGGCCCTTAGTCTCTTTTTAGGTTGGCCCTTAGGCTCTTTAAGTTGGGCCAATTCGGCCTCTATAGCGGCTATAATTTTTCCCTCTTTTCGGCTAAAAGACTTAGTGAAAATTTCTTTATGCCTTAGCATGTGTTTTTGTACCCGTTGGGTTTTTCGAGGGTTCAATTGATCAGAACCTAATTTTTTCTTAACCCGTTTGTGTTAAGACAATTTAATACCTCTTGAGGTTTTCTCGAAGGTCGATATTATTGAAGCCTTTAAATTATTCGAGGACTGATTTCATCGAAGCCCTTTTTTATTTGCTTTGTCGAGGGTTGCCTTATTTAACAGTTTTTTCAAAGTATTTGAAGGCCTTTAACTTACGGAGGAAGTCGGACGTCTCCGAGCTGTATTATTTTGCGCGTAGCCTTTTTATATGACCGTAGTCTTTACTATGGCCGTAGACTTTGGGTGTGTCTCTTGGACTTATTTCCCGATAACCTTTAGAACTTGTCCGAAAGGTTAGTCCCTGAGTATGATGGCCTTCGCCTTTGCATCGAGGGATGCCTTTTTGAGGTCTTATAAATTCGAGTTTAGATACTCGAATGTGTTGACTATCGATGACAGTCCCCGAGTATTTGAGGTGTATTCGTGTTTTGGCCCTTGAGCGGTTTCTCGCAAAATCACAAGTATGATGTTCGTATAGTAGCAAAATTCTTTGAGGCACAAAGTGCTTTGATATGGAAAGAATGCTTCTTTGAATAATTGATACATGCATACATGTTTTGCCGTCGGGGCTCGACTATTCTATATGGACGTGGTTCATCTGACCGTTTGGCCCATTACAAAGTTTTCCTATCAAGGCCCTCTTTAGCGTGAAGTATTTTCCTCGAAAATATAACCTCCGAGGGTGATGCCCCCCAGTATTCGAGGTTGATTGGAAAGAAGCCCTGGATACTGTTGAATTCCCCTTAGGTAGCACATAGTTGTTGCCTCGTTAAAAACCTTGCCGGAAAAACCCATTTGGGATAAAACCCGATCTAAGGGAAAAAGAGTGCAACGCGTGCTATAAAACCTAAGATCTTCGTGTATAAGGGCGCCCTTGTTGTCTTCAACCAAACATCTACAATGAGTTAGTCTTAAATACAAATGGAAAAAGGAGGAGGTCATACCTTAGCAATAATACCGTTTGAGTGATGAAACATTCCAGTTGTTTGGAAATTGTTCACCTCCCATCGTGCCAATTTTGTAAGATCCTTTACCGATAACTCCGATGATTCGGTATGGCCCTTCCCAATTCGAGCCTAGTTTCCCTTCATTCGGGTCTCGAGTATTGAGGGTGACTTTCCGTAAAACTAAGTCCCCGATTCCGAAGTGTCGAAGGTTAGTCCTTCTATTATATTATCTCTAGATTCTTTGTTTCTGCGCCGCCATCCGAACAAGTGCATCTACTCATTTTTGATCTAGTAGCTCGAGGCTAGTATTTAGAGACTCGTGATTTGACTCCTCCGATGTATGTCGAAATCTGGCGCTGGGTTCCCCAACCTCGACCGGAATCAAGGCCTCGGAGCCGTATACGAACGAGAACGAGGTCGCCCCCGTGCTGGATTTCGATGTTGTTCGATACGCCCAAAGAACCTCGGGTAGAACTTCTCTCCATTTTCCTTTTGCATCGTCCAACCTCTTCTTTAAGTTTTGAATGATAGTTTTGTTTGTTGACTCGGCCTGTCCATTCCCGCCCGGGTGGCACGGTGTTGATAAGATCCTCTTTATTTTGTGTGCTTCGAGGAACTCTGTTACCTTGTTGCCGACAAATTGCTTCCTGTTGTCATATACTATTTCGGCAGGTATCCCAAATCGACACACGATGTGGTCCCAGATGAAGTCAGTAACTTCCTTTTCTCTGACCTTCTCGAAGGCCTGTGCTTCCACCCATTTAGAAAAGTAATCAGTCATAAACAAAATGAATCTAGCTTTACCTGTGGCTGTTGGTAGAGGGCCGACGATGTCCATTCCCCATTTCATGAAAGGCCACGGGGACAGGACTGAGTGAAGTTGCTCTCCGAGCTGGTGAATCATCGGCGCAAACCGTTGGCACTTATCACATTTTTTAACAAACTCCTTAGTGTCTTTTTCCATGCTATCCCAGTAATACCCTTCTCTAATAATTTTGCGAATCAAAGACTCGGCGCCGGAGTGATTCCCACAAGTACCTTCGTGGATTTCTCGTAGAACATAATCAGTGTTCCCCGGCCCTAAACATAGTGCCAATGGTCCATCAAACGTCCTCCTGTACAATGTTCCATCTTCATCTAAGGTGAACCTAGCAGCCTTGGTTCGTAGGGCCCTCGACTCTTTATGATCCGATGGGAGTTTTCTTTTTTTCAAATATTCGATATACTTATTCCTCCAATCCCAAGTCAAACTTGTAAAATTTATCTTGGCATGACCATCTTCAACCACAGACCTTGATAATTGGACGACAGTCCCCGGGACGATATCATCTTCTTCAACCGATGACCCCAAGTTAGCAAGCGCATCGACCTCACTATTTTTTTCTCGAGGCACATGATCTAGAGTCCACTCCTTGAAGCGGTGCAAAGTTACCTGTAGCTTGTCCAAGTATCTTTGTATCCTATCCTCTCGAACTTCGAAGCTTTTGTTTACTTGATTTAAGACCAACAGGGAATCACACTTGGCTTCAATGACTTCTGCCCCCAGGCTTTTAGCTAGCTCGAGACCTGCAATAATGGCCTCATACTCGGCCTCATTATTAGTCAACCTAGAAGTTTTGATCGATTGTCTAATAATACTACCTGTTGGTGGCTTCAAAACAATGCCAAGCCCGGACCCTTTCACATTCGAGGAACAGTCCGTGAAAAGGGTCCATACCCCCGATGATGTACTCGATTTAAGCAGAAGTTCTTTCTCCACTTCGGGTACGAGGGTCGGCGTGAAATCGGCCACGAAGTCAGCTAGGATTTGAGACTTGATGGCTGTTCGGGGTTGATACTCGATATCGTACCTGCCAAGTTCGATGGCCCATTTGGCTAATCGGCCCGATAGTTCGGGCTTATGCTAAACATTTTGAAGGGGATGAGTGGTCAACACACATATGGGATGACATTGAAAATATGACTTTAACTTTCTAGATGCGCTTATTAATGCAAGTGCTAATTTTTCTACGTGAGGGTATCTAGTTTCAGCATCTCCTAAAGTCCGACTTACATAATATATAGGAAATTGCGTACCTTGCTCTTCTCGAACTAGTACCCCACTTACCGCTATCTCGGACACCGCCAAATATAAGTAAAGCCTTTCATCTACCTTCGGAGTGTGTGAAGCAAAGTTGGGCTTGATAAATAATTCCTCTAACGCTTGTTGGCATTCCGGGGTCCATGCGAAATCCTTTTTCTTTTTTAGAAAGGAAAAGAACATGTGGCTTCGATTTGATGACCTCGAAATGAATCAACCCAAGGCTGCTATACGTCCTGTTAGCCTTTGCACGGCTTTCACACTATCCACGATTGTGATATCTTCGATGGCCTTGATCTTATCGGGGTTGATCTCGATTCCCCGGTTAGATACCATGAAGCCGAGGAACTTGCCCTAGCCGACTCCGAAGGCACATTTTTCTAGGTTAAGCTTCATATTGTAGTTCCTCAAGATTTTGAACGTTTCCTGCAAATGAGTTAAATGGTCCTCTGCGCGCAGGGATTTAACCAACATATCGTCAATATAAACTTCCATTGATTTACGTATCTGTGCCTCGAACATTTTGTTAACTAGGCGTTGGTAAGTGGCTCCAACATTTTTTAGCCCGAAGGGCATTACATTATAACAGTATGTTCCAAACTTAGTGATAAACGAGGTCTTCTCCTGGTCCTCCGGGTTCATCTAAATTTGATTGTACCCGGAGTGAGCGTCGAGAAAGGTAAGGGTCTCGTGGCCGGCCGTCGCATCGATCATACGATCGATGTTAGGAAGTGGAAAAGAGTCTTTAGGGCATGCCTTGTTTAAATTCTTATAATCTACGCACATTCTAAGTTTGTTCCCCTTTTTAGGGACTACAACTATGTTGGCTAACCATTCGAGGTATTTTACCTCCCGAATAGACCCTATTTTAAGAAGTTTAGTTACCTCATCCTTTATGAATGCATGCTTCACCTCGGACTGGAGACTTCTTTTTTGCTTTACCGGTTTGAACATGGGGTCGAGGCTTAGCCAGTGCGTTGTTGTTTCCGGTGGGATCCCTGTCATGTCTAAATGGGACCAAGCAAAATAATCCATGTTATCCATAAGAAATTGAATGAGTTTTATTCCTGAGTTCGGAGGTTAATCCCGTTCCCAGGTATACCTTTTTCTCGGGAATGTACTCAATCAGTATGATCTGTTCCAGCTCCTCGACCGTTGACTTGGTTGCATCAGACTCTTCGGGAACAACAAAAGTTCGAGGAGTAGGGAGATCTTTTTCTTCTTCTTCTTCTTCGATTACCTGCTTCTACGATTCGATCGAGGATGGGGACGGTGATTGCTATTTGGCCGTCTGCTTATCTTTGGTGCTCGACCTTTTTGAGGTCGAAGGCACTGGTACCGGTATCACCTCGTCGACTGCAAACATTTCCTTTGCAGCGTGTTGTTCCGCGTAAACTGTTTTCACACCATCCATTGTTGGGAATTTTATCATTTGATGAAGGGTTGAAGGTACTGCCCTCATGTTGTGGATCCATGGCCTCCTGAGTAGTGCGTTATATCTCATGTCGCCTTTAATGACATGGAATTTTGTATCTTGGATGGTCTCGGCCACGGTCACAGGTAGGATTATCTCCCCCTTCGTCGTTTTACTTGCCGTGTTGAAGTCGTTTAAGACTCGAGATGCAGGTACAATTTGGTCCTGCAGGCTGAGCTGCTCTACGACCCTCAATCTGATTATGTTTGCTGAACTACCTGGATCCACGAGAACACACTTAACTTGAATTTTATTTAACAAAATAGAAATTACCAGGGCGTCATTGTGCGGCTGGGAAATGCCTTCCGTTTCCTCGTCATCGAACGATAGGATGCCCTCGAGCACATAGCTCCGAGTTCACTTTTCTATGGTAATTGACACTTTGGTGCGTTTGAATACAGGCCCCTGTGGAACATCGACACCACCAACGATCATATGAATTATATGTTGCAGTTCTTCCTGCTCATTTTTTTTGTTGGCGTCTCTTTCCCTGAAGTGTATCTTAGCTCGATCACTGAAAAATTCTTGAAGATGACCCTCGTTGAACAATCGAGCTACCTCCTCCCTCAGCTGCCTGCAATCTTCGGTCCTATGGCCATGTGTGCCATGATATTTACGCATCAAGTTTGGATTTCTTTGAGAAGGATCAGTTTGTACAGGCCTGGGCCACCTTCTGTCTTTGATACTTCCAATATCTGGTATGATCTCCGATGCATCAACACCAAAATTATACTCCGATAATCGAGGTGATTCGGCGGGATCAGTGTGTTTATCAACACCATCCTTACTCATAAGTCATCGAGTGCTTTGACCTCGGTCATTTCTTCGATCGTTCCGAGGAGAGTTACACCCCGAACCGTTGTTTCTCCGATCGACATATGGCTGATACACGTTCCTTGTTTGATCTTGGTTCCCTGTTCGTATCCCTCGGGGCTTTAACTGCCAATCTATTATGATGAACTGAACCCGAGGGGCTCCCAACTGGTCGTCCTCGACCCTGATCTTCGATTGGTAACGATTATGTACGTCTGACCAAGTCACAGCTGGGTACTCAATCAGATTTTTCTTCAACTGTCATGACGCGATCGAACCCCGCTCGTTCAATCCCTATATAAAAGCTTGCACTGCCCAATCATCCGAGACCGGTGGTAATTCCATTCGCTCTATTTGAAATCGGAGTACGAACTCCCTTAACATCTCATCATTCCTCTGTCTTATCTTAAAAACGTCCGATTTCCTTGTCGCAACCTTTATGGCCTCGGCATGCGCTTTTAAGAAGGCGTCTGCTAACATAGCAAATGAATCGATAGAATTCGGTGGCAAGTTGTGGTACCAAATCATGGCTCCCTTAGACAAAGTTTCACCAAATTTTTTCAACAATACTTACTCGATCTCATCATCGTTTAAGTCGTTTCCTTTGATCCCGCAAGTGTATGAGGTAATGTGTTCATTAGGATCGGTTGTCCCGTTATATTTAGGTATACCGGGCATGCGGAACTTTTTAGGGATGGGCTTCGGAGCCGCACTCAAAGGGAATGGCTTTTGTATGAATTTCTTGGCTTCCAAACCTTTCAAGACCGGGGGTGCCCCCGGTATTTGATCAACACGGGAGTTATAAGTCTCAATTTTTTTGTTATTATCCTCAATCTTTTTCTCCTCGGACTCGATTCTCTTGGTGAGTTCCTCGAGCATCCTCATAATCGTGGGGTCAGTCACTGAGCCATTACCGTTTGATCTTTCTGGCACCGGCTCAGTACGTCGAGTGTTTTCTGGTTCGACTATACTTGGAGTTTTCTGTTGACTTTGCAGCTGAGCGATAGCAACCTGTTGAGCTTGAAGCATCTCGAATATTACTTGGAGGCTGACTCCCCCATCTCCTATACCCTGTGTTCCTTGGCCACCAGATCGGGCTTCTCTGCGTACACTTCCTCCACGGTCTGCGCCTAAATCCGCATTCAAAGCAATGTGTGAACTGACATCAACTGGTTCCACATTTGGCACTTCCCCAGGGTTAATCGGTGGTACAACGACCCTTACATTGTTGTTTTCCCCGAGGAATCCAAGCATCGTCGCTGTGTACGGGTGCGTTTTGTGAGTTTGACATGTTTTATCCTGAGAACAAAAATTCTTGACAAGAACAAGTGTGAAAATAACGTGTGTCATCAGAATCAGTACTGAAATAACCACTATTATCTTTAGCCCCACGGTGGGTGCCAAACTATTTACCTCGAAAATACGAGTAACAATTAAACATGTTTATGATTTTAAAGATATGTGATTTAGTTCAATACTAATTAATAACCAAGAAATCTAACGCATAAATGAAAGAAGTAAAATCAAACCTGTGTACAAGCCAGTCTCGACCCCGAGCTAAGGTGGCCTCCAGGTAGGTCAAGAACAATAAAGTAAGAACAACAAAGCTAAAGGACAATTCTGATGAAATATGAGTAAGAAAGTAAGAGAGTATATTCTTTGCCAATGATTCATTCTGGTTGCAAATGATTGGGCCCCCCTTTATATAATAGGGAAACCCTAAATAAGGTACATTACTATTTACAGTAAGGAATCTTATTGGGACAATTGTCTAACCGCCTAGTATGGATTAGTACTAACTTGTACAAATCTATTCCGAAATTTACGCCATGATCTTGGGGACGTAGCAGGAATCTTGCTCATTCTGTTACAAACCCATAACGGTATCATTTCGGGGTTGGTCATACTCGACTTCGGTGCCCATCGTGTACTTCGATCCTCGAGCCTTGCATTCTGTCATCGGGCTCGAACTTGGTCCAACGGGCTCGAACTCGACCCATCCTGAACTCGGGCTTGAAGCGACCCTTCGAGCCGTAAAATCGGACATACTTGATTTTGACCGTATACAAAAATATTAAATACATCCTTTTCTTATATAAGCACCAAACAATTACTAAGAACTCATCATTATATCAGCAAGCTGCCTTAATCAACTTCAACCCACACAAAGAAAAAGTAATATTCCAACCAAACGGCATAAAGTGGCACCGCTTTGGTCTAGGTGCGTCCTAGCCGGACCGACCTACGTCCCTAGCTCGAAAAAGAAATAAGAGCAAACAGACCGGATGCATGGATCAACCAATATTGTGATGCATGATCAATAGGGAAATTGGCGTGGATTACTTGCACAAGTCTAGAAAAGACCCAAATCAATTCTATTCAGTCATTAGCCGTTACCACACAGCTAGATGTGTTCAAGAAAAATCGAAAACTGAACCATATCTTAAAATTGAAAAATCGACGTTAAACACTCATATGTGTTTGTTTTGATTTGATACTCAACCCGGAAATGCTAATTTGGAATTTAATATAATGTTTTCTTTAAAGATTACTCTATAAAATTCGTGATTTTGCTAGGGATGTCATACATATATTCCTTCGTTCCAATTTAATAATGTGACAGTATTTCCTTAGAATGAAATACTTTCATACTTAAAAATAATTAAATTTTAAACTCCCATTTTGCATACTCTTAATGAAAGGTATTTAGAGCCACACAAATATCATTAAATATTTAGTATCACAAGTTTCAAAGGTCTTTTAGCTGCACAAATATTATGACATATTTAAAACCAGTTTAAATTATTTTATTTGTATTTCAAATTTATTATCTTTTTAATAAAAGTAAATTATAAACATTCAAACATTGAGAAAAAAAACAGTATTAATCATTCAATATTCAAATCTAAATATAATATGTTGATATTCAGTGTGTATTCAAATTCAGACATCTTAATTTAATAAAAATAAATAAATGATCCCTCAATCGCATAGTCCAAGTTATATTTGTTAGGGCAAGTTACACACTTGGCTGGTTGGTCCAAAAATAATTACATCCGCTAGCCAAATATATAAAAAATATACAACAATAATATATAAAATATGCATATTATATATTAATATATAGAAAATATTTATTTTGTTGGCTATTACTTTTTAAAGCAGCTATACAATGTAATTTTTCCCTTGTTGGTGCAAGTTACACATTTAGCCGGTCAATCAAAAATAATTAGATCCACTGGCTAAATATATATATAAAAAATATTAATATATATATATATATATATATATATATATATATATATATATATGGGTTTTGCTAACCTACTACATAGTTGTAGTAGGTTAGCATTGTATACAACTTTACTTTTTCTTAAATACCCCTGGCTAAAAACTCTACCATCATTTTAATACCAAGGACCTTTTTGTCATTCCCCACAAGAAAAACAAAAATCCTCATCCTTCACTGTCAAAAAGGGCCTCTTTTGTTCTTCGCCACCAGCAACTTTATCCTTTTTAAAATTCTCTACCGGCAAATTTCACTACTTATTTCCTATTTTCGGTCATTGTTCATTTTTATTTCTTTCTTCGGTGACTCTTCCTTTTCAGTTAGCAATTGTAATAATTTTTCTTTTCCATTACTTATCCTTAAAATAAACTAAAAATAAGAAAGATTCAAGACATTTCTACCACAATATTTTCGCCCCTGTAAATTGCTCCTATCAATGGAGTAATGGTTTGATTTTGAATTGATTTTAATTTTTCAAGTCTTTTATACTCTATATAAGGCTTGACGGAAATATAAGCCATTCACACAAATATAAAGGGAAAAGATTTCAGTATTTAACTTGTGGAAACTATCAAGAGAGGAAGAGTCAGATAGAAAGTAAAATTATAAGGAAAAAAGGACTCCAGTTAGCTCTTGGCAGAGACGATGGAGAGCAAAAGGTGAGAGAGAAAGGGGGAAACCAAATTGGGTAGAATGACAAAATTATTCATCTGACTTATGCAATGATAATATGTTGTTAGGGGTATTTAAGGAAAAGTAAAGTTGTATACAATGCTAACCTACTACAACTATGTAGTAGGTTAGCAAAATATATATATATATATATATATATATATATATATATATATATATATATATATATATATATATATATATATATATA
>NC_031994.1:26007207-26031580 GCF_001879085.1 Nicotiana attenuata | reverse complement strand
TATATATATATATATATAGTTTTCCTTATTTGTTATTTTCACATAAAATTTGTTAGATATGATTTTAATGATGAAAATAATATATTTTTTCTTTGTATAGGAACTCATGGATAGCATTCAAGATTGAAGGAATCAATCAGAGAAGATCAAGGAACTCATGGATAGCATACAAGATTGAAGGAGTCAATAAGAGGAAATCAAGGAAACCATCCAAGATTAAAGGAATCAATGATACTGATGGAATCAATTAAGGCTAGATTGAAGGAATCAAATCAATCAAGAGTATTGAAGATCTTGCAAGATAATCAATCAAGTATACTAAATCTGGAAGGATCAAGATTCAAGGAAGGATATCCGGCGCTATCAAGTCACGTATAAGGGAAGTCATTAAAGCCTCTCGTCAAGAAAAAGCCGTTGCTGAATAACCTTATTCTTGGAAAGAATTAATCTCTTTCCAAGGATCAAATCTCTTGGGTTGGCAAATCTCTCCAGAAATCAAGCCTCTCTCAAAGTATTTAAACTTGTATCTGTACCTTAGCACATATACTTTGATCGAACCAAATACCCTCTCTTTGTTCTACTACAAACAAGCATTGTAGCTCTACTAGACCTGCTGTGTAATAAGTTAGAGAAGAAAGAGAGAACAACACTGGCGAGGCATTGTATCAAAGAGAAACGAGTGACATAAGAACTGAGCTATCGGTGTAGATCACACCATTCACTATGTACTCGAGAAACTCATTCACTGAAAGAGAACTCCCTTGCAACCAAAGGGGACTGGACTAGGTTTCACATTGAATCCAAACCAGTATAAAAATTCTGGTGTCTTTAATTCCTGCATTTAACTTCTGCATCTTAAATTCTGTCCTTACTATTATTAAGTTATTATATCTAGTCGACTAATTAGAAAACTAGTCAACTGGTAGCGATTAATTTTAAAAATATACAATTCACCCCCCCCCCCTCTTGTACTTTCAATTGGTATCAGAGCAAGACTCACATTTTCTTTTGCTTAACAGCTTGTGAGAAAAGATCATGGCAAATCAACTTATCATAGGAGCACTCTTCCAAGAAGGAACTTCGCAAGTAAGGCCACCATACTTCAATAGACAACATTTCTCCCACTAGAAAGCGCGTATAGAAATATACGCAAAGGCTTATGATGTTAAAGTCTGGAGAGTTATCAAAAAGGGAAACTATCCCCTGCCAGCTGCTGCTCAACCACTTGCTGATCCCGAAGATATAGATTCATATACAGATGAGCAAATGGTAGTTGTATAAGTCAACAATAAGGCGAGAAATTTGCTCTACAATGCTATATGTGGTGAAGAGTATGAGAAAATCTCCAGTTGTGATACAGCCAAAGAGATATGGGATAAGTTTGAAGTTACATACGAAGGAACCAGCAAAGTAAAGGAAACACATATAAACATGTTGTTTCATGATTATGAGCTCTTTCAGATGAAAGAAGGAGAATCTATTGAATAGATATTTGCTAGATTCAGCAAAATCATTAGCGATCTAAAAGCTTTTGGCAAACCATACTCAAGTGATGATCAAGTTAGAAAGATCATTAGAAGCCTCTACTTGGCAGACCAAAGTAGTCACACTTGAATCACATGATCTAAATAAGCTATCATATGATGAACTTCGAGGAGAACTCATAGCTTTCGAGAAAACACATCTCAAGAAAACAAACCAAGAAGAAAAGAAGAAAACAGTTGCATTCAAGGCCACAACTGAAATAGCTGAAAATGATATCGATGATGATCCTGAAGCTCTTCAAGAAGAAATTGCAATGATGTCAAGAAACATGGATGTTTTAATGAGAAGATTCAGAACTACGAGAAGAGGAATGATTCCACCTAGGCGATCCAGGCAATATAACAAACAAGATAAAAATGATGGAAAATGCTATGAGTGTGGAAAATTTGGATATGTTCAAACTGAGTGTCCAGATCTAAAAAGAAAAATCTCCAGAGGTTTCAACAAGAACAAATCATTTGGAAGTTGGAGTGATGAAGACAGTTCAGAACACGAAGAAATAGCAAATCTTTGCTTCATGACAATTTTGGAAAATGACATGAACAAACTTTCAGGATGCTGGACAGATGGGGACACTTCAAATGATGAATGCAAAGATGATAATGAGAACTGTTTCATGGCACGAGGTAAAACAAGCGAGGTAAAGTTTTATAACTATGAAAGATATAATGAATTGCAGGATATTCTTGACCTTACTTTGAAAGAGTCAAAAAATGATGAATGAACCAAAGAGACTCAACAAAGAAGTAAAAGACTGGAAACTCAAACATGAAGTATGTGAAATCGAAAAAGAAGTACTTCAAGAAGAGTTTGAGGAATTGCAAATGCAACTCAATGGCATGCACAAATCCACCAGTCATAGTTCTATCAGGTCAAACCAGGCAACTTACAAGTCAACTGGAGAAGGACCAACCAGAACGGAGTTCACTAGTACTAACACTAATAAAAGATCCAAAAATAGATCAGGAGTTACGTGTCACTACTGCAACAAATGTGGACATAGATATTCCTTTTGTCGATTTCGTAAATCAAATATTTCAGGATGGATTTGGAAACCCAAAAACAATTCTGAACCTAGTAATACTAACCAACCAGGACCCAAGCAAGCTTGGGTACCTAAAAGAAAGTAATCACTATATTTTGCAGGAACACCACAGGAGAAGTCGCAAAGGAAAATTGTACTTAGATAGTGCGTGTTCTAGCCACATGAAAGGTGATAAAAACCTGTTTAAGGAAGTTACAAAAATAGATGGAGGAAGCATTAAGTTTGGCGATGATTCAAAAGGAAAAATAGTTGGTACCGGAACAGTTCCCTTCGATAACAACTACGATATCACTGAGGTTTATCTCGTTGATTGACTCAACTACAATCTTCTGAGTATAAGTCAGTTATGCGACTCAGGGTATGAGGTAAAATTCAAGAAAACAGGCTGTGCTATTGAAGATGAGACAGGTAAAATAATTCTCCCAAGTAAGGTATGGAAATGTTTACATTCTTGATGGCTTTGAAAATATAGATGGTCATATCTTTTTAACATCTATATCTGATGATCCTTGGTTATGGCATAGGAACGGGGTCATGCAAGCATGCATTTGATAGAAAAACATTCTAAGCATGAGTTAGTTATTGGTTTACCCAAACTGAATTTCTCTAGAAATCATATATATGACGCTTGTCAAATTGGAAAACAAACTAGAAACTCTTTCAAAAACAAGGATATTGTATCTACTTCTAAACCTTTGCAACTGCGTCATATGGATTTATTTGGGCCTACTAGAACTGCTAGCATAGGAGGAAAACGATATACTTTTGTTATTGTTGATGATTACTCACGTTTTACTTGGGTGATTTTCTTATCTCATAAAGATGAAGCGTTGAAAAAATTGGAGGTTCTCTATAAGAAAGTTGAAAGACTAAAGGGGTATCTGATTACAACAATCAAAAGTGATCATGGAGGAGAATTTGAAAGCAAAGCATTTGAAGACTTCTGTAATGATCAAGGATATACTCATAATTTCTCTGCACCAAGATCACCCCAACAGAATGGAGTCGTTGAAAGGAAAAATAGAACCCTGCAAGATATGGCAAGAACTATGTAGAATATTCACTGCCAAATCATTTCTGGGCAGAAGGAGTAAGTACAGCATGTCACATTCTCAACCGATGTCTCATAAGGCCTATTCTGAAGAAAACACCTTATGAACTGTGGAGAGGTAAACATCCTAATATTAGTTATTTTCATCCCCTTGGAAGTAAGTGTTTTATTCACAATAATGGTAAGGACAATCTTGGAAAATTCGATCCAAGAAGTGATGAAGGTATTTTTTTGGGTTATTCATTGAATAGTAGATCTTTTAGAGTCTAAAATAAATGCACACTGTGTGTGGAAGAACCTGTACATGTTATATTGATGAAAATAACTCCTCGACCAAGAAAGGAATTATTGCAGGTGATGAAGATCAAGCTCAAGAAATTCAGGAGACAAGAAAATCTCAAAAGTCGACTAATGGATCTGATGTTGTGATAGAGTCAACTAATGAAACCAGCAACAATCCACCAGAACCTCCGAAGGAGTCAACTACTCATATAGTTCGTCCAAATGAATGGAGAAGTGAACCTGAATATCCTCAAAAATTCATCATAGGAGATCCAAGCGAAGGAATGAAAACCAGGGAAGCTCTCAAGAAGAAAGCAAACATAGCACTAATCTCTCAGATTGAGCCAAAGAAAATAGAGGAAGCTCTAAAAGACTCAAGCTGGGTGCAAGCGATGCAGGAAGAACTAGATCAATTCGACAAAAATCAAGTATGGAAACTGATACCTAAACCTGAAAGTGTTCCTATAATTGGAACAAAATGGGTCTTCAGAAATAAACTGAATGAGGATGGAAAAGTTGTAAGAAACAAGCTAGATTAGTTGCTCAAGGATATTCACAACAAGAAGGAGTCGACTATGACGAAACCTTTGCCCTAGTAGCTCGACTGGAATCTATACGAATTCTTCTGGCATATGCATCTTTTAAGGGATTCAGGCTATTTCAGATGGATGTTAAAAGTGCCTTTTTGAATGGTTTCATTGAAGAGGAAGTATATGTGAAACAACCTCCTGGGTTTGTAGATTCATAGTTTCCCTATCATGTGTATAAGCTAACCAAAGCGCTATATGGAGTGAAGCAAGCTCCACGAGCACGGTACGAATGACTCAGTTCATTTCTTATCGATCATGGATTTACAAGAGGTAAAGTAGACGCTACTCTGTTTATTAAAATATCATCAGAAGGTAATCTCATTATTCAAATTTATGTTGAAGATATTATATTTGGTAGTGCTAATCCTCTTATGTGCAAGGAATTTTCAAATCTTATGCAAAGAGTTCGAAATGAGCATGATGGGAGAACTAACATTCTTCCTTGGACTTCAAATCCAACAATCTGAAGAAGGAACATTCATATGTCAGACCAAATACACAAAGGAATTGATCCAAAAATTCGATATGAGCAATGCTAAAGCTATTGGCACACCAATGAGTCCTTCAACAAGTCTCGACAAAGACGAACAAGGAATTCCTGTTGATGAAACTAAGTATCGTGGAATGATTGGCTCACTTATTTATCTAATGCTAGTCGACCGGATATTATGTTTAGTGTCTGTAAATGTGCCAGGTTTCAGTCAGCTCCTAAGGAATCACATCTGACTGCAGTAAAACGAATTATTTGATATCTCATTAGAACTATCTCTCATGGACTATAGTATCCTCGTTCTAACACGTTTAAATTAGAAAGTTTTTCAGATGCTGATCTTGTAAGTGATAAGGAAGACAGAAAAAGTACAAGTGGAAGACGTCAATTACTTGGCAAAGCATTAATATCTTGGAACAGTAAAAAATAAGGATCAGTTGCATTATCCACGACTGAAGCTGAATACATTGCTATTAGACAATGTTGTGCATAATTGTTATGGATATCTCATCAACTTGGTGACTATGAATTATCGTTTAAGCCTATACCAATTTTCTGTGATAATTCTAATGCTATATGTCTCTCTAAAAATCCTGTGCATCATTCTAGGGCAAAGCATATAGACATCAAGCATCATTTTATTAGAGATCATGTTCTTAAAGGAAACATAAAATATCTTTTGTTGGAACAACTAATCAATTAGCGGATATTTTTACTAAGCTTTTATTAGACGAAAGATTTTGCTCTCTAAGAGAATTACTTGGCATTATTTGCATTAATAGTTAATATTAGGACCTATGTGCTATTATTTTGTTCTGTATGCCTTATGTTCTCTTTCTTTTCTTAATCATTAATTGCGCCTCCGATTTCCCTCTCTTTTCTTCTCTTTTCACACCAGTTGCAAAGTTCAAAGAAGGAAAGAAAATCATCACGTCTGATCAACTGACGCCTTTCCTTTTTCTGTAGTCAACCATCCGAAACCCTCTTTTTAATGCTGAAACCTCTTTTCAACCTCCATCGTCCCTATCGCCTAGAAACCCTCCTCAGAAGCTTTTCCAAACACAAACTCTTCAATGGCCAAACACCCCAAAAATTCCTCTGCCTCCACTAGAAAGAGTACTTCGCTCCAGAGCAAAACCCCCTTCTCCGCCCCCAAAACAAGTAGACCTAGGGTCCGATCATTCTGAGGGGTTTGCCTCTCCTCAGGCCGATTTGTCTGATCATTCTCACACCTTAGGAGAAAATGCTTTGGGAAAATGACCTATGGAAGAACCCCCTGTTTCCGTCTCTCCAAAGAAACAGGGTCTGATGTTTCCAAGATAAGAGTTGCAGTTCACAGAGTAAGGGAAAACGCTGTCAAGGCATTCATGGAGGTCCATGACAGGCTTGATGGAATGAGTGTTTCAGCCAATGCCAGCTTTGATCGACTGAAGGAGGCGATCTGCAATACTCTTACCTATTTTCTGCGTCATTAATGTGGAAGTTTAATACATTTTTTTTTGTTGTGCTGTTTTTGGACTAAAAAATCAGTCGATGGATAATTTTTTTTTTTTGTGTTTTGCTATAACTTTGCCAGCATGTCTTGCTATAAATCCTATTTTAGTATGTGGTCTGTTTTACTATTCCCTCTTTACTGATGTCAAAAAGGGGGAGAAAGGATATATGTATTTGTACAGGTACATACAAGGATAAGTCGACTGAAGGGTAAGTGCAAGTTAGCAGCTCGGCACTTTTTGAGAGGGAGTCATAGATCCTACATAAGAAGTCGACTACATGAGCCTCAACAGCTACAACCAGAGAAAGTCAACTGCACTCATTGAGGGGGAGTAAAATATAGGGAAGTCAACTGATGTTTATACATACATATATATATATATTTCCATCATCTAAAAGGGGGAGATTGTTAAATCTGATTTTAATGATGAAAATAATATATTCGTTCTTTGTATAGGAACTCATAGATAGCATTCAAGATTGAAGGAATCAATCAGAGAAGATCAAGGAACTCATGGATAGCATACATGATTGAAGGAGTCAATCAGAGGAAATCAAGGAAAGCATAAAAGATTAAAGGAATCAATGATACTAACGGAATCAATTAAGGCTAGACTGAAGGAATCAAATCAATCAAGAGTATCGAAGATCTTGCAAAATAATCAATCAAGTATACTAAATCTGGAAGGATCAAGATTCAAGGAAGGATATCCGGCACTATCAAGTCACGTATAAGGGAAGTCATTAAAGCCTCTTGTCAAGACAAAGCCGTTCCTGAATAACCTTATTCTTGGAAAGAATCAATCTACCGTTCCTAAATAACCTTATTCTTGGAAAGAATCAATCTCTTTCCAAGGATGGAATCTCTTGGGTTGGCAAATCTCTCCAGAAATCAAGCCTCTCTCAAAGTATTTAAACTTGTATCTGTACCTTAGCACATATACTTTGATCGAACCAAATACCCTCTCTTTGTTCTGCTACAAACAAGCATTGTAGCTCTACTAGACCTGCTGTGTAGCAAGTTAGAGAAGAAAGAGAGAACAACACTGGTGAGGCATTGTATCAAAGAGAAATGAGTGATATAGGAACTGAGCTATCGGTGTAGATCATACCATTTACTGTGTACTCGAGAAACTCATTCACTGAAAGAGAACTCCCTTGCAACCCAAGGAGACTGGACTAGGATTCACATTGAATCCGAACCAGTACAAAATTCCGGTGTCTTTAATTCCTGCATTTAACTTCTGCATCTTAAATTCTGTCCTTACTGTTATTAAGTTATTATATCTAGTCGACTAATTAGAAAACTAGTCAACTGGTAGGGATTAATTTTAAAAATATACAATTTACCCCCCCCCCCCCTCTTGTACTTTCATAATTTGCATGCAGGGGCAGATTCATGTATAACGAAGCATGACACCACTTCGTCAATTTCTTTTACCAAAATTTCATACAAATAATACAAAATCTTTATTAAATAAGTATATATAGTACATGAGTGACACCACTTAACAAAACTTAGTCCGGTGGTTTAGTCCCTACCTCATTTCATCTAGGTCTAGTGTTTGATTCTCCTCAGTAGCTTTTTTTGGCAAATTTTGAAGCTTATTTTTTTTGAAAAAAAAAGTAGGTTGAGTAGGATTTGAACTCCGGACCTCCTATAAATAAAAATCTCTTATAACTAGCGGGATAACACCCAATCCCTTTTTTATTATGAAATAAATATATATAATAAGTAATTAGACTATTTGTTCTCTTATTTAAATGTGACGTCGCTTGCGACAAGTTTTGCGTACGCCCTTGTCTACATGACCGCATGATTGCCTAGTAACAAATAGAAGCACATTTAACGATTCAGCGGCAAGCTCCGTGCGTGAGCAGCGACCAAGCAACATCCAATCTTTCTTAACACTTTGTACGCTTGAAGGCCCCTCCTCTACGGAAGGGTACAGAGACGAGGCCTTTGATCCAACTCTTTTTTACATAAAGAAATGAAAATTCGAAAACTGGGGAATCCATCGGTCGGATAATAATTTTTTCTAGTAGCACCCACGACAAAATGTACCTCTGCAGGATAGACCTCAACAGAAAACTGAAGAGTAACAGCAGCAAGTGATTGAGTTCAGTAGTTCCTCATATAAAATTATGGTTTCATCACGGGTTGACTTGGATTTTTTTTATAGCCCAAGTTAGCCCAATTTTTAACAAGCTATAACACTACAAGAAATTTTTTTTAGTGGCGACAAGATTAGCCACAGAAAGTGTAAATGTCGCCGCAGAATAGCTTCTATGGCAATAACATGGCGTCGAGTGGTCGTTGACTATACTATGTGGAAAATACCTATCGGTAGCGTCACATAATGGTTGCGACAAAAAGTTGACCTTTCATGGTGACATATGTCATTGCAAAAGTTTTTTTTTGAGCAAACAGGAAATAGATATATTAATAATTAAGGAACGTCTAGTACATAGTCAACGTTAGATGCATCACGGAGGACGCTTTGATTTCCTAGGCTTGCTAACTGTTGGCAAGCTTCATTACATAGTAGTTTTTCATGGATAGTGGATTCAAGTCTATCACTGTCCACAAAATTTATTACATCAAAATGTGGTTCAACAAAAACTTATTTACTGGTCTTCTGTGCTTTACTTTCTCCTGCCACTCCAAAAACTTGGTTGTCTCTTTCTAGGATCCTTTTTGCGAGTTGATGAACAATCCTATTCCCCTGCCTGAAAGTGTGTTGGAGAGTAACCCTCTACTGGTGCATTAAGGACCTGCATTCATTAACAGTTTTGTTAAATAAATTATTAACAACTTGTATTGCCTGGATTACCTCTGAGCAGTCTGTCTCTATTACAAGCAGGAAGAGATTCCACTCCTTTGCTGTTCTTAGACCTTCTCGTAGAGCTTTTAATTCTGATGCTAGTGAGCCAGTTGCATGTGGTAGTTTAGAAAAATCAACTACCCAGCTGCCACTTGTATTTCTGAAAACACCACCTAAGCCACAATTTTGGTTATAGTTATGAAAACTGACATCCACATTTAGTTTGAGCCAATCCTTAGGGGGTTTGAACCAGTTGATCTTAATAAGAAATTTGAGAGGGTGAATAGAGATTTTTTCCGTGAGTAGTTTAAATTCAATAGCCCTTTGCATGATTTGATAACCACTGATTTGGTAGGACGTGTTATTGTGGTTATTACTATTTCTATTAACCCAGATTTGCCAGATGATGAAGGGAAAGTAGTTGTTCCATTTTAGGAAATCATGCTTAAGGGGAAGGTTGAAATCCTTTATTTGTATAAGCCAATGTTTCCAATTTGGTTAATTAGGTGGTTTTTTTGGGGGTCGCTCCAGATTTTGTGGACAGCCTTGCATTCTAGGAAAATATGCTCTATTGAATCTTCACAAGGGCTTTTACAGATTGGACAATTAGGGTCAATGTTTAGTCTAATCTGTGAAAGGTATTTCCTGCAAGGAATTCGATTGTGAAGGCATTCCCATAGGAAAAATTTGATCTTATTGGGACAGTCCAATTTCCAAATCCACTTGAAATCTAAGTTAGTATTATTAGGAGATTCCAGAAGAGTGTAGCAAGAGTTAGTAGTAAAAACCCCCTTAGTGGTGAGTGACCAAATAGGTAAGTCAATTGAGGGACCCTTATGACAGATTTTTGTTTTAGTGATAGTAGCTAGCAAATCCGGAGGAAGAGAGAAGGATAAGCAGTCTAAATTCTAACTGGAACCATCAAAGATATCTCTGATTTTTATGGAAATATCTTTTGCTGACGGGGGGGCCTATAACATGGTTCCTTACGTTACCAAAATTTGGAATCCAATTGGCCTTCCATAGGTTAAGATTGGATTGGATGTGGGTGGACCATATAAGCCTTTGGAGCAGATGTCCCACCCTTTACAAATGTTTTTCCAAAGGTAGGAGGACTTATTCGTGGAGGAGCTATTGCAATAGTAAGAGATGATAAGCTTTGCCCATGGAATTAGTGCGTTTGTGAGAAGTCTCCAACTTAAACTAGCGAGAGTACAAAGATTTTTATTAAGAGCATTGTGGATGCCCAATCCACCATATTTTTTGGGTTGGCATAAAGTTGGCCAGTTTACCATGTGAATTTTCCTTTTCTCTATTGTACTTCCCCATATAAAGTCCCTTTGGACTTTGTCAATATCTCTTAGGGTTTTCTTGGGAAGGAGGATGTATTGCATATAATGGTTAGGGATGGAATTAAGGCATGATACTGCAAGGGTTGTTCTTCCTGCCAAACTAAAGAACTTAATTTTCCAGGAGGCATGTTTAGTTCTCATCTTGTCAATAAAGAATTGATAGTCCCTAGGCTTTGGGCTATGGTGAAGGATAGGGAAGCCTAGGTATGTGCCAAAACTGTTACTTTTCTTAATTCCTAGTAAAGTGGTAATGTCACTGATAAGAGAGTGATTACAATTTTTTTGATAAAAGTAATTTTGACTTTGTAGCGTTGATGCTTTGACCTGATAGAGAGCAGAATTAGTCAAGGCCATTTTTAATAGCCTGGCAAGACTTAGCATTAGCTCTAGCCATTAGAGTACGATCATCAGCAAATAATAAATGGGAGAGTTTAGGACATTTATAACCTAAATATATAGGGTCCCAGTTCTTGATGTCCACTTGATGTTCTATATACCAAGTGAGCATTTCTAGGCAGAGGATAAAGATATAGGGATAGATGGGGTCTCCTTGTCTAATACCTCTACTTGGTTGAAAGTAATTTGTAACAGATCCGTTGACTAAGATTGCTATTTTACTGGTAGAAATGCAACTCAGCAACAGTTTGGTGAATTTTGGAGGGAAATTAAAGTAATCAAGAGTGTGACGAACAAAAGACCATTCTAAACGATCAAAAGCCTTTTCTAAGTCTATTTTCAGAATCATATGGCCCTGTTTGCCTTTCAGTTTATTAAACTTAGAAATCATTTCCTCAATGATGATAGCATTATCAGACGCTCTTTTGTTTTTCATGAAGCTAGCTTGGTATGGACTGATCAATTGGTCTAGGAAGGTTTTAAGACGATTGGCTAGGATCTTGGTGATTAGTTTGTAGATAGTGTTACATAGGCCAATGGGTCTGAAATTTTTAATATTGTTTGCATTATGGATTTTGGGAATGAGGCACAGGAAAGTCTTGTTAATTTCGGGAGGGATTTCCTGATTGTTAAAAATAGCATGACAAAGGTTTCTAACTGAATGTCCTATATGATACCAATATTTTTGAAAAAAGAAGGGGTGTAGACCGTCTGGACCAGAAGACTTGAAAGGTTTGAATGAGAAGACTGCTTTCTTAATTTCATTATCTAGAAGGGGTGTATCCAGATTATCTAGGTTAATCTTATTACATCTGGATTGGGGATTTAGGGGGTTTGCCCAAGTAGAATGAGAATGAGAGGAGGTATATATAGAGGTAAAGTAATTTTGAACATGAGACAAAATATGGCTATGCTCATTCATCCAATTCCCTTCCTCATCTTTGAAATAAATAATCTTGTTTCTTCTTTTCCTATTAGTGGCTGAGACCTGGAAGAATTTTGTATTTGTGTCTCCATCGTTAAGCCATATGATCCTAGACCTAAGTTTCCAGTAATCTTCTTCTATTTTTAGAATATCATTGAACTCATATTGAAGGTCTAATTCTATTTTTTAAGGAAGAAGCTGGTAGTATAGGTTTTAGAAGATTGGATGCCTTGGAGTCTGGCTAACAATTTTCTCTTCCTTCCCATGATAATGCCAAAAGTACTGTCTTTCCAAGGTTTAATCTTATCTATAAAATTGAGGCTAGCTTTAAAGTAATCACTATCATTCCAATTATTTTTAACAATATTTTGAAATTCCGGATGTTTACACCAAAAGTTTTCTAATCTAAAAGGAACCTTATGAGGAGATCTATTCCTTGGTATCAATATAGGGTTGTGGTCAGAGTGGGTTCTAGGTAAGTGAATAATAGAGCTTTTAGGAAAGAGTTCAATCCATTCCTCATTTCCAAAGACTTTATCAAGTCTTTCTAAAATAAGACCCTTCTTGTTACGTCTATTATTTGTCCAAGTATATTTGTTTTCCTTGAAGCCTAGATCAACCAAATTGCAGTTGTTGATTTTGGACCAAATATAACTAGCTCTGCTATCCTTAATAGGTTTGCCACCAAACTTCTCACTAGCTGCTAAAATATCATTAAAGTCATCCCCTACTAACCAAGGTCCTTTATAAGATTTACTAATACTTTCTAGGTGATCCCACATGATATTTCTGTTATGAATACTAGTACTAGCATAAATGGAAGTAAAAAGTCAGGGTTTACGTATAGGAGTTACCTCAATTGTTGCATGGATCTCCTGACCCCTACGAACAATATTTTGAACGTCGATTATGTCATCTTTCCACATCATTACCATACCACCTGACTGCCCCTCCGATGGAACTTCAATCATCTCACTAAACCCAAAGTCATTGAGCATGGCAAGAATTTACTCTAGAGAAGTCGTTATATAAGCAAGTGCCGAACCCATTGATTCGACATGAGCAAGAATCAATAATGAAAATAACCCAAGCTATATAAGTAAGGTTTGAATGATTCTACGCACGTACAAATACTAAGATATATGATATCAAATTTTTTATAATAATAAAAATATTTTGGATATTCTCAAAAATAATTATACACCAAAGAATGATCTTATAAAAGACAAGTCCTGAAAAGAAAATCCAGTCAATTATCATGTAAGATTAGAATAAGTTTATTTTTTTCCTTATCAAAAAGTAAAGAACCTTTTGTATAAATTTAATTAATGAGCTCTCTCATTAAGACTCATAGTTCAGAAGACTTAGCCAAGTGATTGATAATATAGAATTACTTAAATTAAGACATGTTAATATAGAATTACTTAAATTAAGACATGTTAATATAGAATAACTTAAATTAAGACATGTAATCATTTATATTATTGGTCAAACTAAAATAGATTAGTTAATAAACTTTCGATAGAGATAAACTCACGGAGAAAGAACGTACAATCAAACTTCTTTACATAAACCTCATTTGTTCCGAATTTTTTTTGTTGTTATGGAGAAATATTGTATAGAGAAAATATATTACTTCCTGTGTTTTAAATTATATGAACATATTTTATTTTTTGTCCGTGCCAAAAAGAATGAACCATTTCCATATTTGAAAATAATTTACTTTTGTGCAATGATTTTCACCACAAAAATTGTGATGACCCGATAGATCATTTTGAGTTTTAGCCTCTATTTCCTTATTCTGAAGCCTCGATTAGCTCAGTTTAGCATTTTTCAATTTGCGTGCGCAGTCCATGTCTTATTCTGAAAAGTCTTTATGTGAAAAATTGAAGAGAATGCGAATTTTTTTCTTAAAAATGGTTTGAGTTGACTACGGTCAATATTTTGTGTAAATGGACTCGGATTGGCATTTTGACGATCCCAGCGGTTCTGTATCATGATTTGGGACTTGAGCGTATGCGTAGAATTGAATACGAAAGTCCCTAACTTGTTTCAATGTGAATTGTTGAAAACTAGCATTTTTGGAAGTTGAAAAATTTCTAGATTTGATTGTAAGTTGACTTCTTAGCTAGCAGGTTCGAATTTTGATGTTGAAACTTGGAATAGGTCTGTATCTCTATTTGAAACTTGTATGCAAAATTTAGTTCAATTCGGAATTGATTTGTTATGGTTCGTACACTTAAATGTGATTATAGTGTTCTCTTTGGCTTAAACCTAAAAGATCCAACGGTCCTTGCCTTTTATCATTTTAAAATGTTAAAGTCCGAATTATCAGGGCCATTGATCTAAAGATTGAATGGCCCAGATCTCCCTCACCCATTTTATTCCTGGAGACGGACTATCTCAACCCAAGGAACCCTAATCATTCTCTATTGACCCTGCCACCCTCCCTTTTCCTTTTCTCTCTTCTTTCTCTCGTCTTTCCAGTCTCCATTAATCACAAAAACCTTGCACGAATTCATGCAAGGTCAACAAATGAACCATGAATCCATCCTTTCTGTCTTCCCCAACCACGAATCTCGTTGATTTCATTCCCGTTTCATCACACAAATTTGAAGTCCCCAAATCCTAACCCTAGACTCAGAGACGAAAGTCCAAATCGTCTAACTTTCTGCTATATTATTTCAAATCGTGGCATGGATGGACATTTTCTCAGGGTTATCATGAATATTCTTGGTCCAGAGGTCAAACGAAGCAACCTCTAGACATTAGAGCTCTTACCCGATGATTTTTGCCCTCAATGGTCGACCTGTCTTCTCTCAAGTAAACTCGTCACTATTTTCCCTCTGTGTTATCTGATTTTACCTCTGCTTTTGTCATCATCAGCTCATCGTCATCTTACATTATCTAACTTGAGTTCTTTTGAAACCCTAGAGCCTTAATGGAACTATAAACAGGGCTTTAACGTTCTCACCTAACATCACGAACGACTAACGAAAAACACAGACGTTTCAATCATCTAAGAAATTTAGGATTCAAAGCCTTAGGTTTTCTTTCTTTCGTTTGCTGAGTACTGTCGCTGGTTCAAACTTGGGGTTTCTGGGGTCTTAAGTAAATGCAAAGAGCTCTCGTTTGGTCTGCTGCTCTAAAAAAGGTCAGCACATCTCTCATTCCTCTCTTTTGTTCATCTCTTTCGAATACTGCAAATATATTAGTTATATTATGAGTATTACAGTTGTTTCAAGGTGTTCAGTATGTTAATGCTTGTGTTCTGTTAAGTTTAATGGCTACTTGTGATTATTTATCATGCCTTAAGTCTTTAATCGATGATTGATTAAACCACTAACTAATTCCTGCTGATCTTTGTTCCTGAGTGTCCAACAGTCTACATGGCTAAGTTATTATATGTTCATGTTCACATAAACTTCATCACTTTCATTGATCTGCAGTAACCTTTAACCTTATTGTTGCATCTCTGTAGTTTGTGAGTCTTGAAGTTGAGCTTATTAATTGATAATTATGACTGAATGAATCTGAAGGTGTATATCCTTCAACCTTAAGCATAAACTCTAAGTGTTTATATGTTTCCCTCTCTACTTGTGTTTGTTAAATTGTTTCTGAGTAGCCACTATGGTCTTTTATTTTGTTTAGTTGTTATTGCTTCTGTTGACCTACTCTTGTTTGAATTGAACTCTCTTATCTTCTCCCAGCGATCCTATTGTACATATCTGTTAAGGCTAAGTTATCTTTCCTCATAACTCTAATCATGATCCTGTTTCTTTTCTTTGTTATAAAGACTGATAATTTGTTAGGCCGAACTTAATTATTTCTTGATTAGTCAACATCTTCAACTGCGTACTTACTTGGTGTTATACCTATTGTCTCTAATCCTTTAGGGTTATCATTAATCTTTGAAAACTAACATGCATCTTGTCTATTAAGATTGTCCTCCCTAAAAAGGACCTAGTTACTCTACTATAACCCCGTGATAACTTGTAAAAACAAAAGCATGATCATTTTCATATTCATGTACTAACCTAGACTTAAGTATGAGTTAAACATGTTCTAATGCAATAACTTTCCTTTATCCGTGACTCTTTCCCCTCATGTCATGCTTAAGCTAATTCTACAAAAAGTGTAAAATTTCCCCTGTTTACATAGAATCATCACTAATTTGAAGTATTTAAGTAGTTAACTGAATACTGCATGTTCTTGTTTAGTACCCGATTTCATACCTTGTCCAGAACTGCTCTAGTCCTTTCCCCATTGCTAATTTTAAAACGAAAATCTGACTCCCTAAGATCTTATAAGGACATCTGCTGATGCTATTTGATTATGATGATTCGTTTGAAGTCAACACTATTAGGGATATGATTCTGTAGAGATCCTTAGGGATTCTATATTTTGATCTGTGAACTTGCAGACCTATTAAAAGGTAGAATCATGTCCTAGATGTCTTTGACAACCTCTGTAAATGATTAGTCATGACCGTGTTGCCTGAATTTTTATTGCTGACTCTCTTTAAAATTGTTAAGATAGTAGTATCAACCTATGTATGTGCTGAAAGCAAAACCAATCAGTTCACACTAGGTCTGCCACACACAAGAAACCTATATATATGTTGAGTTGTTTTTGTATAGCTTTACCTTCCCTTGGAATATTACTCTGCTCTAAATTCAGACTTTTGTAATATGCTTATGATGCTTCTGTTCCTCGCCTGTTATTGATACCCAATTTTTCCCTATATATTTTTCAATATGCAAAGTACCTTCAAAATAGCATATGTATGCCTATATAAGTATGTCCAAATATTTTATTAGTTTTTCTTAATTTTTAAGTGTTTTTAAATCAATTCATTTCCCCATTTTTTATCCATAAAAAAAAAATCAAAAACCAATAATAATTTCCAAAATTATTATTTTTTGGTAATTCATTTATTGGACTTTCACATTTATGCTGAAATATAGCTAAGATAATTTTTGCAAATTTATTTAGTATTTTTAAAGCTAAATTGCATATAATTGTAATATTGGCCTCTTTTAGGATTTAATTGCGTTTATATCCATGAAAATTAAGTCCAATATTTTTAAATTAATAATTATATGCTATAAGTCATTTTAGTGCTTTTAATTTGGTTTCAGAAATTAATTTACTATATTTTATAATTTTAAAAGGGGGAAAATGGATATTTAAATGATAGCCCAATTTCATTTCAATTGTAGCCTAAATTGAACCGCAATCAGACCCAATTTCCCCCCGGCCCAATTTCGTTCAAACCCGACCCCTAACCTATTTAAACAACCCAACCCGGACTCCCCACCTAACTCCTTTAATCCTAGCCGTTGATCATTTAGATCAACGGCGCCTATACGCCCTTTCCTTTTTAACCCCAAATGACCCCTTACTCTACCTCATTTCTCACCAACCGCCGCCTCTAAATCCCTCTTCTCTCTCAATTCTCTCTGAAACCTAACACGAACCCTAGTCGCCGCCATCAAACTACACCCTAATCCACCCTAAACCCCGCCTAATCCATGGCCTCCTATGGCCATTGGAGATGTGTGGTGGCCTTCCATGACTCTTGGGTGTTTGTTTCTCTGGTTTCATGTCCAGTCCCCGGAGGAATCTGGTCCAGTCCTTGTTCGACTGCGGTTCATGGCTTTTCTCCGGTCATCCCTGACCTTTCTCCGGCCAGCCATGGCCGTTCGAGTCAGATCCTTGACTCTCCTGGTTAGATCGGTAACATTCAAGGCCTTTCTCACCTTTTCTGGGTTTTTCGAAACCCTAATCTTTAAGATCCTTGGATTTTCTTTCAGATCTACTTTAGATTTGTACTTGCTGTGAATGTCAAGTGTTTTTCTCGAAAGTTCTTCAACTTTTCTTTCGAAACAACTTTTGGTTAAGGTTTTCCTTTAAGTTTTTCAAAAGATCTCTTCTCCGATTTTTAATGTTGTTTGTGATTCTGTTATGTTTTGCTCATGTTGTTCTTCTATCCGAGTCAGCATGTTGAAAACCCTAATTCATTTGTGGGTCTCATTCGAGTTCTGAAGCTGTTTGATTAGATGTGTACTAGTTTCATTAAGTTCTTGTTTGACTTATTTATTTTACCATCTTTTAAACTCGATTATTGTTGAAAACCCTAGGTCTTTGGGTCTGGAATTGTTTGTTTGAATGCATACTTGACTCAATTGAAAGTTCTTGTTTCAGACTCTTTTTTTTATGTGACTTATCTGATTTTTACTATCTTTCAACTAGACTATGGCTGAAACCCTAATTTCTCAAAAGGGTTTCCTCACCTGTTACTGTGAGACCTTTACTTGTTTTGACTGTCTTCTTCACTTTGTCTATACGTGTGAGCCCTGACTATCTAACTTTGTTCACTACTGAATCTATGCTTATTTCTGCTACTATTGTATGCTGTCTCTTTTGCCAATGTGCTTGGCCTCGCATGTCTGATGTTTCTGTTCACTCTGTTTGTATACTGAAGTGCAGAAGCATATTCTTCCTTGATAGATCTTAATCTTGTGACTGATTTCAAAAACTTTCCTTTTATGAACCCTAAATTCACTCGCGTGTTTAAAATTAATTGATTCTTTTCCCTTTACTGTGATGTTTTACCTTGCTGATTTCTTTCCCAAAATAAGCATATTTTTGTACTTAGACTCGATTGTTCACTGCATGCTTTTACTACCCCTTATATGGCAATAATCAGTCTGCTTCCAAACTGATTTTTTTCCCTTAATTAGACCTGCTGCTATGCGTTAGACAGTGATTCCTTAATTAAAGGGGAATCACTTGGGTAATTGATTCTGACTTGTTATTGTTTCCATGTTTGTATCAAGACATTACTTATTATCTCTCCTTCACTCGTTTTCAAAAAAAAAAACTATAAATACCCTGCACCCCTCTTCTTTCAAAGACACGGACGAACCGTCTGAGTTCAGAACACACACTTCACTCAAAACTCTCTCTCTTTTCTCTGTTACTACTTGTGTTATTGCCTTGTCTAGCCGGCTGAAAGCCAAGGCTAGGCTGTGGAAATTAGCTTACTTTTCTTTCTGCACTTTGCCTCTTACTGGTATGTCCTAGTTAATCTTCAAGCATCAACAACAACATGTTTCTTTAACTGTTTCCTTCACTCTTGCTTGTTTCTTCTTATGTGTATGCAATCAAGTTTCATTACTAAGCATGCTGTAATCTGCTCCTTCCCCTTTCTAAACTAATGTGTTCCCTTATGTATGCACTCTGTCAGTCACTTGATTATGTGACTTGCTGACTTATGAATCCCAAACCCCATATCCTCCTATGTGCTTGTGTTCTCTGGCTGGTTTGTGGGCATGCCAGCATCATCTATTGCTGTGCATGTCCCAACCGGACCCTTTTTGTGCAATTAATGATTCTGTGTAATTTAAGTTTTACTACTACTGTTTTCAAATCACCCTTACCCCCTTACTATTCTCAACCCAGTTTTAAATAAAATCTCTGTTTCTACACTTCCACTATACTCTTAGAACTTAGGTTCTTCCCCTCTTGTGTGAGCCTTGCCTTGGGACCCATGAGCTCCCTGTTAACTTGGACACATAAGGGCTGGCCCTTCCACACTGCACTCATCTCTATCTAGTTATGCAAACCTGGGTAAGCACTGCCCGGGGTCCCTTGAGACCCTTAGGGAACTTTGACACACCCAGGTCTGAGAAAGTCTTTGAAACAAGTGGCATTTGAGGTGGTTTGTTCCATAACTCAGAGAGGAAGTCAGAATCAGGCTTCCTATGGTTGTAACTTCTTATTTTACACTTCTTCTGTAATTCAGTATTTTGGTCTGTAATAAGTTGTAACGAATATTGGGGTTGGTTAGTGAAAAGGGATGGGGGTAATTGTGCATGTTTTAAGGGTAGACATCCCGCCTTTAGGATCTGATTAGTAAAGTTCTGCATGTTTACTTCCACACTTAGAAATCATGCCTATAGGGTCTAATGTCTATAATCAGACATCATGCCCACAAGTTAAAATCAGTTTCTAAACTAGATGTCGTGTCTACAGGATTAAAATCAATATTTTTTTATAGAAGTCATGCCTATAGGAATTTCGCTATGATCAAATAAATCCTGCCTACTCAATTAGATACCATGCCTATAGGATCTGAAACTAGTTTAGTTAAAATTAGTTTGACTCGTACTATGTTGAATTAGTTTAAATAACTCACTCCTTTCATTAATGCGGTTTAGAAAGCATGCCTATAGGATCCAAATTACTCGTTTAAAACTCTCACTGCTTTGCCATTTTTTGGAATCAGTAATAGGTATCATGCTTATAGGGTATCATCAATACACACTTAGGCAAGCCTTAGGTAATAACGATAAAATTGAATCCACCTTTGTTTAATTAGCAACTGCTGCAACCAGCAGGTAGGCCTGATTCGGACTTCTTATTTGAGTTATGTAATAAATGGGTCTGCTTCAACATCTGAAATTCCCCTGTCTTAGTACTTCTGGCCTTAAATGTGTTTAAGACATGCTATTTATGTGCTCTACCCGAGGAGGTATATATGAGCCTTTAGTTGTTTACATGTTCCCCCTAATATGCAGTCTTATGTGTTTTGAATGTCTCCTGAGTCTTTTTACCTTTAAAACCCAAAAGTCAGCCTAAAATCCTCCCGCTTATAGGAATAGTAGTCCTAAATTCCTCCGGGACTGATAGGAATGGGACGGGTAATAGCATGCAATAGAGGTCGAGACCAATCCGCGCTTTAATACCGTAATGGGGTGGGAAGGGTAGATATGGATGTGATGACTGGTGCGCTAATACCACGTGTAGCCCCTCTTTTGAGGAGTGATTACCGAGTATTGCATTGATGTGATCCATATTTCAAATAAACCTAGGACCCCCTTTTATATTCGTTAGCATGTTTAGTTATAACTCTTTCAAAACTTTGTTTTATTTTATCACATACAAACTTTCGTGTATTTAAAATCCCCTCTTATTTGAGCCTTGTTTGTTTACTTGTTAATTGCACAAACTCACAAAGAAACTATCTGGCCGGGAACCACACTAGTGGATCCTGAGGGGTGCCTAACACCTTCCCCTTAGGATAAATTCAAGCCCTTACCCTATCACTGGTTATCAAACAAACTTAAAATTGAACCTTATAGGTGTCCTAATGCACCTTAAACCATTAGGTGGCGACTCTTCAATTGCAAACCCTTTCCCAAAAGGAAAGAGTTGTCCCAACCAAATGTCACCAACCCGATTTTCCGATGCAAAGAGGGAAAAGGGGGGCGCGACAGCATGGCGACTCTGCTGGGGATCTTTAGGCTTTTACCATTTCAGATTATTCTTGTGAATTTGTACCTCTCCTTATGTGCAATTATCTGTTTAATTCCTTTAAGCACTTAATTTCTTTCGAAGCTAAACTGACATATCTTCCTTGTTTTCTTTTCTTTATTGCTTTACATTTTTGAAACTGCTGTATTTATCGCTTTCTTATTGTGCAAATACATGTCAACATGCTTTTTGATCATTGCATAATCATGCTCAACATCATACTCCACTCGTGCCAAACAAATACCATAGCAACGCTTATAATGAGTGGTTGCGCTCTTCCTATGTTATTACCCCTTAAATCCGAAAAGGCATATTTGCGGTAAAACCAGTCAATCAGCGGTGACGGTTCCATGCCTTTCCCCCTTGAGTTATCCGCTCAAGGGTACCGGTCTAAAACCCCATAGAAACCTTACTCTGTTCAAATTGTGCATGCATCATGGTCAAACCTAGCCGGGTCAGTTATGTCGTCCACATAATGATCCTTTACGATAGCCTTGTCCAAAGTCCACTGGGTTTTCCTAAACCCAAACGGACATCACCACGTTCTGTGGATTTATTTGGAGAATAAATTGCTTCATGCTAATCATTGATATTAAATAGTCGAGTCCGGTGGGGGAAGGGTCTAACCTTATTTGCCTTGCAGAAACATGAGGCACGAAGTCCCCAGATTCGGCATGGTCACCAACATCCACCCAAGACTGCTAGGCTGGTGGAAAGATCTTCACGCTAGTGATCAAACTCTCATCAGAAAGTATCTGGGAAACCTACCTTCCCTCCTGGAGGTCCAACCCAATAACAAGATCATAGAAGCTGCCACATTGTTTTGGGATTGTGAAAGGACTGTATTCCGCTTTGGGGACATTGAAATGACACCCTTGCTAGAGGAGATCGGAGGATTGGCTGGTCTAGTATGGGAAACTCCGGGTCTGCTAATGCCTGAGAACCGTAAAGGCAGGGGTTTCCTCAAAATGATGGGTTTAAAGAAGAATCCAGAATTGACATGTCTGAAGGAATCCTACATCCCTTTTGACTATTTGTATGAAAGGTACGGTCACAGCAAATCCTGCCGTACCTACCTTGACGAGTTTGCCATCACATCCTTGGGGCACATCCATCGAAGGGTCTTCGTCTTCATGTTTTGCTTCCTGGGGCTGATCGTGTTTCCGATGAAGAAAGCAAGAATCCACACCAGGCTGGCTATGGTAACTACGACCCTAATGGAAGGGATTGGTGGGCAGCCATTCAGCATCGTGCTCACGATCATTGCCGACATATATCGAGCCTTGGAGAAGTGTCAACAAGGGGCAAAACACTTCGAAGGCTGCAATTTATTACTTCAACTCTGGCTCATGGAACATCTCCAAAGGGGTGAATACCGACAAGAGATTCAGCGAAGGGACTGGGATGATCACAGTGCTTTCCATAATCCAAAGCGAATGAATTACATACCCAATATGTTCGCTCAACCAGAAGATGCCAAAGGATGGGTAGAGCTATTTGATAATCTAACTGAAGAACAGGTCCAATGGATGTTCGAGTGCTCCGACCGAGGAGTTCATCACCCGATCCAGAGATGCACCTTTCCTGATATTGATTGGTCTGAGAGGAACCTATCCATACATCCCTCTCCGAGTTATGAGGCAAGCTGGTAGGAAGCAGGTTATACCCAGGGTCGACAAGATGAGTCATTTCCGGGCTGACTTCCAGAATAATGATAGTCCTTACAAGTGCCAAGCTCAGCATATGTGGCACTGCAAGATCATAATGGGGAGAGATACCATCGAGCCAGACAGGTATCATGCTGGTTGCGCTCCTTTCTACTCAGGTTGGTTGGAAGACAATCATGATGGTCTGGGACAGCCAGGGTTTACTCGAGGCCACAGGATTATAGATGAAAGGGCCGAGGCACATGTCAAATACAACCAACTGCGCAAAAGAATCTGGGAGTACGAAAGCAAACACCGCGAGATACAAGAGTCCAACCAGAAGCTAATTAAGGAATGGAAGGACATGGTTGTCAGTGCCAACAAGCGACTAGGATACTTGGAGCGAGGCATAGTGGAGTTGGAGAGAAGGTTTCTCAAAAGGGTCGAAGACTGCCAAAATGCTGAAGGGACCGAAGGCGGACATCTAGCCAGGGCCTACTTGTTGCTGGGACTTCGCGAGTTGGGAAAGCTGTTCGACGGAGCCAAGGATGCTGAATCTGGGGGAAGGTCCTTCTGGGACCAAGTAGATAGGAGTTTATCTTTTTCGCTTTAAAATGTAATAAGGCCAATGGCCATTAGTGATTTTTCATTTCCTATTTATTTAGTGTCAATTTGGAATTCGTCTTATTTTTATCAATAAAATGAGGCATTTAGCATCCTAAGTTCTCCAAATCAATTAGTCGCTAGGCCCACCTCAGGCATAAAGAGGTCCCCAAATTAGGGCGCGCTTTATATTCCCGAACCATGTGTTTAAATACTGCAATACTTTTTACGACCCTCACTAACTTGGTTACCTTTTTGTTTTATTTTTTGTTTTGTTATTCCCCTCCCCAAAGGTTAGTTCGTGCACTCTGGCAACATCGTCCTATTCCACGAGATCTAGGGGCCCTCCACCCACTCCTTCTCTTAGTCCTGTCAAAAACAAGAACAAAGGCAAGATGGAAGATTTGAACAACGTCAGAAAGGAGAATTCAACTGAACGGGTAGAGGCCACTAATGGCCATGGTACTCAGGTTCCCAAGGAAAATGTATCCCAACTTGAACAGAAATTGCTGAAATTCCAGGAAGAGCTCGATCAGGTTCGGAACCTGGCAAGCATGTCATTTTCCCTCAGCACCCTAGATATCACCTTTCCCAATACTCAAAACCCTACACCTCCTCAAAACATCCCAAAGCAACAGAGTCATCCCGCTCCTCACACTATTCCCCCAAAGACCCAATGCAACACCTGCCATACCCCAAACAACACTCCACTACTCATCCCAGAACTCCAAAACTCCACAAATGACCACTTTCACACCCACCATAACACCCCCACTCTACGTGAGACCATGCCACACTCCACCCGACC